>NW_019641608.1:524247-897752 GCF_000599845.2 Trichogramma pretiosum | reverse complement strand
GCGTTTACTGTGCCAGGCCTGGGCCTGTACGAGTGGCTTCGTATGCCTTTCGGTATTTCCGGGGGACCAGCGACCTTCCAGGAGCTCATGGACAGAGTTATAGGTCCAGACCTGGAACCGTTTGCGTTCTCATACTTAGATGATATTATCATTGTGTCAAGCACGTTTACGGAGCACTTGGAGAAGCTGGAGCTTGTGTTGAAGCGCATCGCCGACGCTAACTTGACGATTAATCGAGAGAAGAGCTTCTTCTGCCAAGCCTCGGTCAAATTTTTAGGCGTGATCGTGGATCGCGAAGGGATACGACCGGATCCTGACAAGACCGCGCCTATGGCCAACTTCCCGGTGCCGAAGACTCTGAAGCAATTGCGTCGTTTCCTCGGGATGGCTTCTTGGTACAGGAAATTCTTGGAGAATTTTGCGACGATCGCTGAGCCGCTTACACGACTCACCCGCAAGGGAGTGAAATTTACGTGGGCGGAGGATCAACAAAATTCGTTCGAGAAAATCCGAGGCATGCTTGCTACTGCTCCGGTGTTAAACCAGCCGTCGTTCGAACATGAATTCGTAATTCAAACGGATGCGAGCGATACGGGCCTTGGAGCAGTGCTCACTCAGATGATTGACAACACCGAGCGCGTGTTGTGTTTCGCGAGCCGCACGATGAATGCCGCCGAGCGAAATTATTCGGTCACAGAACGAGAATGTTTGGCCGTACTGTGGGCGGTTCAGAAATTCCGCCCGTACGTCGAAGGATACCACTTCAAGGTGATCTCGGATCACAGCAGCTTGAAGTGGCTCCATAACTTGAAGAACCCGACGGGCAGGCTAGCTCGTTGGGCCCTAGAGCTCCAACAATACGACTACGAAATCCTGCATCGGAAAGGAAGCCAAAATGTTGTCGCTGACGCACTCTCGCGCCTTCACGAAGAGGACGACGAAAGCTGCGAATTTTCTTCGCTTTCCATCGAAGACGAAAAGGACGCGTGGTACCGCAAGCTCTTCACCGACGTACAGCGCGAGCCGCAAAAATTTCCTTGGCACAAAGTAGTTGGTAATCGATTGTACCACTACCGGCCTGATGCGTCGATCGAAGACTTGATCGAGGATCAGGATGCCTGGAAATTGCTCGTGCCAAAACATAAGCGCCGAGAAATTCTGCGCGAAAATCACGAAGAACCGACTGCAGGACATTTTGGCAGACACAAAACCTACGAGCGTATTGCGTTACGCTACCATTGGCCTTCGTTGCATCGCGACGTGACGCGATACGTGAAGGCATGTCAAATATGTCAACAATGCAAGGTGCAACAGCTTCTGCCGGCAGGCTTGATGGGAAGGCGCCCGTTTACAAAACCATGGAGCGTCGTCGCTGGCGACGTGATGGGGCCCTTTCCTCGGACGGCCCGAGGCAACGAATATATTCTCGTTTTTGTGGACGAATTTACGCGATGGGTCGAAGTCATTCCAATTCGCAAGGCCAACGCCCAGACGATTCGGCGCGAGCTCAACGAGCGGATCTTTTTGAGATTCGGGGTGCCCGATATCTTCCACTCAGACAACGGCACCGAATTTAAAAATAAAATTGTCGACCAATTCCTGAAGGAAAGAGGAGTGAAACACACCACCATCGCGCCGTACGCTGCCCACCAAAATCCGACTGAACGCGTGAACCGCACGTTCAAGACAAGAATAATCGCATATATCGAGGAAAAACATAACACCTGGGACGAACACCTGCCTGAACTCACCTTCGCGTATAATACCGCTACGCAAGAGTCGACGAAAATGAGCCCGGCCTTTTTAAATATGGGCCGCCACCCGCGGCCGGGAAATACCGTACGCCAGCAAGAAGACGAGGCCGCTGCGGAAGACGACGAAACAGAGCAGATAAACCACTGGCGTGATCGCATGATTCAAATGAAAGAAATCCATGAACTTGCTGCAAAGAATTCGCGAGATGCACAAGAACGGCAGGCTAAATACTACGACGCAAGGCATCGCGACGTCGTATACCATGTTGGCGATCAAGTCTGGCGCAAAAATCGAATTTTATCATCAGGATCTGGCGGTATCGCTTCGAAGATGGTCCCTCCGTTTACAGGACCTTACGTCGTCTCCCAAGTCCTCGGCTCGAACGTGTACGAGATCAGCGACGAACAAGGAAATGTCGTCTGTGAATCGGCGACAAACGACCTACGACCGATCGACTTCGAGGAAGATCCTAGCGATGACGAACTCGCCTCTTCTGTCAGCGAAGAAAATTCTCCTCCGATCAAAGAAAATACCCCAGCTGCAAAATCAAAAGGGCCGCCAAGGACACGCCAACAGCGCATCGTCGTGAATCGAATCACAGCCATACGACGACCAAAGAGAAGCGGGGTCGCGCAAAATTCAAGCGGCAAGACTGTCGCGCGAAAGGTACGGGGCCCAGCTGCAGTCGAGCACGATGCTGTACCGGCTGGCGCCGATTCGAATGTTACAACCGAGAACGACATTGTACCGGCCCCTCGAATGACGCGCGCGAGAGCAGCGAAACTCGCTCAGAGCGTGTAACAACTCGCCGTCGCATCAAACATCGACTCACGCAACACGTGAGCGCGCGCGCACAGGCGAAAAGGCAGCTGACACTGCGAGCGAACGCAGCGACAGGCACAAAGGCCGAACGAAGCGAATGACCGCCAGGAGCGCAGCGCGAACCGTATCACAACTAGTCGACTCGCACGCACGAGTCAGTATCGCCGCAACTGCCGTCAAGTGAACTCGCTCCTCGACATCTGCGTAAATCGCCTAAATTCAAGAAAGAAAAAAAAAAGAGAGAAAAAGTAAACTCAACATGGACGTAACTCCTAACGAATCAAAAGTGTCCGCACCCGAGAACCAGGCTGAAATTGTTCCACTCGCAGACGACGACGCCGCAAAACCCGTTCCTGTGAACGAGGTGGAACTGGCAAACGAGGAGCGTGCCCTCTCGGCCACGGCCGACGAAGCCGAGGAGACAACCCGAGCCAGCGAGGTAGAGCGGGCAGACGAGACGCCTACCCTTCCGGCCGTAGTCGACGCCGAGAAGGCCACCCAGGACGACGAAATCGAGCTACAAGACGAGGCGCGTGCCCTCCCAGTTGCGGCCAACAACGCCGCAGAAACAACTCGAGCCAGCGAACTAAACCAACAAAACAACGAGCCAGCACGCGAGATCGCAGCTGAAAATAATCAAGTCCGGGAAAACCCGGCCGTGACCATGCAAGCGGAATGGCGGATCCTTCAGGCTCGACTCGACGAGGTAAGGCAGGCCCACCGAACCTACGCCGAGCAAGAACGAGAGGCCTTCATGGCTGTCGACGCCTTCGTGGACAAGTACGGCAACGACGGCATTTCCCTCGCAAGCGACGACTTACAGCGAGTGACAACTCGACGCGAGATGATCGCCGCAGCGAATCGAGCTCTACGACAACGGAGAGAGGAGCTGAGAGTGCTGCGAGAGGAGGAGCTGGTGCGACAGCAACTCGCCGAGTTCCAGCGGCAGACGGAACAACAGGCCCGTGCTCTGCAGCAGCGGGTCAGGTTGGCGGCACTTGAGCGACGACGCGTGCAAGCCCACGGAGGAGCTCCACTGCCCGCGCCACCAAGACCAAGGAACTGCTGGGTCTGCGGGCTACCTGGCGTACTCCGCGGTCGAGAATGCCCAAACCGGGCGAACCATCCACGTCAGGACCAATAGACAACGACGAGCGAAGATATAACTTCAGATGTGATTTTCTGTGCGCGCGCTTAAAGTGTCACCCGGGCCTCGAATAAATGTGCGAATCACGCGACGACGCGGCGGGCTGACCAACTGATTTTTTTTTTGTTTTGTTGTAATTCGAATAAGAAGTGAGCGACTGCGCGGTAGACCGATTCAGCTCGCATGACAAGTTATATCTCGCATTGTTAAAATTCGCGCGATTAAAGAAAGGCGAATCACGCCCGCGACGAAAAAGAGAAAACTATAATCGATTAATATGAAAAATGAAGCGCTAGGCGCGAAACTGAAACTGACTATGTTTTTATTCCTAAGCTATGTTAAATAAAATTACTTACAAAAAAAAAAAAAAAAAAAAAAAAAAAAATTGTAAGAGATATTTGTTGATCTTCCCCCTTCTTTTCTTTACATTAGGTGCGTATGAAAATAAAGTACGAGAAAATGGATGCGAGATCGCCCGAAACCAGATTGCACACGTACTCCACCACAAATTGCCATGATACAAAATTTTTTTTTTTAAATTATAGTAAAAATAAATAATGTTTTTTTTAGAAATAATAAAATCAAATTCAAGTAAAACCTATTTGTTGAGATAAAATGAAATTAGTTTTTTTTGACACTGAATAAAACCAGAAAGTAAAATTTTGAAAAATTAAAATTGTTTTTTTTTCTTTGGTGGAAAAAGGAGAGAGCGAATCTCGAGTTGGTACGCTGAGGCTACCAACGTCTGGGGGCGGGGGGTGTGACAGTCGTGTTACGCTGTCACATGCCTCTCCCCTCCTCAGCACGCAGTCCCACTGTGATGGGACATAAACACGAAGATGTACCTGACGCAGAAGCCGCAGCGATGCGCGTGTATGTAAGTGTGTGTGCGAGAGAGAGTCCGCGTGTCATCGCACGCGGAATCGCCTGTCTCCTTCCTTACGGAGCAAGGGCCGGCTAATTGGTCACGTGACCAATCAGAGCGTCTTGCGAGCGCGTGAAGCGTGTAGATACGGGGAGATACTCGGTGATCGCGAGAGACTAAGCATCGTGCGCGTTGCTCCAAAATTCGACCGTGTCGCGAGATTGAATTACGATAAAAGGCGGCAAGTGCGTGACGCGAGATTCGCACAACTTGCACGAGGTATATTCGACGCGGGTCGATCGAGAACGGATCGGTGTATTCGCGAGAGGTATCTCCGTCGAATTGACTGGTGAATTAGAATCACGTTATCTTTTGTTATTGCGACTACGCGAACTGTGCGAACCAGCAGCAGCCCACACGAGCGAGAGGGTCAAGCGAGCTGCGATTACAGCGAGCGGCCATCGACGGCATACACCAACTGTAAGTACCTCTCGAGTACTCGACTTCTCCTGCGTGTGCAATCGCGTCTCAGTGTGATCGAGTGAGTGTGTCCGCGATTGCGCTGCTGCGTTCGTTATTTGAACTCGATTGAATAAATATTATATTAATTTGCCTTTTCATCCCCTTCGTTATTATTTCGGCAAACCCTTCCCGTTAACATCTTCCTAGGCTGGACCACGACGCCGCCACGGTCGGTGCGAACTGACGCACCGAACAACTGAGCTTGCCGGCGATCAGCGCGAGGACGCGCACCGCCTAGGAATTCTCCACGAAAGTAGTAGCGGTCACGGGAACCGTTACAGTTTCAAACTTTTGATGAATGCGTGCTTTGGAAAATGCATGGAAAACTAGAATAATATAATTCAAGTCGTATAATATTTGACAAGTGCATACTTAAATACCTTAAATAACCTTAAAGTAGTTTGATGCATCCAAAATAACCATTAGTATGAGTTTATTGTCCGAAATAAACCTCGAACTGATACCTGCATTCGAAACAATCCAAGGGTCTTAATCATTTTCTTATTGGGTGAATCATAAGCTTTTTCGGACTTGGGAATCTGCAAATGTTGTTTTTATGTGAATCTGCAAATTAATGATCCATATTCATGTGAAAAGTTATTATTCAAGCCAAAACTGTAGATAATTGCTTTTCGTAGGAGTAGGTGGGTGGGGGGGGGTTACAGGGGTAGTTTTCGGTAGTTTTTGTTGAAATTTTTTTTAGGACTTCTCTGAACAATTTTGAATCGATCTTAGTAATAAAAAGTTGGTCTTGTTCGTGTCAATTTTTTTTTTTGGGCAACTTTTGATTTTCATACTCTTCATTTTTCAGCTGCAAGTTGGTTATGCAATGTTAAACTTTCATTAAAAAATTAAGAATAGTCATGTGGTGACTGCCACTCTCTCGCAAGCATCACTAGCGCCGCGCGCAGCCTGTGCGCTGCCTTCTTCACCGACGCGAGCCGTCTCGCCGCACGCTGCGCCGTGCTTGCTCACTCTCTGTTCAACCGCCAACTTGAACGCATCCCTGCAAATAAAGATCAGCTCAGTTATTCTAACCTCGCTTCCTTTATTTGCCTACCTCTCTCTATCCTTTGACCAGCAATTAGCCGTCAACCTGGCAACGGCCAACGCTTCAGTCATATCATAGGAAAGAGTTGGTTCTTTCATTTGTCATGTACAAATTCCTGAAATAATTCTGTTTCGATTCGTATTAAACTTCTTTTAATAGGGAAAAATAATTGGAACTGCTGTTTTAATTTTCACGTTTTTTTTTTCAAATAATTAATATATTGCTTTATGACCTCATTAGAACTCTTATTTTCATTTTTTGCATGCAAAAACTATCCGGAAAATTGACCAATTTCCGCCACGAAAATAGTCATATCCAAGACGCAAAATTAAAATTGTGTACATAGGTGTCAAGCGACCGCGCGTGGCTATGGTGTCGTGTGCATTTGCTAGTTACGTAAATCGTCTGCATAGCCTATTCGTTATCTTAGCTGTTCGGTCTAACGCGTGTCTATGGCATGGTGCTCGCGTGTCTTCCGATCATGTGGCGAGTGAGTGACAAGGCATTTTTATCAATACGTAGTCGCGTGCGTAAGCGCGCGAGATTAAAAGGTCGATCTTTTGACTATATCGCGATCGGAAATTTGACTATTTTCGTTGTATAGAAGTTACGTTAAGATAATGTAACACCATGTTTGAAACTAGTAAAACTGAGCCAATGATTCTAAATAAAAGTACTTCTTTGAGCTGTTCAAAATATTTATTTATAATATTTTTGTTACTTTTAGTATTATTTATTGATTCGATATTAATAAGATATTAATAATTGGTTTAATTAAACTACAGAAAATGTTTTCCCACTCATTTGCTACATTCATTCCACCTTAATAATTATTTACATGATAAAAATGAACACGCATTGTGGATAAAATGCTCGGCCTTGTCGCTGGGCATTTAAATGCGCGCCTACAGTGATCGCAACGCCGCCTGCCTGATGGGGGATAGCACTACTGCTCAAAACTGGCTTCGCAAAATCCTACGGATCCGACCTTCTATTTGATCTATATTCTCTGCTAATAGCTGGTCCGAAAAGTGTCCCCTATGGCCCGAGTATCGAACAAAATTTTATAGTACTGTGCAAAGTTCACATTTATGCCCCCTTTTCCGAGTCATGAGTCGAAGTTCTGGTAGCGCGAAGTGAGGTTAGCGCACGAGCGCATGCGAGTGTGATGTGAACGCAGCGGTGCCAGAATGTGCGACTTATGCCACAGAAAAGCGTGCCATAAATGTGAACTTATGCCGTACAGTGCTATAAATGACTTTTATGCAATAGTATGACGAAAAATGTCTTTTTTCGCACATTTTTTAGTGCGCTAAAAGCGTTTTTAGACACTTGTGTGCGGTAAAATGCCCCATTTTGGACACGGGTGTGCGGTAAAATGCCTCATTTAAATGAACTTATTTTTCGCCTACTATTGCATAAAATTCTGTATGCAACACGTGCCCAGCTTTTTGCGCACAGTGTGCGCAAAAAGACACGAGTGCCGGTTATGCCGTGCCCAAAAACGCCTTTTGGGCACTTGTTACACAAATAACTATTTAAAATTAAGTTTGTTTTAAAAAATTAAAAAATCCCTTTGGGCACGGGTTAAAATTTTTTTAATGAGAAAAAATCGATTTTTATGTAGAGAGTTTAATGTATATATTTCCTATATATACATATAGGATAATATTTTATTGTATATATTGTATGTAAACATTTCCTTTATAAATATTACTGACTTTGATCCCTGCTGAAAAAAATCATGGGAAAAATCATATGATGTATTGACATGGTTAATCATATGATTTTTTATATGATTTATCATATGATTTTCCCAGCAAGGGGAGCAAACCCTTATTTTAATTGAAAAACTATTGAAGAGGAGGTGCCAAAATATAATTTGAAGCATGAATTTATTAATGTCATTCAAAATGAATATAATACTTTTGAAAATAGCTAAAATAATGTACATTTAGAGCACAACAATTTGAATCATTTAAAAGAGTTTGAAGTAAATTATAAATCTGCCGAACTGTTGAACTGCCTCAATTTGTACCGTTTTGTTAAAGATTAGCACCAATATTTTCTTGATGATAAGATAGCATAGTTATATCTGAATTTGCTGCTTACTACTTTTTTAATTCACTTCAAACTATTTTAAATAATTCAAATTGTTGTGCTCAAAATGTACATTTTTTAGCTACTTTTAAAGTATTTCTTCATTTACAATGACATTTATAAATTCACACTTGAAATTTATTTTGGCACTTCCTCTGCAATGGATTTCATATTAAAATAAGAGTTTGCTTTCTTGTTGGGAAAAATCATATGATTAATCATGCCAAAACATCATATGATTTTTCCCATGACTTTTTTCAGCAGAGATTTTTACATAATTTCTACAGTTTTTTTTTAATTTACAGAATTTTACTTGCGATCCATCCATTTTTTGACTTCAACAAAATATGATATATAAGTGAATTATATATCGACTTGTAATAAATATTATGTTTTATAGGAAAAAATTTTGAATAATTATTTTCCATAACCTCAATAAAAAATTATGTTTAAATTAAAGTTTAGAAATTATACAGTAAAATTTTCACGAACTAAAAGAAAAATATATGCAAACTATCTGCAATCTGTATCTCATGAATATTCTTTAAATGTATATATTGTTTACCGCAGTTCAAATGAAATAAAAATGAAACTCTAACCAATTTTATCATCATAATAAAAATCTAATCAATTTATTTTAATATAAGCTAGGTTTAAATGATTCGCATGAGACCAATGATTGATGGCTCCAAAATTCAATATAATTTAATAAAGATCGTTAAATAAATTTTTTAATTATATATATCGTTGTAATTACAAAATTACTTTAATTCATATTCTAAAATTATATTGTATTTTTCTATTCCAATATAATTTCCATTATTGTATTATCGATTCTTGTTTCACGAACACAGCATTTGTAAGGTTTCAGTGCTTTGCAAAGAAACTTGCGTGTAAAGAAAGTCAATTCGAATTTGTATGAAGTATTGATTGAAATTTTTCTATTCCAGCTGTGTATTATTCTAAGATTTTGAGTTGTACATAAAATAATGTTGATGTAAATTAATGATCGTTTAACTATTTGTAAAAATTGCATAAAAGTGAATGCTATTACTCTAAATCGTTACACTCTTCAAAACGAACTCTTCAATGCTTGCGTACAGATTCCTTTGCTATGGAAGTCGGAGACAAAGAAGATACAAGTAAACATTACTTTGTAGTAAATAGTTCTTCAAAAATTGTCTCATTTCATGAAACTTTGAGTATTGAAAATTTTCGTGATAATTTACCGAATTCAGATCTACAATCAAACACTTTGATGAGTTTGATTGAAACGCAGTCACCTTCTGCATGCATTCCATCAAAATTAGGTGAGTTTTACTTAATATTTTATTTACAGATAAAATAATAAATATCATGTCTCTTTTTCATCTCATACAATGAAAGAAGTTATAACGTTTCTTCAATTAGAGCTTTTTGCGTAGCTCAGAAATTTCTAATCATCTGATAGATTTAAATGTATTAGTATATAATAGACCTAAACCATTAACAGACGCTTTTTCAAACAAGTTTTTAATTTTGAAAATTGCAATAAAGTATTTTCGAAATAGCTGCTTCAACAGAGCAACAAAAAGGAGTGTTTTAGTAATTAACGTTGAATATAATATGTTAAGCAAAAAGTTTATAGTCTGCATTTTGATAACTATTAATTATACCTTGGCTACTCAGAAATATATATTTAGCCCTTAAGAGGTAATAATTAATTTACGAATAAAATAAGCTATATTTAAGACACTCAGGAATAATTTTCACTTTAATCGCTTCAGGTAGCTGATGTTACACTTTTTCAACGTACCAATAATAACATTAAAGAAAAGATTTAAAATCTAATTATTTTTTAATAATTTCCGCAAAGATTCAAGATTTAATAAAGTTTAGCTAGTTTTCTGAACCCAGAGAATATACTAGTAGAGTAACGTATTTATAATGCTCTGCATTACCGCTTGGATTCATGCACCTACTAATTCATGAGAAATTTGTATGGACACTTCGATGTAATTTTGAAACAAGTTAACTTCATTGTGGGTTGAAATATTAAAAATAAACGTGCAAGTATGCAATGTTGTAGAGTTTAGCATTCACTGTTTTAAGATGTAGGGAAACTAATCAACTAATATTTTATTTTTTATCTCGATCGTATTTGGGACACCATTTAAGAATGTTTGTTTTATGTTCTTATAAGTAAAAATAATTAAGAGATTATAACGAAAAAAAGTTGCTTCGTTTCACGAATAGAACGAAAATAATAAGACTATAAATCAAAAAAGTTAATTTATCTGTTCAAAAAGGCCAATTTTCGAAAAACTGATTGCACCATTAGAAAGATGAGAAAAAATACACAAAAACATGTATTTGTTTATTTTTATGGTGAAAACCTAACGCGTGATAAATAAAGAAACGTAAAGAGTAGTGAAAAACAGGCTGCGGCGCTCGAAAATGGCCGACTGCGCGGTCTTCTTTTCTTCGATCATCGCTCGAGAAAATCGAAAAAGTCCCTTTTTTTAGAGTCATTTCTTATGTATAATCGCGAGATCTTTCGATCTAGACCCTTAAAAAATTCTAAACCTGGAGGTAAAAAGATACAGCATGTTTTATGTTCGGGTCCATTTTTCGAGGTTATGGAGGCTGGTTTTTACTCTTTTGAGCTCACCAATGAAAAGCTGAGGAAAAAACACATCGAAATCACTTACCCGTGTTTTTTTCTAGATAAAATATGAAGTCAAAAACTGCGTGATTTGGCTGTTCGCGCACACCGCTGGGGCATCTATCGTGATTTGCCCCATATTTTGATTGGAGTGTTACGTCCGGACTATTTGTTAAATAATACCCGAGCATTTATTTTACTCTAACTGTACAAAATCTGAGAAACACGTTTAAGGTCTGACACAAGACTTATTATAGAGTTTGCACATATAAAATGGATATTATATTTTTCGTTATACTTTTAGTTATAATGTACCACGCGATTGGCTCAGCGATAGCTCAGTTAAAAAAACTAGTATAAGGTGTTAGCGCGTGAAGACCGCAAGATGTTAGTGCGTCTGTCTAAGAGAGCTGAGAGCCGACCGCCCGAGATTACAAAGATCCGCGCTATATATAATAATTGTTGAATCCCAAATTACAGTGGGGCGATATTGGAAGAATATCCGAATTTGCGTAAGCTATCCCGTGACTAGAGCGTAGTATGATAACCCGTAAATTACATCATTCTTTTTATTACCCCTTTTAATGACATTATATCGAAAAACTCGAGGTCGAGAAACAGCGTGACGAGACTCGATTTTTTAGATATAACAGGAGTTTTGAACCAATCTTTATCTGTGAGGTCTTAAAATTTTGATAAAATTGTTCTTCTCCTCAAATGAAACAGATTTTCAAAAAAGATCCCTAAAAAATCACCAAAACTTGTCCTACAACATGAAAAATCATAACTATAACCTTGAAATACTTTAATTATGTCATTTAACACAGGTGCCCTTAATTTAATCATGGCAATATGGCAATAAAGAGGTTGGTTTCGATGATAAATTCAAGTTTTAGTTTCTTATTCAATAAAAAAGGAGATATATTACAGTCTATATTAATTATCATATCAACGTATGCTTATACTTCAAATTATCCAAATGCTCATTATTAAACTCAATCTACCATTGTTCAATTACATGGCTATGATATGAATGAAATCAATCATATTCTAACAATTATTCTGCAGCTTAACAGAAATTTTTATTTGTCAAATACTATACCAAATTAAAAAGTTTACCATACAGTAATTTAAAATTGTGGTAATACTTTTTTCAAAAGATTAAATGAGTGCAAGTATGACAGTCTTATACCAATTCAAATCTAACTCACGAATCTTTGAACGAATCTCTGAAAGTTTTTGGTATGCTGATGGGACAGCAATCTGGATTTACAAAGTACCCATGTTTCAAGTGCTTGTGGGACAGCAGAGATCGTAAAAACCATTATACCGACCACAAGTGGACAGAGAGAAATTCTTTAGAAGCTGGACATCATAATGTTATTAACAGTTCGTTAGTAGACCCTAGAAAATTTTTACTACCTCCTTTACACATTAAATTGGACATTATGGAACAATTTGTAAAAGCTTTGAGTGAGAGTGAGGAATGGTTACAAATATTTAGAATCTAAATTTTCCTTTAAATCTGATGCCAAATTAAAAGAAGGAATATTCGATGGACCAGAAATAAGAAAAATGCTGAAAGATGACAATTTTCCAACTAAGATGACTGAGGTTCAGAAAGCTGCATGGCACAGCTTCAAAAATGTTGTGGAAAATTTTCTAGGTAATCGCAGAAGCGATGATTACAAAGTTTTAATATCAACAATGATAAACAATTTCGGTGAAATGGAATGTAATATGTCTTACAAACTGCATTTCTTGCATAACCATTCAGATGAGTTCCCGAAAAACTGTAGTGATTTTAGCGACGAGCAGGGAGAACGATTCCATCATGACATCAAACATATGGAGCAGCGATATCAAGGTAGATGGGATGTGGCAATGATGGCTGATTACTGTTGGATGTTGAAGAGAAAGAGAGTGAAAATAAAGGACTAAACGCAGACGGCAACCTTTAGGCCGATCGTTTGAAGAAAAAAGGGGCGTTACAAATGAAAAAAGTAAAAAGGCATACGAAATTAACAATATTTCATCAAGTTTTGCCCTCTTTTCATTAACTTAACCTTGAAATGACATTGATCTTAACTTTTTACAGGTTACTGTGATGGCTAGTTTGACCATCTATTTATTATTAATAAAATATGCCAGCTGACTGAAAGCTAATGACTCGACTCTATGTCTCTTGGGTGGGGCGTGGTGGAGAAATGAATAACACAGGGACTTGGATTCACACACACAAGACTGTTTATTTAACCTTAATCCTAGTTACATAAATGTTGCTTACTATGTACCGGTGTTCTTATCTTCGGCGGCGACGTTCGGTGCGGCGACTGAAGGCGTCGGTGTGGTGTCTGTTGTAGGGCGGGCCCGTGACGGTCTGGCCTTGGCTGGTGCGGCGTCGGTGAGGGTGATCGGCGTCGGCGAGATCGGTGTCGAGGAGATCGGCGTCGACGAGGGTGTCCTCGGTGTTGATGAGGGTGTTCTCGGTGTCGATGAAGCCGGCACGGCGTCGGCGTGCTGGGCAGCGTCGGTGGTTGCAGCTGGACGGGCTCGCGTACTTTTCGAATAACTAACTCGCACTGATTCTATCGGGTCGGAGCCGAGCAACAGGCTGGCCTTCAAGTAAACTGCGAACTTTGACTCGAGAAGTAAAGATGTACGTGGATACCGAACCGACGAGCGTCGATGTGTACGCCTCGAACCGAGAATGAACACTGGCCCCGAGACTCTCTGAGTCTCGGTTTATATACTGTTGGTTGCTGCCGTACCCTCTTTGTCTGAGCGAGGGTCGCCGTGAACTTTATGTGTCCTCTAGAGCTTGCGGGCTGCGCGTTTTTTCCCATCGGTCGTTTCTGGGAATCTTAGGCGAAGGCTTGAGCCGTCCCCTTAGTTTCTTCGCTTGCAAGTTGTGACCTGATTTTTGCCAACATCCGTTTTTTCTGCGAATTGCCCGAGCCGGTTACCCTATCGAATTCCCGGTAACGGAGGCATCATAAATTTCGACTTGTAGCTTGCAAGCGCGAGTTATGCTTCACACAAGCGCGCGCTGCTCCATGCGTGTGCGCACTCACACCAGTGCGCGCTGTGGTGTACGTGTGCAGTCGCACACTAACGTTCACGGCTCTGTCCGTGTGCGCACTTACACCAGTGCGCGCCGCGGTGTACGTGTGCAGGCGCGCACTGACGTTCGTTGCTCTTATCTGTATGCGCACTCACACAATTACGTGCCGCGATGTACATGTGCGGCCGTACACTAGCATGCCCGTTCGGACTTGGTGTTGCATCGGGCTGATTTGCCGCCCCGGTGTTTTATCTACTCGTGGCCGTAGGGATGCTATGACCCTTGTGACTGGGTCATTACATTACTCAATCAAAAAGCTGAATTACTTAGCTCAAAAAACCTATACACAATCTTTTTTCGATACTTTGTCGTTTTCACTAGATTTAATCTTGAAATAAGCTTAAAATTAGTCAGTATAGTGGAAATGAACTTTGATTCAAATTCACCGACCCTTGAAACATAAAAAATATGTTTTTCGGACTTTTATATCGAATTTATTATGTTTGACCTTCAAATGACCTCGAAGGTGAGGTCTGAGAGGTCATCTGACTTTAGATTTGATTTCAGCATCCTCAAAAACCCATATAGGAGTTTTTTTCAAATTTTTTAACCTTTTTTTTATGATTTGACCTTTAAATGACCTCTAAATGACCTTTAGATGTCAACTTTGAGTCAAAATGACCTTGAATTTGAATTCAGTAACTCTCCAAACATAAAAAAATATATTTTTCTGATTTTTATATCGCATTTTCTAAGTTTGACCTTCAAATGACCTTGAAGGTAAGGTCGTAGAGGTCACCTGACTTCAGATTTGAATTCAGCATCCTCAAAAACCTATGTAGGAATAGTTTCAGATTTTAAAACCTATTTTACATGATTTGACCTTTGAATGACCTTCAAATGACCTTAAATCGATCTGATGGCGAAAAACCGACGACGGATTCGGATTCAGCGACCCCAAAAACATAAAGTCTACTGGGTCCGGTCTCTGGGACTGAGCATTTTTTTTTTGTGTGCCTGTGCTATTGAACAATTATTCAATGAGCTATGATAGTGTTACGGCTCTACTACTGAGCGTTATACATACGCCCTTATAAGTTTAATTGTTTATTTGCCGATACTGCTGGTGGAAGGTTGAATGAGTTGATATTGGACTTACAATTAAATATAACATTTATTTCTTACTTTTTGTATGTTGGTACACTGCTTGACGAGATGCACACACTGCACTATTAATATTCGCACTCTCTCTCTCACGCAATACACACTCTGGATCTTCCGCTGGGCTGACACTTGGTGGTCACTGGTTGAACTGGCCGAGGGCTATCCGCGTTATCACTGGCTATCGACGGAGGCTATCTCGAACACGATGACTGTAGACGAAAGACGAAGACTCAAAGAATGCTGGAATGCCCGAATGCTCGAATGCTCCGGAGGCTGAATTGCTCCGCGCTTATATACCCCGCCGTATCTGTGTCACTTGAGGACTTTGTTGTTCTCGAGCAACACCGCGGGTGCCGTTACGTCATTTATTTTTCCCGATGCCCTACGGAATTTATGGCCCTCTTCAGCGGGTTACGCGCGGTCATCGTGCATCAAAGCGCGGCTTATTCGTAACCCCGGGTTACCTCGAATTTTGATAACATACGCGGCCGTGCGACGACGGCTTAAGAGTCGCGGTGATCATTATCGTAAAGAAGCGACGAACCGCCAAAGACATCACCCGTGTAGATGTTTTGTCGCGATAGCGCGACACTTGTTTTCGGGTGTCTTGTGCTAATTTTGATTGCCCGTGCGCGCGATTCATACCGATTCGGCTGTACATGCCCCGATTGCGTGTGCCTATGAATCAGTTACATAGATTATGTAACAATAGTAATGAAATCGAACATATTCTGACAACTATTCATACGCAAAATAAACTTTTCTTTTTCAAACTTTAATTATACTAAAAGTCTGAAAAATAATTCAGTACGTGATTTTTAACACCTATTTTGTATAAAAAAACCTTACTTATGATTCTACTTGCCCGGCCGTCTCAATCGACATCGATGCGAACCTTTACTACATGATGAAAAGAAAGCTTTGCGTACTTTCAATATAGCTGAATTTCAAAGTAAAGATCTTATTTTTCTGAATTTTAAATATATATTAAAAACTTCGTCTTCCTCGGAGAAAGTCGTCACCAGGTCTATAATCATACCTGGTGCACTTATTAGGTCACCCGGGTGGACGAAGTAACGAAAACCGTTCCCACGGTGAAACTCGTCACCAGGTCTAAATTCATACTTGGTGCCCCGAGTAGGTCACCCGTGCGGACGAAGTAACGAAAACCGTTCGACTTCCTCGGATAAAGTCGTCGCCGGGTCGATATTCGTGTGAATACACCACGACTTCCCGGAGAAAGTTATCGTCGAGTACAGATCACGACCTAGTGCGTCGAGAGGGACACCCGGGTCGATATTCGTGTGAATACACTACGACTTTCCGTAAAAAGTCATCGTCGAGTACAGATCACGACCTAGTGCGTCGAGCGGGACACCCTGGTCGAAATTAGTGCGAAAATACCACGACTTCCCGGAGAAAGTCATCATCGAGGACAGATCTCGACCTAGTGCGTCGAGCGAGTCGCCCGGGATGATATTTGGGCGAAAAAACCGCTACTATTCGGAGAATCTTTGATATATGCGACATATACGCGACAGCGCGTACCTACACAACACACACTTGCAATGCGTATATATGAGGTGTGAACACTTTTTAGGTGTGAACATTTTGTAGGTGTGAACATTTTTCATGCTTCTCACTTTAATAATGTTATTTTTATCAAAAGTCGTGAACTTTTCGAAAATCCGAATACCTCATATCGATAGGATTTTTTCCAAGGAATCTAATGGGTTTATCAGATTCTCGATATCTGTTATCAAATTCTAATTAGAGCGAAAAGAAAGTTGGCGGAAAGTAATGGGCTGTATATGAGTAGCGGCGTGTCGTCACTTAGTTCTTGTCATACTTGCCAGGTGGAGCGCGACACGCGCTCCTCGATACATCGTTGGATTGTATTTTTATCCAGGGTTCCATAGCACTTTACAGAATTAAGATATCTGTTATCAAATTCAAATGAGAGTGAAAAAGAGTTTTCGCGGGCAGCGAAAAACGCCAGTGCGATGTAAATGAGGAGCGTGTACGCCGCAGCTCTCTCTGCCATACTTGCCAGAGCGAGCGCGAGCGCGCTCCTCGATTTGTACATTCATTTACTGGTTTCGCGGCTTTCATTTACTGGTAAAGCACTTTTTTTTCATTTTCATGAACTTTTATAAATGAAAATCAAGAAAAAGTCGGAACAAAAAAAGAAGTAAAAAATTAAAAACAAATTAAAAATTGAAAAATCAAGAAAAAATCAATTTAATAAAAAAATCTAAAATCAAACAAGTAAAAAGTAAGAAAACAAAAAAACTAAAAACATGAATCAAAAAAACGAGAAAATCAAGAAAAATCAAGAAAAAGAAAAGTTAGAAAGTCCCAACACAAGCATCGATGTTTCACATCTGATGCATTATCAATGCGTGCTTACTCTTCAAATCGTTCCCTCTCATTGAGTTCAGGAATCACAGTAGTTTCTCGAGCTTTAGCGCACCAGATGTGAAACATCGATACTTGTGTTAGGATTTTCTGACTTTTCTTTTTCTTGATTTTTCTTGATTTTCTCGTTTTTTTGATTCATGTTTTTTGTTTTTTTGTTTTCTTACTTTTTACTTGTTTGATTTTAGATTTTTTTATTAAATTGATTTTTTCTTGATTTTTCAACTTTTAATTTGTTTTTAATTTTTTACTTATTTTTTTGTTTTGACTTTTACTTGTTCGATTACTTTTAAATTCTTCAATTTTCTTTAATTAATTGATAAAGATGTTTCACATCTTGCAGCTGTTCATAAACAGCTGATTTTTTAAAATTTTTTCAATTTTCAATTTGTTTTATTAATCAAATTAGTGCATTGAGCTATTATCGTTCGTTGTATGTTAATATAACATGATAAAAATGTCGACTTCCCTTAAGAAGACACACACTCATAAACACGTATACATACATGCATTGATTAATATCAGATTTGAAAACATGCATGATAGTGCGTAGAGTCTCGCGACGTGTACGCATAAACAGTACATACCTATTCTGTGTATTTTCCTACGCATAAGCAAGAGAGAGAATGATATCGCAAAGCAGTCAATTCCGTGAGCTAAGCTGACTGCTGTTGCTTATGCTGTTACGTTGCCTCGTGCATATACGTAAACACAGGCATACGTGCGTCGAGTCTCGGCAGCGGGCAGCAGCAGAAAGCAGTTCTGTACCTGGCGCGGCAGCCAATCACAGCGCGTAGCGCAAACCGACGCTGTGTAGGCAGTTCTACTACCAAAGTTGCGCTCGCTCGGACGGACGGAAGGACGCTCGGTTTTTACGGGTTTACCCCTGACACCAAACGCGAATATAGATGTTTCACATCAAAACTCAATTAAAAATTCTGTGAAAATTCTAATAGGTAGAGGAAGGTATGAACTTGGACAAACTATTGGTTCCATTACCTGAAATTGGCTAAAAACCTGCATCCGAGTTGCTTGAAAGCAGAATTTTTCTAAACCTTTTAATCACTGGTCAAGTGACTCACTATTAAATCTCTCGCTGAATTATTTCTGATATATAGCAGAGGTGTGACGTAGACACCACCGAGTCACAAATTCTTGTTAAATTTTTATAGTGCTCCTGTTACTCAATAATGAACCATATTATTTAGTTTAATCCAATGGATCTTTGCTACTGTTTATCTTAAAAATAAATGACTTTAGGGAAACAATAAATCGTAAGAAATTCCCCAGGTAAAAATAGTATATCTGATCTGACTTGAAATCTCATATCGGATGAAAGTCTGGTGAATGCACATCAGATCTTATGCCAGATCTTATATCAGAATTTGCATATGATAATCGACATCAGAGCTTACATCAAATCTGATATTAGATCTAATGTCAGATCTGAAGTGACTGTGACGCCTTCAATTATTTAAACAATAAGTTTATTAATAATTAAAATTTAATAACTAATCTCAAACAATAAAAGTTATCGAATTAATTTAAATTCACTTTATCAAAAACCCAAACATTAAGATCTGATCGATGTGCGTTTACCAGAACATATATCAGCTGACAAAATCTCCTACGACACAATCTCCGCGACTAAATCTTCGGGACAAAATCTCCAGGTGACTAAATCTCCGTAATCTAATCTACGGGGACAAAATCTTCGGGACAAAATCTCCGCCGAATTTTATTTTATATTTTTCTACTTATTAGATATGTATTAGTGAGTTTTGGATGTGCGTGTTTTGGGATGCGTCTTGTGTGTTTTGGATGTACGTTTTTTGGTATGTGTATTAGTGTGTTTGGGATGTGCGTGTTTTGAGACGAATGTAAGTGTGTTTCTGCTTTTTTCCTATCGGAGATTATGTCCCGGAGATTTTGTCACCGGAAATTTTGTCGCGGAGATTTTGACGGTAACCCGATCCAACATACCATTTTCACTTGAGATCTTATAAAAAAAAAAGAATATTTCAGAATTTTCAACCTGGTCTATCACCTCTTTCAGAGATCTCTGCAATCTACCGGTTTTTATAGAAAAAACGTCAAGTTAAGGTCTTTGAAAAATATGATGTACAATTATGAGCAGCGGATAAATTATTAAGATACTGTCAGAGAGGTTGTGGCTTTGGTTCGAGAAGTTGACGGCGAAGAGTTTCAAGACCTCCAAGAATCAGAGGTTCGATCTTGTTTTAGAGCAAAGGCCAATTACCATTGAGGAAATCGAAGAGCTTTCAAACTACGAACACCAAGAAGACTTTGAAGAAGGCATGAGACAAACTGTTTCCGAGACTGCTTTTAATGCTAAGGCTGTTGCTGCAATTATAAATCTCGTGCTACAGGCGTCGGAGCAAGCAATGTACAATGATGCGATAATAGTCCGAAGTTTAAATTTCAAACGCTTATGTGATTTGGCGATATCGAATTGTACAGAGATGTTTTGAGATGATCAAAACAGTCAAAATTGACTGATTATTTTGGAAAACAATGACAATTTTTTATATTATTTATGAATAAAATTATTTTTTGATGTGAAACATCTATATTCGCGTTTGGTGTCAGGGGTAAACCCGTAAAAACCGAGCGTCCGTCCGTCCGTCCGAGCGAGCGCAACTTTGGCAGTAGAACTGCCTATACAGCGTAGGTTTGCGCTACGCGCTGTGATTGGCTGCCGCGCCAGCTACAGAACTGCTTTCTGCTGCTGTCCGCTGCCGAGACTCGACGCGCGTATGCCTGTGTTTATAACATATACGCACGAGGCAACGTAACAGCATAAGCAACAGCAGTCGGCTCAGCTCACGAGATTGACTGCGTTGAGATATCTTTCTCTCTCTTGCTTATGCGTATCGCTAATACATATAATACGTATGTGTTGTCTATGCATGTACGTCGCGAGACTATGCACTATCATGCACGTTGTCAAATCTGATACTTATTACTGCATGTATATATACGTGTCTATGAGTGTGTGTCTTCTTAAGGGAAGTCGAAATTATCATGTTATATTAAGATATAACGAACGATAATAGCTCAATGCACTAATTTGATTAATAAAACAAATTGAAAATTGAAAAAATCAAAAAAAAATCAGCTGTTTATGAACAGCTGCAAGATGTGAAACATCTTTATCAATTAATTAAAGAAAATTGGAGAATTCAAAAGTAATCGAACAAGTAAAAGTCGAAACAAAAAAATAAGTGAAAAACAAGTAAAAAAAAATTTAAATTGAAAATTGAAAAAATTTAAAAAAATCAGCTGTTTATGAACAGCTGCAAGATGTGAAACATCTTACTATTAATTTAAGAAAATTAAAGAATTCAAAAGTAATCGAACAAGTAAAAGTCGAAACAANTGAACAATAGTGGATTAGAGTTTGGATAATTTAAAGAGTATCAAATGGGATTTGGATCCATGCGATGAATAGTTTTCATTTTTCAACCAAAAGTTTTATTATACGGGGTGCGGAAGTAGCATCCTACCGAACCGAGTGCTGAAGTAGAATCTTTCAAACTGAGCGTCAAATTAGTAATGTGGTGAATTGAAATTAAACTGGCATTATTCTTCTTGCATGGTTCTATTAGCTAAAGTATTACTGCTAGACGCCGATACGAGATCGAGTTTAATTTATTACATGCTTCACATATATTATGAGAAAATAAAAAAAAAATTAAGCAATCTTATGTCATTTGCATTTTTTTTACACTTCAAAATTAATTTGCTGCAATGTTTAACTTTGCTGAAACTTAAATAAAATAATTTACCGTGAGTAAATATTGATAGTATTATTCTTGCATTGGGGTAGTAAAAAAACATTTATTACTATAAAATTTTTTTCAATTGAATCACAGTGTAATTAATTACCTGAACTCTTGCCTCGGTTAAATGTATTTTCAAAGCCAGTTCTTCTCTAAAAAAAACATCAGGATAATGTGTCTTATGAAATGCTCTTTCTAATTCTTCTAATTGAAAATTACTAAAAGTTGTTCTATATCGTCGTTGTTTTCTTTTTCCTGAACTTGAATTAGATGTATCTTCTTTTGATAAGCTTGGAGGTGAGAATTCATGAACTGTAAAAATTTAAGTCTTGTAATAGTAGTCAAATATTTATTTTTTTCAAAATTTTGAATGAAATATGATATTCTATTGGCTGTTCAGTGTGAGTAAATAACAATCGGTGAAAAAAGTGAGTAGTATGTTACATTTCTCCCAAAGAGACCTCCCACTACTTATAACAGATCTTTACCAAAATTTTATCGGGTCTCCTGTTACCTCTTATTAAAGGCCTTAATTTGTACTTTAATCTAATGAGCCTTGGGGTTTATTTAAAAAATCATTTTTTTATCTAAAAAGAAACGATGTTAGGGAAAATTATAAATAATAAATTAATCGGAAAGTATTGACAACAGAATAAATAGAAAAATCAGTTTTATTAAAAATTGATTAAAATTACATAAAAAACAAAATCAGCTGTATAAGAACAGCCGTAAGATGTGTAACGTCTTTATGAACATTAAAAATAGAATTTAACATTAAACAATTTAAGTAATTCTATCTAAAATTCGAATAATTAAATTAAAACAAATTTCGAGTAATTCGATTTAAAAAATTCAAGTAAATCAATTTACAATAGAAAAAAAAGAAGCGCTGCAAGATGTGTAACTAAAGTCACATTTAAAGGTAAAAAATTTAAAAACTTAACAAATAAAATAAATCAAATACTTTTACGTTTTATTTGATTTATTTTATTTGTTAAGTTTTTAAATTTTTTACCTTTAAATGTGACTTTAGTTACACATCTTGCAGCGCTTCTTTTTTTTCTATTGTAAATTGATTTACTTGAATTTTTTAAATCGAATTACTCGAAATTTGTTTTAATTTAATTATTCGAATTTTAGATAGAATTACTTAAATTGTTTAATGTTAAATTCTATTTTTAATGTTCATAAAGACGTTACACATCTTACGGCTGTTCTTATACAGCTGATTTTGTTTTTTATGTAATTTTAATCAATTTTTAATAAAACTGATTTTTCTATTTATTCTGTTGTCAATACTTTCCGATTAATTTATTATTTATAATTTTCCCTAACATCGTTTCTTTTTAGATAAAAAAATGATTTTTTAAATAAACCCCAAGGCTCATTAGATTAAAGTACAAATTAAGGCCTTTAATAAGAGGTAACAGGAGACCCGATAAAATTTTGGTAAAGATCTGTTATAAGTAGTGGGAGGTCTCTTTGGGAGAAATGTAACATACTACTCACTTTTTTCACCGATTGTTATTTACTCACACTGAACAGCCAATAGAATATCATATTTCATTCAAAATTTTGAAAAAAATAAATATTTGACTACTATTACAAGACTTAAATTTTTACAGTTCATGAATTCTCACCTCCAAGCTTATCAAAAGAAGATACATCTAATTCAAGTTCAGGAAAAAGAAAACAACGACGATATAGAACAACTTTTAGTAATTTTCAATTAGAAGAATTAGAAAGAGCATTTCATAAGACACATTATCCTGATGTTTTTTTTAGAGAAGAACTGGCTTTGAAAATACATTTAACCGAGGCAAGAGTTCAGGTAATTAATTACACTGTGATTCAATTGAAAAAAATTTTATAGTAATAAATGTTTTTTTACTACCCCAATGCAAGAATAATACTATCAATATTTACTCACGGTAAATTATTTTATTTAAGTTTCAGCAAAGTTAAACATTGCAGCAAATTAATTTTGAAGTGTAAAAAAAATGCAAATGACATAAGATTGCTTAATTTTTTTTTTATTTTCTCATAATATATGTGAAGCATGTAATAAATTAAACTCGATCTCGTATCGGCGTCTAGCAGTAATACTTTAGCTAATAGAACCATGCAAGAAGAATAATGCCAGTTTAATTTCAATTCACCACATTACTAATTTGACGCTCAGTTTGAAAGATTCTACTTCAGCACTCGGTTCGGTAGGATGCTACTTCCGCACCCCGTATAATAAAACTTTTGGTTGAAAAATGAAAACTATTCATCGCATGGATCCAAATCCCATTTGATACTCTTTAAATTATCCAAACTCTAATCCACTATTGTTCAATTACATGGCTATAATATGAACGAAATCAACTCTATTCTGACAATTATTCAACATAACGGAAATTTTTATTTTTCAAATACTATATCAAATTAAAAAGTTTACCACACAGTAATTTAAAATTGAAATAATACTTTTTTTAAAAGATTAAATGAGTGCAAGTATGACAGTCTTATCCCAATTCAAATCTAACTCACAAATCTTTTATTTTTCTAATTTTGGAATAGTTGAATATCAATCTACTATTGAACAATTAATTTATGATCTATGATAGTAATGAAATCAAACATTTTCTGACAACTATTTATACGCAAAATGAAATTTTCCTTTTCAAACTCTATATGCCCATTATACATCATAAAGCATACGATGTGCGCTTGAAAAGACCTACATTTTTCATTTGAAACTTTTTTTCGTAAAGTTTGTCGTTCAAAAACTACAGCCGAAAAACGAGTTTTGGGCAACTTCAAGGGGCCCAATTGTTTAATTTCCCATCAGTTGCATAGTTGCATTTTACACTACTTCATTTCTACCATCGAACACTAACTTTTCCCGGTGTCAAACTGTGGTTGCGAATTTTTTCATTTTTAACATAGGGTCAGATTTAATTTGACTGGACTAATAGCAAATATAAAAAGTTTTTCGAAATTTTGACGTTAAGCATTTCTATAGACAAAAACAATTTGAAAAAAAATTGTTTTCTTAATTTTTCGAAATACATTGTTTAAACAGATAACACGTCTAATTTTTTCGAACATTTTTCATCGATTATTCATTACTTAATAATTGAGGGAAATTAATAAAAAAATTGTTTCATGAAGTTCAGGAGTCTATTTATTTAAAGCAACACTTTGCATATCAATTTTCGATACTTCAAGCCCCTTAAAATTCTTTAAAATTAATCATTTTTTGCACCGACGAGAAGGTAGACAGACGTCTTTAGTGTTCCTAAAGTATCGAGACTCATGAACAACAAAAATCTTCAGTTTTTTCATATCAATGTATAAGAGTATAGTTAAACCGATCTGCGTTGTAGAAACTGTGTAGTGACTCTGATACTACATTGGTATAACGAGTAAAATGCCTATCTAAATACAAACTAAATTAGGGACCAAGCAAAAATTTAGTTTCGTTCAAATACAGCAATATGATTGAAGCTTGTTTGGTCGACTGACAGAGAAACTATATGCTTACCCAATTAAGATGGATATTATAAAAAATAATCATACCCTGTAAAAACTTGTTTTAAAATATATATTATTTATTTAAAAATATTATTTATTCTTGATTTGAAAAAAATAACATTATTTCCGTCTATAAATTTTTGTTTACAGTTATTTATAATAATATTTTCGTAGGTATGGTTTCAAAATAGACGAGCAAAATGGCGAAAGCAAGAAAAACAATCAAAACGAGATATAAATTTAACATCTCATGTTTCAATGTGTGCGCCCCAAATTCTAATGCAGCATCAATCACAAAATCAAGTACTATTGGAACCATCTATTGGAGGAGTTCCTTCTATCTACCTCGGTATGGAGTGGTCAAGTTTAACTCCATTCACGCATTCAAATTCAGTGATTTCCGGGCTTAGCAATAACAAATTATCGGATTCTGAAGATAATTTATTGTTAGATTCAGAAATTTTGCAGTTAAAGCAACAACGTTCATGAATGTGAGAATGGAAAAATAGGATTAAAAATTATTCTACGAATTCAAAGTCATAACTTTCATACTTCATTGCACCTTTGATTAACCAATAAAAGCACGAATATTTTGATCCATGACTTTTACTTGATTTAATCCACTCTTATATGCTAAAACTTAAACTATAATTTTGTTATTGTTATAATAATAAAAAGTACACTTATTTTTATGCACCTAAGGTAAATGTTCCAATAACCGGTTGAGTTAGGGGCTTAGCTATAGAGTATTAATATTTTATAGTGACGAATTCACAGATCGTTGTCTTTTTTGTGCTACTGTGATGATTCTATAATTCTATTGATATATTGCGCAATAAAATAGCTACAGCAATTGCTTTGCTACGATGTTACCAAACGTTTTGCCTATTTCACTGGAGCACTTTTTTTTAATTTCTCTGCAAATATAAATTTTTTTAACCCATTAACGACCAAAATGCTTGATTTTTTGTTGGTTTTTACAGCGATTTTTTTGATAGTTTTAGACCTTCAAAAATTTCGTCCTATTTTGATGTAAAATTTAATGCCCTTTCATGAACTAATCTCAGAAATTTGATTTTTTGCGTAATAAAAAAGTTATAGCTATTTAAACAAAAAAAAGGAAAAATTTTGGCAAAAAATCAAGTTTTCGATTTTTTTTCGCCATGCTACCGTTAAGGAATCACGATATAATTATGATCAGGGGTGATCATGACTATCAAAGTACCTCAGGGAATTTTCATGAATTTTTCAAGCACGACTTTTCAAACTTTAGTTTTGTGCACCTTTTCTCTAAACTCAATAGTTTTCGAGTAAAAATGAGTAATGTTTTAAATGAATATGAGTTATTTTTTTTCGAAGGAATGGTTCAAAAATTCCATAAAAATTCGCGGAGGTACTTTGATAGTCGTGATCGCCCCTGATCATAATTATATCGTGATTCCTTAACGGTAGCATGGGGAAAAAAAATCGAAAACCTGATTTTTGCCAACATTTTTACGTTTTTTTTTGTTTAAATAGCTATAACTTTTATATTACGCAAAAAATCAAAATTTTGAGCTTAGTTTTTGAAAGGGCGTTATATTGTACATCGAAATAGGTCCGTGCGAAATTTTTTTAAAATCTAAAACTATAAAAAAAATCAGTGCAAAAACCAACAAAAAAATGAAGCATTTTGGTCGTTAATGGGTTAACACGTTTATCTTTTGCATTAACTAGTATACCTCGATTATTTGTACTTGTATATCATCATCTTCTGACTCAATCACATTACTTGATCTGTTAGTGTTGGGTACCTTTCTCTGCTCTCTACGATGTTTCCTCTCTCACTGACACGATATCGTCTCTCTTTTTGCTTAAACTCTTTCTTTTACATTTAATTTATTAAACTTTTACATGCCTATGATTTATTGAAAACTAATCGTTAAAAGATGTTAGAATGGAGCAGTATAATTGACGTGTTGTATCCTCGACAATTCAACCAAAAGTCCAATTTAGCACTATATGAGTTTTTTAGGTTGGAAAAATTACCAAGATATATATTTTTTTATCTACTTACAATAGAAGAATAATAGTGTCGAATAGAATATTAAATAACGTATACATATTTTATTATCAAATTACATGAACGTCAACTGGAATATTTATAACAACATTATAATATTATATACATATTTTGAGGAAGATGAATTTTAGCATTTTGTAGAAAACTCTCATCCTTGTTTACATAATGTAAATAGTTTGTAAGGTCTTATTTAAAGTTTTTTAGTACAAATATTTAATAATACAATTCCGTCTACTTGCTCGCTTGCCATTTGAATTTACTTTGCATCAACCACTTTTGATCAGCTGAATTTGTATCACATTCCGATAGTGTTGGAAGTATTACATTATTGGATGATGATTTTGTTAGACAGTATTTCGTATTTGCATGTTTGATCATTTTATTCTGAAATCATAAAAGATTATTTTTATTTCATTTTGCACAAAATTTATGTATTAACTCTACATTACTTCTAATCTATCATGCGGGAGACTCGCCTGGCTCAAAACATACTAAAGTAACAAACCATTTGCTTGACATTTACTTGTTACGTCACCCTTAATTTATTATAAACAATTATAAAAATCATGTATGCTAAAATGACGCAACGGACGCGAATGCTTCTTTTAGGGTGTGAACTAGGCACGCAATTCAATAGTTCGATGGAAATCGATGTCGAGATGAAGTTATGTCGGTTTAGCGTGAAAAACATTCAACTTGAGAATCTGCTATCAATTAGCATCTTCTATCGTTGGGTTTTCATAGACGCGCAAGTACTGACAGATACTTTCCCCCAGAAATTATGCAAAAACTCAGGGTATATTGAGGATCCACGGAGGCCTCTGTGCGATTCATCTATCTTCTTATCCGGTGTACGAAGCTCATGTCACTTTGTACTGCGATTTCAATGAATTATACGGACTTGTTTTAAATTAAGCTGCGAGTCCAACGCGGAATCTAATTTGTAATCGGGACTAGTGTAGCTAATACAGTGCAGCTAATCAGGAGCTAGTCAGGCCAGTTGCAGCGTGAGAATCGTCCGCTAGGCCTACGTATATTGTTAGCAATTAGTTGAGTAACCCTATAGGCATAAATCAACCTTTTGTATTCAAATATATGAATGTCCGTGAATAAATTGAATTGTAATTATTTATACACACTCGGAGAGAAAAATGTTGGAATGATTTCGAAGCGCTGCGCATGGACATATTCCGTAATACGTTTGATGTAATAATTCCATGCGTATATACCCCTGGAATTTGCACGACACAAGATCTTGGGATTGACCGCGTGCGTTGCCGCCGCCGAAAAGCGTAGCAACTACATGCTTGTGCATGCGACTACATGATTGTGCCTTGTGATCTTGGATCTTGTGCCGTGCAAATTTCAGGGGTACGCATGGAATTATTACATGAAGCATAGTACGGAATATATCCATGCGTAGCGCTTCGGAATAATTCCAACATTTTTCTCTCCGATCAGTAATAGCACCTACTATTGAAATAGGAAAAAGGATTGACTTACAATCGCAGGGGTTAACAATAAGAATTAACACTTTTAAATATATTAATATATAAGTTGCTTTATTAACATAGCCGTACAGCTCGAGACATACTCATGAGCGAACTGAACTTAGCTCAGAAAGTGCGTTACGCGTGCACAGCGTTGCAAGTGCAATATACACGAGTAGTGCGGTATATATAAAATCGTGAATTTATATCTTCAACGCCTACCTACCCAGTCACTCACATTGCAGATATTTTCCCCTCTTTCTCAGAAAGAATATAATCATTGTATAATTAATATTATTGTACATCTCTTGATGTAAATATGTAGGTTCTAGCTAGGAAGTTTATATATAGGGGAGTATATAAAAAAGAAGTGTATATATAGAGAAGTTTATAAAGGGAAACTTTATTTCCTAAAATGATCTCCGAAGATCCTGAAAAAATTTGAAAGTCTTCCTCGATTAATTCTAAGACTTGAATCTTTATAATCTGACGCGGATCCTGAAAAGGTAATTGAATTTTACCAAGGCCCGAAATGAGGAAAATTCCCGTGTAAAATATTGTCAATCTTCTTTGTATTCTTACAAATTCGAAAGTTGTTCAACCGATTGAATCCAACTTGATAGTGGGCCTTGAAAATATTGGCCATTGACTTATATGTTGAATGCAGAATATACATTTATAGCACTGTATGGCATAAGTTCACATTTATGGCACGCTTTTTTGTGGGATAAGTCGCACATTCTGGCACCGCAGCGTTCGCATCATACTCGCATGCGCTCGCGCGCTAACCTCACTTCACGCTACCAGAAGTGCCACTCATGACTCGGAAAAGGGGGCATAAATGTGAACATTGCACAGTACTATAAAATGTTGTTCGATACTCGGGCCATAGGGGACACTTTTCGGCCCAGCTATTAGGACCTTCACTGCGCTCGGGCCCTAAACTACGCCGTGCCAAAAAGTGTTACTTATGGCCCTTGTAGCGAAAACTACTATTTTAAGGTTAAACCAAACTTTGAAAATGCACGTATAATGTACTCAACCCGATTAAATAAAAAAAAATATGTCTCAAAATTGAATACAAACAACGACTTGTTCTATCTTAGTCATAAAACTAAAATCGGATTAAAGAGAGACAATTTTTTGGTTCCAGTTATTAAATCTCGCTATTAAGACACATCAACTCTGGGGATTACTTATGTTTATAGCTTTTAAATTCGATTCGTGTATGTTCGCAGAGGTTTTTTATCTATAGATAAAAAATACTGAGGATTTATCAAAAATCGCAAAAGAGGGTTTATCTCCCAATTGAATTATTGATTAAACACTCTTCGCCTGATACTGAGAAGCGTTTATACAGAGGTTAGGCTAGCTTTTTTTCATGCATATGATCATCGTCTGACGGGTATGTGACTGCGTAATTCGCGAGGGCAAATATAGTTAGATTAAGAGGTCAAATTCAAGTAAGTAAAGAAAACGTTAAGGCTTATATAGAGGCATCCATTGAAATAAAATTTAGTGACAGTTCTGGTGAAATGCTCTTTCTTTTATGAGCCACTTCAAAGTCATACAGCTTCTTGCGACGAGGCATTCAAAGATGAGGCTTATCGTGACTTGTGGGATAAAACATGCAGAACGGTCAAGTCTCACCTCCCAAGTAGAACCTAACGCGCTGAGTGCTTTAGTCGCTATTCCCAATAGAGTTGTTGTGAAAGCATATTTTAACATTTTTCATCGTGTTTCACTGTCGTCGATTCACGGAGGAAAGAAAAAAGCTGCCACTGCCTTTGAGAATGAAGCAGGAATGTCCCCTTCGGAGAAATGACCTTGAATAGAATCGGTAACCGTCCATTTCCCCACTTACATTACCCCCAATACCATTCTTATGGATAGAAAATTTCCAGATTGAAACGATGGTTCATAACGATGGTCATCGCGTGTGCTCGATTATTTAAGTTTAATAAGAGATAACATTTCTCTAGATTAATATAATTAAACATGAAATAAAAATAAAAATAAAAAATATTAAGTTAGCTGTCTATGAACAGCCATCAGAAGTGAAACTTCAAACAAGTCACAATGTAATTGAAAAAAACAAAAATTTGAAATCGAGAAAAGTTGATGAAAATTCCAAAATTAAAATTTAACTAAAAGAAAGGACCCTGATGTTTTACTTCTGGTGGTTAGATTCTCTAGAATGCATTGTATATGAATTAGCAGCGTCTCGCCACTGTCGAACGCCGGCCAATCATAGCGCGCTAAGCATACAGACGTTACTGAGACTAAAAACATTCAATCCGTATGTCCGCCCGACCGTACGGACGCTCGTTTTTCACGACTTGATCTCCCATACCCAACGCACGTACAGAAGTTTTACTTTAAAAATTCGGCAAGCCCTTCAAAAAGTGCGAGCCACACAAGAGTCTTCTAATGTGTTGTTGTTTGGCAGGGCTACACACACGAAAACGCATAGCGCGAGTGACTCGAGGGAGTGAGAGGGACCGAGTTATATGATGCCACGTAGACGTTACAAACGCATGAACGTAAGTCGACCAATCACGAAGTTAACAGACGCTAATGAGACTTATAACTTACAATCCGTACGAAAGGGCGCTCGGACGCTCGTTTTTTACAGTTTGACCTTCTATACCCAACGCGCGTAAAAAATTGTCATTTAAAAAATTACTTTAATATTAATATATAACTAACACTAAATAATTCAGCGACTGTTTGATGCACAATGGTTTTATTACTGTGCCATAATTCTTTATACTAGCATATACGCCTGAAAACAAATTAATACAGACCTCAAAATTGTAAATCCACACTTGATTCCCACCCATACCATGACATCTGACAATTTTTATTCGTCCTTTGGGATTAGTGGCATCCAAGCACATATCATCAGACATAATCTGCTGCCGTTTTGTGTAAGCAAATATCTATAAAAAAAATAAAATTTAATATATACATAAAAATTTACAGAAATTTGTCAACTAATTTTTATATTTACCTGATTTCCCCCGAGGCCATGACAAAGACTTATTCCTAAATTTTCCCCGGTTCTTCTACCCATAGTGTCAAGACAAAAATGTTGAGTTTGATATGAATTAACATCTTCATTGCTCACAGAATTTTTTATATCCCCTAGATAGTAATAGTCCAGAGGCATCGGAGATTCCGGATAAATATTTTCTAAGTACCATCTAAAACTTTTGCATTGTAATGTTTCTCTTAACTTTAGTCTACTAGTAACATCTCCAACCTTAACACTTCGAGCTCCTGCAATAATGAGTGAAAATAAATGTTTTGAGTCCTTCAGAAACCTTAAATAACTTGTTTTATTCAATATTTTCGTCAATATTTTATTCAAATTAAATTCTTATCTCATGTTGTGAAAAAATCTGTTTCATTATCACGAGTAAATGTGCGAAATTCGAATAAAAGACTGAACATTGAAATCGATTCAATTTATAGAAATAATAATGAAAAATATTGAAAAGTTAGCCTAAAACTCACAAAAATCGGCTAGATCTCAATAAGACATGGAAATTTTAATAAATAACGATGGAAAAAAAAACTCATTTTCAAAATTGAGTAAAACAATATATCCTTTTGATACCGAATAAGTCCGTAGGTAAAAGAAAATAATTAGTTTAGAGTTCTATTTATAATTAGAAATTATATCTATTTTTATATCTTAATATTTACCTGGATTCATCGCATAGTAAAAATCTCTCCATTCATCCATCCATACTTCGGCAACTCTCGCTGCATTGTGAAGCACTATTTTACTTACTCCGCCAGGAAAGGTGTATGGACTTTTATCTCGGAATACGTGTCCAACGTGCGAACACGGACTAATTTCCAAAATTCCTCCGCATTGCCACACCTATAAGAATGTTTATAAAATATAGGTCAATATTCAGATTTTTTGAAGCTAATAACTGACCCTGTCGTTATTAGGTTTAACCCATTAAGTTCCAAGATGACGTTTTTTCAACACTTTATTCGGCCAATGTATTGTTTTTGAAAATGGGGTCAAAAAAATATGCGAGTATTTAATTCTAATGTAAAATTTGATGCCCTTTCAGAGTCTGATCTCAGATTTTGGAAAAAATGATCAGGTCAAAAGTTAAACATCATTTTTTAAAATAAAACGTGATTTTGAAAAAATTTTTATTATTTTTCGAATTTGCAAATGGAAACCATTAGAAATCTTTGGGGTTTCGTGCAAATATCGCGTCCTCAATACCTAAACTAAAAGTTAGCTAGGTTTAGATTGAAGAAAATAAAATTTAAAAATACACTTTTTTCTCAAGCCCTTCGTTTTTGAGAAAAATCCTAGAAGTTTTCGTTCATTTATTCGTGTTTCGACCGTCATTTTTGTGTTTAAACATTAATTTTTTCAATCGGAACCACGCTAACTTTCTGTTTAGATATCGAGGACGCGTTATTTGCACAAAACCCTTGAGATTTCAAATGGTTTTCATTTGGAAATTCGAAAAATAAAAAATAATTTATTTTCAAAATCACGTTTTTTTTATAAAATGAAGTTTAACTTTTGACCTGATCATTTTTTGGAAAATCTGAGATCAGATTCTGAAAGAACATTAAATTTTACATCAGAATTAGCTACTCACATATTTTTTTGACCCTATTTTCACCAAAGAACAGTGACCGAATAAAGTGTTGAAAAAACGCCCTTCGGGACTTAATTGTTTAATAGTTATTTATGCAACAAGTGACCAAAAGGCATTTTTGCGCACAGTGTATACACGAAGGCTGGCGTCATTGCGAACAAAAAAGATGTAAGGGCCGGCTACACTGAAAGAAATAGGTTGATTTGGGAGCACAAGTATTTACTACGACGGCACGAGAGGCTTGTTTTACGTACACTGTGCGGAAAAAGGAGGACACGTATTGCATACTAGTTATTTATGTAACAAGTGCCCAAAAGGTGTTTTTGGGCACGAGTGTGCGGAAAAGGGCACGAGTACCGGCTATGCCGGCCCGAGTGGGTGTTTTTTCCGCACACTGTGCACAAAAAGCTGGGCACGTGTTGCATACAAAAAACCGCTGCCAATTTATTGGCAAAGAGCTTCCTCATAAAAAATAATATTAATAAAAGGCATCGGTTATTAACGTGAAAATTCGTATTTTTAAATTTTGATTCACTGTCTACTGTCCTAACTACCAGACGATCACGACCATCACTACATTTCTATGTTATCAAATTCTTTTAGCGTCATAATCACAGTTAGACGTTACAGCTTAAAATTAATTTATACAAAAAAACAACTTTTCATTTCGAGTCGTTAATTTTACAAATATTCGGTAAATTTCTATTTTTTTGGTCTTAAATTAAAGCCTGACTGCTCTGCTTCCATTCTACCGAAAAAAAATACACGGTCACATAAAATTATTTCATAATTGTCTCATATTAATTAAATTAATTGTTTTTTACTATTCAATGTAACGATTAATACCTTGTAGCTATATCATCCGAATACGAGCCATCCATCCCTATCAAATCGATTATAATAAATATAATTGATTTAATTATGCAATAAAACTTACTCTGAAACTCATTTCAAGATTTTCTCCTCCCCATATATCCATACCTTCATCATAGGTACCAAGCTCATAAAAGTAATCTTTGTCAATTGCAAATAATCCTCCAGCCATTGTTGGAGTTCTTAGTGGAGCAGTTCTGTCACCTTTACGTCTATCCATTTCTCTTTGAGGTACTCTGTACCTGAGAATATTAGAACGTTTACAAATTATTTCATAAAAAGAAACTTAGTAGAATTTGAGGAATATTCACTAACCATCTGAAATTGAGTTTCCAATTAAATCCACCCCAAGTCATATCACTTGCTGTGACATACTCAAAAGTTTCATCGCTAATAACGTCTATGATTGGACACACAACGATCTTTCTATTGCTTGCAATCCGACTTAATAAGGGCTCTAACCAACCTTCCGTACACTCGCAATGAGCGTCAAGAAACGTTATGACTTTTCCCGTAGTATGCTTGGCTCCTAAAAGTCTAGCTCTTATCAGTCCAGATCGCACTTTAGTTCGATATACATAAGTCGGAACAGGAAGAGATTTGACATAATTTTCCAAGTCTTGTTTTAAGTGATCTAAACAAAAAAATTAAAAATTACAAAAAGATAATACTTATTCGAAAATTCAAAGTCATACCTCTATCACTGAAGTCATCGACGAGAATGATTTCTTTCAATAAAGATGTAGGAGATCTATTAATTACTGACCATACAGTTCGTAGAAGGGTACTCCAAGCTTCGTTATGGAAAACAATTACAATACTCGTGTCAGGTAAAAGCTTTGGATATTTTTTATTTTTACACGCACTTAATCTTACATCTTTTAAAGATCTATTAAGGGAAATCATATTGCTTGCCAGAAGATTAAATTGATTTAGTTTAAAAAGTTCTTTCTGTAAGGATTCTTGTTCAGGAGGTATGTTTACAGCTTTGCCCATTTCTCCTGGTAAATTTTCGTTTTCTCGAACTATTTTTGCAGGTCTCCATAACTTCAATTCATTTTTATTGTAGGCATTTTCTACTTCTATGATGGAATTTAAAGATAAGTCTTTTGCAGATTCATGCATCGATTTGAAATATTCTTTATCATTTGTTTTTTGTGGGTAGTTCAACTCATTAACTTGACAATTGAGACCAGAACCATTTATACAATCAGAGTAGAACATGAGAATCAAAATATCTATGAAAAACCAAACCAATGACGTAAGTAGAACCACTTGGCAAGTATGAATGCGAAATTTTGTGCGGAGCATTTTAATTTCAAAGTATAGCTAAATTCAGTCAATACTAATACATCAGTACAACAATGTTATAATTGTATTACATTGGTTTCAAATTACGGAAATGTAATAAATGCATCAAATGACTATTGTTTCATTTCTTGACGATTGACAATTTTGAAGTTGACTCTGAAAAAAAATTTAAAAAATCATTATCATTTAAGCAATTGCATGTATGAAAGTATACTGTGATATAATTAAGATTAAAATGAGTAGGTAACCATTTGTATGTATTGTTTTATAATAAGTGAATCAGAAGAAACATAACTTACAAGGAATCATTTCACCTTCAGAAACCGGATATCTATTAACATTTTTCAGGACTCTAAATATTCATAAAAAAACAAGAATCTATTCTTTAATTCGATCTCAAGTTCTGGACAAAAATCGTAATATAATCAATTGAAAAATTCTTCAAGATCAGCCTCGTTTTTTTCAAAATGAGTCCTGAAAATGTGAATCTGAATACCTTTTTTCTAGACTGATTTTCGACTACGTAATAGTAACTACCGCTTTATCCTCATTTGATAACACTTGTATGGTATTTTAGCCGTTTTTGAATGAAATGGTTGAGAACTGTACTATTTCACTAATGTTATAGATTATTTAATTTTATAAATCATAACTCTTAACATATGACAGTGAAATACATTTCAGAAATGTTTCAAATTCTAAGCGTAATGATCATTTAATCTTTTCCATAAACTGAGGAAATTGAGTTGAACTGAGGTAACTTGAAAGTTTTAATGTGCAACCTATCATAATATTAAAGATATAGTTGCTTAATCTTAATTTGAGTCCAAACAAATTATAAGTTATTAGAATAAAACTATTGATAAAATGTTCAAGCTATAAAATTTCAACTTGACTACAACTACAATCAAAAGCAATTGTTTAGCAAAACATTTGATGCTGCAATGCAATTTTGTGTCATAAAATGAGCAATTATATTATTTGGTAGCAAATATGAACATCAACAGTTTCTAAATTCATTTGAAAATCACAGACTAACATTTTTATAAAATTTTTGATCGTACAATAATTGATAACCATTTTCTAGATAAGCACATATGTTAATAACAAAAGTTAGATATAAGGTATTAATTTGTAATATTAAATTGATCATCTTTGATAATGTAACGTTTAAGCCAAAAACTTTTTTCAAGCTTACTTTCTAGTTCTTATATTACTATTATTAGTACATAGAAACGTAAACTTAATAGTTAAAAGAAAATAATATACTTATTTTTTATCTACTACATTATGTTTATAATTATGGCACAAGACATTCAGTATTAGTATTAGATGTAATAAAGATTTAATTATTTTAGTCGTATCATAACTATAGAAAATATTTCTTTAAAGTTCTGAAATTTTCAATTTAAATGATAGCTAGATTCCTCTATAGTTTCTCAAGTTAAAAAACACAATAAATTAATGATAAAGTTTCTCAAACAAGCAGAAGTGTTTGATATTCCGCTATCATATGCTATATATTTTAATTAAAGGTTATATTTTAAATTGTCTTCAAGTTATACACGAACAAATGGTAACTTTTTTTTCAATATAAAATATCAACCAGTAACTGTTAATATTAATCATTGTGGTTGAAATAAAAATAGTGAAGAAACATTCTAAATAGTAGATGTATAAAAAACTGATAACCCTCTTTCATTATTCAGAATTCAGTATTAAACTTTAATAAAAAGTAAAAAATATGCTTTGAACTTACCATACTATATCCTTCAAAATACTTTAATCTCATCTGTTAATCATTTAATAGTAATATTATAGATTATAAAAAATTTTGTGATAAGTCAAATCTTAAAATTTGCAAAACAAAGAATTTCATTTTATAAAAATATATAAAATTGATTCATCAGAAATCTTCATTGAAGATATGACGACAGTTCTCACAATTGAAATAACTTTTCGAAATCACATTCATTTCATTTCTGTACCATATTTTCAGTAGAGAAATGAAAACAACACAGACTTAGCACTCGAAAACTATGTATACACATAGTAAAATTTGAGTGATTCTTAATAGCAAGGTTTCGCCTCGGTACAATATTTGTGTATGTGATTATTATACAGTAGAATGCAGAATACACTATACGTATCTGCCGCGTCACTAGTACATTAAGGTGACTCTATACAGAAAGAAAATCAGGTAATGATTCGTGCAATTTGTTCAGTAACTTGAGAATACCAATATCATCCAAAAATCGTAAAATTTAAAAAAAAACCTTCAAAAACCCGAATATAATTGTTATCTTTTATTTCTATGTTTTTATCAAATTTGATCAGTCTCTTAATATATTATCAATAATAATCGAGGATCGCAAATCGTGATCCGATTGCATTAAAGATTTAAATGAATATGCAAAGCTTTGACACGTGATAAGTATTTTTTCACGGGAACTCGAGGGTACATCGACAAGTCCCGGCAGAAACATTTGATGACTTAATTTCGATGAATTGGTAATACAAAGTTTGTGGTGTTTAAGTCAAAAACTGTCTAAGCAGATTTTTAACAGTCGAGTGCACTTTTTAAATGCAAAACTGCAAATACTGTGTTATAATCTGATATGTATACAGTGTGTGGTGTGTGTGTGTTAGCCGCGAGAGGGCGCGCTACGCGAGCGCCACACAGCGCGAAGCCTCGTGAAAAGTCGGAGCAGAGAGCAGATTGACTTGAACCGCGGAGTCGAACGTACGCTCGAAGACTCCGAAGTGGTTCTGCTCGTTGGGTGTGCTTGGTAGGCACGTAAGCTGTTTTAAACAGAGTGTGGGAGAGCGAGACATCCTGACCACAACATTCATAAATAAACTGTACCTTTGTTTTATTAATTGAGTTAAATAAAAGTGTCTCATTTATTCGTGGCCCTCCCAACCCTATTTATTACAACTGTAATATTATTTTTTTTTAAGTGAAAGTTACTTCCTTTTTAGAAAACCAGGCGACAAAATACTATTAATTTCATAAAACTTGCTTCTTGAAACGTAGTCTTTTATTTCAAATATATTATGTATTTTTATACAATTTATCTTCCGAAGAAATATTTGAATCACAGTGAGATTCGAACCAAGGTCTTACGATTATCCGTCCCGGCACTTTGTATCCATTAAGCATTTCATCAGTCAAATATTTGTGGTGACAGCTGGAATTAGACGATTTCAATTCCAGAATAATGCTTTTAGTATACAAATACGGCTTGAATTGTCATATATATCTCCTTCCACGTAAATAAATCCACTTTAATTTCGTCCAGTTCTTTCCGGAAGAACGTGCGATCTTCCGTATGCTTATGTGGCATTTCACGTCAACTTTCCTAGTGCCGCGCGGCGCGGCAGAATTAAGTCAAATCACTAAATTTGCAAATCGCTGTAAAAGTATTAAAATGCACCTATAGAAAAAAACGAACACATGATTTCGATGGAAAATTGCCTTAGCTTTTCGATGGTGAGGTCAGATTTTCCGAAATATTACGCTTTACCCGAGAAAATCGCTGGGAAAACTTTAAAGTCGATTATCTCAAAAACTTCATTTTTAAGATTTTTTTAAATAGTCTAGATCGGAAGATCAGGAAATTTCCCATCGCATAGACATTTTCTAGAGAGGCGTTTTTTGATTTTAGCGAGATGTAGCGAGAGAAAGAAGAAAAAACGTGGTTTTTTCGTGTCCGGCTGCCCGCGCGCGCCACTAATCACGCAAAATGTTGGGAGAGTTGACGTGAAATGCCACTTATATATGTTCCAGTTCCTGTTCCACTAAAAAACTGCAGGATAATGGAAGTAGTTCGAATGATGCTAAATAGAAAACACAGGATGGTTTAAATTAGTCCTTAGATAACCAGGATGAACCAAACGGAGAAAGGTCATTGATCTACAATTATTTGACACACATTTTGGTCAAATAATATAAACCTTTGATAAATTTTTTTAAGAAAAATGTTTACTGAAACGTTGGTCCTATGAGAGTTGATATAAAATATAGTAAATCAATAATTAACTTTGTATGCATTTCTGCGGCGTTGGAAAAGTAATGGAAGAATGGTTTGGTCAATTGAACCATGTGGTTTTGCCTAATTCTCAACCTCTATTTTAGCCGATGAATCAGATAGAAATTAAAGAGAAAAATTTATTAAAAATGCTGGATTAAAAAAAAACTTTCAACATATGAAATGATGATGTAAAACTTAATATTTTTATTATAAACAATTTTATAATATTTTCCACTTTTATTGGGACTCTCAAACTTCTTGAAGCATAACGTTTTTCGGAGTAAAAAATTTTGATCTATCATTGTAACGCTTTGATTATTACGGTTATACCGGCGTATCTACAATAACATTCAACGTAGGGATGTGCTGTTAACGCATCAACGCAACCATGCAGTTACAAATATAATATCCTGTAATACTCAGTTTGATTGATCTATTTATAAACATACAGTGTATAAAGAATTAAAACACGGTAAACTGAGATAAGAAAAGCATTTTAATTATATGTCAGAGATTAATATTTAATTTTATTTTATAATCTCACCATACTAGTATACATTTAAAGCACATTTATCGAAATAGCATTTCGTATTGAAAATGGACTAACCTTGCTGAATAATAATCGCTTAATGTAACATAAAAATCGACTTACGAAATTCAGTTCAATTGAAATGGAATCCTGCTTCAGATTTTTTATTTGATTCATTCATATTAGGATTTCCCAAAAAAAATTATGAAAAGAAGGTACGTGAAATTATAAAAATTAATACATGAATGTCCTAAATTAAAAAAACTCACATTTGCTACATTTGTTTTTCAAACGACTGTAACTGGCATGTGTCATTAAAATGTCAATAGGTATTATCAAAGTTTATTATTCTTTCACAACTTACTCTAAAAAATATGTTATACATTTATATGAATGAAATATTAGATTTTTGCTTGAGTAATATCAGGTTATGACATAGTTTTTAAGATAAATGAAAGCAATAAGTATATGAATTATCCAAAGAATAATAATAATTGTTTCTACTATCTTTATTTTTTATTTTTGTGTCAATGAAACCAGACTAATAGCAAGGTAATGTCTTTACCATTATTAGTAATTTTTCTAATAAATTATTCCAAAAATACCACGCAAATGATCTTGTTATTGCATATCAAATGTGTATATTCTTCCTTTTAAATAGATCATCCCTGTATAATCATAAACTATAAAGTATTTAATGGATAAACTTTATTTGACTTTGTGGAAGTAAAAGATGTTTTTAATATAATTTATAGTTCAAATATTTTTGACTTATACTAAGTAATCAATATAGTAACAATCATTTAAATGTTATATATTCAATTATTTTTAAAGCTATGATGCTATTATTTACGTTCAAAATTTTACATTGTAGATATACAATGACGTTCCTTGTAAATTGTAGATAGTTGGATGGAAATAATTTGAAGTTTTCATTTTTAATGAATCATTTTATGATAAATTAAATATATCTACCGCTCTTTAAAATTGATAATAGAAAAAATAACTATTAAGTAAAACATCACTGTTAAAATGAATTACTTTAAATCAAAAGTAGTTATAGTGAATATTAACTAATATTGATGTAACTAAGTAAGATATAATTTAGTGTCATTATTAGTAAATGTGGATCTAATAATTTTATAAAAACTTCAAAATCACTTATATTAACTTGCTTCTTTTTTGTAAATTTTTTGTATTTTGATAAGTACAGTACTGATAATAGTGAAATTATTGAAATAAAGTGTTTGAAATTGAATTTGTTATAAATTCCATAAAATATATTACAGAATATACTATAGAGTATTCTATATTATAACTTGTTAAAATATATACTATAAAAATGCAATAGTAAAAGAATAACAAATTGCTTACATTATACTGATACAGTTAATTGCACTCAGGCAGATAATCCTTTTTTACAATTATCTTAAGTTTGATAAATGTTTATTATACCTTACAGTAATTATACTCAAACCAATTGTAAGTACACACATGATAGTAAAAAGTTTAAAAACAATAAATTATTGAATGCAAAAATGTTCTTTATAATGAATGAATTTTAATTTAGTCTTTTTTTTTTTTTTTTTAATTTTAAAAGTAGCCATTGTCAAGCGAAAAACATTTAACATTTCATTATTTATGAAAACTTTTTATTGACCTTTCAGACGTATCTTACAGATTATTGTAGTTTACAATAAAATAAATCACACAAAAATTTAAATTGTACAAATTAAGTCTTTTATAATTTGTTATTTTGGTAAATTATTTGGATAAAGCCATTTCTGCTATGAAACTTTGTTTTTTATGTTTCCCCAGTTAAGTGATTCCTTTTAATTAAATTCATTAATACTTATCATCCAAGTGATTTTAGAAAAAAATACAATAAAAAGGTGCTGAGCACTTTAAAGGTTTGTTTCAATAGTAGAGAGAAGCATAAAACATGGAATTTACTAAAATTTAATTTAGACATTAATGGGTAAAAAATTCACAAAGCTTCCTTTCGTATCAACGATTACTTCATTTATTTTTACATTTTCTGTATGATTGATAATGATTGTATCTACTCATCATTACATGATTATAATATTATAAAAAAAATATTGAAAAAGGAATTTTTAGTGGATTTTTTCATAAAATAGATAAGTACACTGACCTGTTCAAATCAAATATATATCAAATCACAGATTTTTCTAATATATCAGAATTGAAAATGTTTGCATCTTATTGTATAAAGTTATATCTCTAGATCCAAAAAATCTCCGGTATGGTAAGCGCTGTGGGATTTGGTCGAGGAAACGAGAAGGTATGAGACTACTGGGTAATCTGTTCGTCGTTACTCAACCGAAGTATGCACGCTGCCAAAAAGAACTTAAATCGCGTTGGCTTATCCACCTTTATTTCTATAGCAATTTTAAGATAGTCTTTATGCACACCGGGTCAAATGGTGCAGCTATGAACGCGCTTTAATTCCGCTCTTATAATCGCACACACAATCAACCAGTTACGAGTCATCTCAATCACAAACTCATTACATACCCAGTGCCTAAAACCATTCGCTTTAAAGCTTAGGATCGACCTCGTCGTCATTTACTCAAAATTGTCGTCGTTTCCTCTCGTTCTGACTACTCTGGTCCATAGCTTAGCTAGGGATCAACCCTCTGTTTTCGTGGCTCAAGATAAACTGGCTCTGGCATTTCGGACTCATCCGACGATTTTAAATCCTCCGAAAATACTAACTGTCGCACGAGTCGATGACTTTGCTAAAACGCCACTCCTGAGTTTTTTCAACCCAGTCGGTTCTCAACATCTGCGCCGAGTCTCGGTGTGCTAGCATCCACGCGCTTACCACTTTACTCACGCTCTTACGTTGCTTTTCAGCGTGTTAAAGCAAAAACCAATGCATAAGAGCCTATACCACGCACACATGTCTTTTGCGCACGCTTCCCACGAAAATCAACACTTTTATATTCAAATTAGCACATAAACGTACTCTTGTAACGGAACTCTTCGTAGAAAACGTGATATTACGATATAAGGATAATGAGTTACACTTTACGAGTCCAGCCAGAGTCCTATTAGCCGTGCCATAAAGTGTTACTAAATAGGGTTGTAAAAAATTTAATTAAAAAATATCCATAAATCACGAATCACCGGATCCTGCCGTCGGAATGGATTGTCCTGTTCTGCGTTGCTGCCCCAACACAAGTAGAATTGGCTATTCTTGATCCTCTTATTGTTTCATCTGTTAACTTTTCCCTTTTTTATAAGATCGAAAGACTCTACAACACTAACTGTCTGTCTCGGCAGCGGTGTAGCTAGGATAGCTCTCCTCTAATATGTTACTGCTCCAAATGATATGCAGAGAAGAAGAAAAATAATTTTCTAAATCAAGGCTTATTTGAATGGCCCCATAGCTTTTCTATCCTTTCACTTTTACGATAATTCACGCATACCTAGTATTTATATTATGCGATCGAGGTATTTATGACCCCAGATATGTTCTTTTTTTGAGTATTTGATTCGATCTTCCAGATTGAGACCATTAATAAACGTATCATGATGTGGTCAGAAATCCTTTTGATTTCTGAATTAAAATAGCTTTAACTCATGAAATCAAATTGATTCGTTAATGACACAGAATTTCAATAAAAAATTGACAAACCTGAGTGTTACTTATGACATGAGTATCGTGTCTAATTTTATAGCACTCTGCTAAATTTATATTTCTGCCAGCGTTTCCAAGGTGTAAGTGGCACTTTTTTGCACTGTGGAGTGAAGTTATTACACAAACGTAGCGAGTTACAATTCATTTATTATTAGACGAGTATGTCATATCCTTAAATAAAATGGAGTATCGCTCTTTCACTTTGCAGATTCAGAATAAATTGACAAGTGTAATTGGATCCGCAACTCATAATGTCTCTGAAGCCGAAAGTTGTTGATTTCAATGAAACTTGGAACGTCTTACAACAAACCATTAGAGGTGTTCTAACTTTGGCAGATATTCCTAGGGCAACGTGGAACGATAGATTCAGGTAACAGTTTTTACTACTCTGATTTACAATGAACTTTTAATATTTTAAATTAGTAAAACTACAAAAATAATCATGATTATTTATCAACCAATCAATGATTTGCTAGTCTATTCTATAATCACAGGCCCAATTATTTTGAAATTTGCTCGTTTGTAGAGCATCTAAAGTCATCGATAGATTAATAAAGATAAAAAATGCGAAAACGTTTAGTTTACAGGCGATGTAGTACACTTTAATTTAATTTTTTTTACAATTATTAGAATCTCTTGATTATATGAAAGAGAAATAACAAAACTAAATGGTTTTGTTTAGGATGCTAAAAAAATTGCGTCAAAATAAAAAATAATCCAGTTTTATGGAAATATTTTTGTCAATATGATTGCTTTCGTATTTTTCTTTATTTGTATAAAAAATTTCATAACTCTGAGTATTAATGTTACAAAATTTAATTAATTTAATAGTGATAAAATATGTTAAAATGTTAAATTTCCAGTGACGTTTATTCATTGTGCGTTGCATATCCTGAACCGCTTGCTGATCGCTTATATAATGAAACTGAAAAATTTCTCAATGAACATGTTACCAGTTTATTAAAAAATGTAAATGCAAAAGGAGAAAAATGCTTACTTCAAGCTTACCATTCAGCTTGGAGCGAGTACTCTCAAGGCCTGAACTATTTACATCAGTTATACCTTTATTTAAATCAACAACATATCAAAAAGGCAAAACTCAGTGAAGCTGAAATTATTTACGGACCAAACTCAGTGTTGGCCTATCAAAATCCGGATCAAAAAGAAATAGGAGAACTTGGACTGTTTATTTGGAAAATAAAAATGATCGAGTCTTTAAAAACTTCTCTTGTCGCAATTCTACTTGAAGAAATTCATGCTGATAGATTAGGAGAGGCTCAAATAAGTACGACAGATGTTATTTGTGGTGTTATTGATAGCTTTGTAAGAGTTGAAGAGTACAAAACGAAAGGACAATTAGATGTGAGTGCAGAAATCTACTTTTATCCATTTTTTTCTTCTTGAATATCCTTTAATAAAGTATTTGAAAACCACAAGAATTATTTATAATTAAATTTGGGACAACTTTATTTGTTTTTTATTCTTTTTTCTGGCGTTTTTTTTATTCAAAAAGCGCTGGTCGTAATATCAAAAGCAAACGATTTGAGATAATAATTAACATTTTTTCAGAACATTAATGGTTCTGATTGGAACTTCGGGTGACCGTACCCTTTGTTGTGCCCTTAACTCGCCCTGCTCTAACGCTCGAGCTTCCTTTTTTCAATTTTAGATTTGTTTGTTTGTTTGTTTTTTTTTTTTTTTTTTGACATATCAATCATAAAACTATTCGTCGCGGTGACTTGAGGGTCCAACCATCTCGCTTAAGGTCGCGACCAAAAAAAGTTTACATCACCTTTTCTGCAGCTCAAATAGTTCGCTTTAAATATCAAGTCACGTACGTGGGTTTTAGAAAAACATAAAACAACAAAAAACGGAAAAAAGTTCAAAGACTAAAGTATACAAAAAGGCTGACCTGAAACAACTCTATCATAATGGAAAGTCAAAATTTTTTAATTTAAAAAAGTTGATGAAAAAAACGAAAATCCTATACAAAAATAAATTAACATTTTTTTCGATTTTAAGCCCTCACTGAGCCCTTATGCTTAATAATTCTTAATTTTTCTCACTCATTGCAACTTATTATTTGCTTTACATTAACGTTATAAATCAATTTATTTTTCATAGTTTTATCAAGAAATTTTTGAAACTCAGTTTCTAAACCAAAGTGGAGACTTTTACTCAAGAGAGGCTTCAGAATTATTACAACAATCTAATGTTACCCGCTACATGGAACGAGTTACATGGCGGCTAAGTCAAGAGGAATTAAGGGCGCATAAATTTCTTCATGTAACGTCAGTTTCCAAAGTCAGTAAAATATTCTTTGTACATATTCATAGGATTAACTAACAAGGAGACCACCCCAGCTCCGGGTCATGGATTTGCTCCAAAATATTTTTAAGGTCTCCTGGTACCCAATACTGAAGCTCCCTGTGCTTAGTTTGATCTCATGGGCCTTAGGGCCCATTTTTTAGAGGATTTTCCACATTATAAAAAAATCTTTGTTATTTTCTATATCGATATAGAAGTACATAAGAGTGGTAGATGGTCCCTAAAATTCTGAAAAAATTCAAGCGGATTCTTTGAATAATTTTAAAACTTTTGATCGTTGCATTTTTTCGTTTAAGGACTCTCTATACACACTCAGTCGGTAACGCTAGGCTACCATTCTATTTATGCTAAATTTGCAAAATTGGAAATGTTATTCGTAAATAATCGAGTTGACGCACATTTCTAATACACTCATTAACATTGTGATCGAGTTTTATCCAATTCCATGCATTATTAAAGGAGAAAAACGAAAACTACGAATAATCATAACCTATTAAATAACATTGTTCATGATTATTTTTAGGTTATGATTATTCGTAGTTTTCGTTTTTCTCCTTGAATAATGCATGGAATTGGATAAAACTCGATCACAATGTTAATGAGTGTATTAGAAATGTGCGTCAAATCGATTATTTGCGAATAACTTTTCCAATTTTTCAGACTGAACATAAATATAACTAGGTAGCTGGTGTTACCGACTGAGCATTTCACACCGTGTATAGGGGACCGTTAAGTACTAATATATCGATATAGAAAATAACAACGATTTTTTTATAATGTAAAAAATTTTCTAAAAAATGAGATCAAACTAAAGCTTCAGTATTAGGTACCAGGAGACCCCAAATCCATGACCCGGAGCTTGAGTGGTCTCCTTGTAAGTGATTAATATCGTAAAATCTTTGCAACTTTTAAGTTTCCGAAAAAAGATAGAAAAAACTCTAGGTTACAGTGAGTCAAATGTTCGATGCCCTATAAGGAAGTAATGTACGCACTGCTATAATTAACACGGCTAGAATATCGTACCGATTTTCTTTGTTGCTTTTAGGAAACCCTACTAAAATTTCCAGTTAGAAAAAAATCGAGTTCGTTTATGAATTGTCAGACTTTTTCTCTAAACCCAAAAGTTTCAAAGAAACAATATTCGTTTACTTTATGAAAAACTGTTCATAATTTCTTCGGAGAATTAATTTAAAAATTCTCGATCATTCTTGATATTGTTTATTTCATGAGATTTTTATGGAAATACTGCAAAAAAATACTAAATTATTATCCTTTAATTCATTCATATATAATGCAATAAATTCGTATAATTAAAGCATATAGACGAGTATAACATCTATGGATGGTGCCAACGGGTTACCGACATAATCTCCACGCGACACAATCTCCGCTAGAAAAAAATCAGAAACACACTAACACGCATCCCAAAACACGCGTTTCCCAAACACACTAATACACATACCGGATACACTAGCACGCATCCCAACACACTTATACACATCCCAAACACTCTAATACGCATACCGAACACACACTAGCACGTATCCCAACACACTTATACACATACCAAACACACTAACACGCATCCCAAAACACGCCCAAATATGACGGAATTTACAGTCATTTTTATAGAATATTTGTAAATACGCGAAGCACAAGAATATTACATATTCTAAACATCTAACAAGTAGAAAAATATAAAATAAAATTCGGTAGAGATTTTGACACCGGAGATTTGGTCGCCAGAAATTTTGTCGCGCTCCCGGTGCCAAAACTCTAACACTCTTGTTTCAAAATTCCGTCATGGCAAAAAACAATTTTTATTTTAGCTGTATCTAGCGATGTAATTGTCGCGTGTAAAAATTGGGAACTAGTTCTCATAACTGAGTACCAAATTTTCAAAATAGTTATCCAAGCTCCTTAATATTAAGTCTCGATTTTCATTCTTAGTTGGTGAGAAGCTATAAACGTAGCGAAGTAAGGGTCGCTCGTGTGAATAAGGTATGTGTCAATAATAACAATAGTATACAGGCTAAGAGGCATTTTTCTACTAGGCTGTATTTGTTTTCTAACCATTTCAGAATTAAAGACGAACCGGTGTACATTCAAGTAAAATGTTAAGATCTGAGTTAGCCTAATAGTTCTTTTCTCAATACTTGTTTGGCCTTAGTGAATTTGAATGTCCAAATATAAATTTTCCGCGAACATGAAAAATTTCTCTTTCATGTCATAATTTTCTAATAGTTTAGAAAAATTTTTGCATGTTTTTCAATACTCTCGGGTTTTCATAGGCAGTTGGAATTGAAGTCAAATTAATTGCCAATTGCAATTATTGGAGATAAAAGTTCGGGTATATCTCGATTTGATTTTCGGTTTTGTGTATTACTCTATCGAAACAAGCCTATAAAGTCCTTGAATCACTATAGAGTATATTTTTTTTTAAAAATTGGCCGATTTTCATCAAAAAGCTCTTTCATATTTCTTTATTTTCGTTTTTTTTTTACTCTCGAAAGCTAGAGTTATTTTAGTAAAATTCGAGAACGGTTCTGACATGGGAACAATAAATTTTTCAGTCATTCGATTTCACTGAGAATCGGTTGAATATACATTTGGAAACTATTTGTAAGAATTATTAAAGAATAGTAAAAATATAATTCGTAATTTACAAAACATTGCACACTGTTTTTCAACATTTATATTGCAATTAATGAATTAGTATAGATCAACAACTCAAACATAAGAGTTTCGTATGTTAAGCACAGACGTCTTAAATTAAAATCCCAGATTTTCATCCATTTGGTTAGTCACTACTCATTTTCACTTGAAAATTATCCTAAAACAATTTTCAAATAATTTGTTCAATAGGCTCTTTGACAGAAGATCTTTTTATTGCCCATTATGGAAGGTTTCGTTTTGTATCCTATTAACTAGAGAAACTCCACGATTACGTTTTACAGGAAATATTCTTAATAACTTGTTAATAGACCCGACCACAAAAACCTAGAGTCTAGTTTCGGTCAATTTTTCAGAATTATTTTACATCGTGAGGATCTTTTCTGCTGACTCACAATTGTCAGTATATGTTTCTAGTGCATTATTCGTGCGTAATTTTATCTTTTGTTATATGGAACGACTATTTTTCAGATTTTTCTAAAATCGTAATGTTCATTTATGAAAATTATATACTAACTTTCTCATAATAAATTTCAGGTAAAACATTGTTGCGAGGAAAAAATGGTTGCAGCTCACGTTGAATGGTTACATACAGAAGTGGACGATATGATTAAAAACGAGCGTAGGAAAGATCTATCTCTTATCTATACTTTGCTAAAACCGCTTCCTTCTGGATTGATACATTTAGTCGATAAATTAGCTGACCACATAGCTGATGAAGGAATAAAAGTAATCGGATTACTTAATGGTGATAATGTTAGTAGTATAATATTGATATAAATAAGTTATAATTATTTCCATTCCTTAAATTTCTACAATATACTTTTAGATTCATGTGCAATTCATTGAAAATATGTTAGATGTACATACGAAGTATATGGAAATGATCAAAGACTTATTTAAGGGTGATCAAACATTTGTTGGGGCTCTAGACAAGGCATGTTCAACTGTTGTAAATCACCGAGTATCTCCTCGGCAACCTACGCGAGCTCCTGAGTTGGTATGTTTTGATTCAGAAATGAATGTTTTTTATCATGGGAAAGATATTCTAATATTTATTCACTTGCTATTCTGAATATTATTAAAAAGTAGCGCATTAAAAAATGTTGGGTTAATTAAAATTAAATCACACGGAAATTCTAACAATGAGTTTCATGTTTTTTGACTTTCTAAAAATGGTTCACCTTTTTTTTCAAATCCAACATAGCTTACTCTATGGCACAGCAGACATAATTACACCTGCACGTGAATTAAATTACCCGAGGAACACAAGCTCATAGGGAGTGTGTCCTTTATAGCCATAACATTGGCGCGAGATTTTACAGTGCTCTAACATAATAATTGCAACTTTACCGCTAGTTTTCCCTTGAGCTATAAAGTTTACGCTAATGCTTTATGCAGAGTGCGGAATAATTATGGCAACTTCTGGAAATTTAGCAGAATAAGCAGAGGGGAAAAATTAAAATATCATATCTGACGTATTTTTTGACGGGGGTACGAATAGTGACTTTGAAATCGACTTTGAACATGAAATTAACGCTACAGATATTTTCAATTATTTATAAAAGATTTGAAAAGATTAGACAATTTTACGTTCGGATATACCTTTGCTTTTTTTAGAAGACATTTTTCAGTTGATACGGTTACAAAAAAAACTATAGTTGTTAAAATTTTTGTAAAAATAAAAAAAAATTCAATTGTTCAAGTAGTTAAAGTATGCAAAGGCAAACTCGAACGTAATAATTTCCACCCTCTTAAAATTTTCTTTAATAAATAGGGGTTTCTCTATGAAAAATCGATTTGTTTTGCTGTAACTTGGAGGCTGTTTAACGTCAAATCCAAAGTCACCATTAGATTCCTACTCTTTGTGAGACTAAATACCTACGATTATAGCGTAGTCCGTACGGATCGATGGAGGGACACTCATTTTGCATGACTTGATCTCCCGTACCCAACGCGCGTAAAGAATGATTAAAAATTATTACGGTAGTGTCAGGCTGTACCTCAATCTAGGATCTGCGTTATTAAATAAAAAATTAGGGAACAACACAAATTATTAACGCTATTATTCACTTATCACAAAGAAGGTAAAATTTATTCAAGTAAAATTATAAAATCAAAAACTTGTTAACGTTTCGCTGCTTCGTACGTAGCCTCATCAGAACTGAACTATAAGTTCACATATTTGTTTAAATTAATCGGTAACAATTGCATAAAGAAGTTTCACTTCATTCATTAATGACCAAATTGCATGCACATCAATCATATGATTTTATTTTGATTTCAGCTGGCCAAGTACTGTGATTCTTTGCTGAAGAAATCATCTAAAGTAGCATCAGAAAGTGAAGTGGAAGAAAAATTAGCACGATCAATCACTATATTTAAATACGTAGATGATAAAGATGTTTTTCAAAAATTTTACGCTCGAATGTTAGCCAAACGATTAATTCATCAGCAATCTCAATCTATGGATACTGAAGAAATAATGATAGATAAACTTAAACAGGCGTGTGGTTATGAATTTACAAATAAATTGCATCGTATGTTTACTGATATGACCGTTTCAGCTGATTTAAATACAAAATTTGTTGCGTACTTACGAGAAAATAAAACCGGAAACGATTTAGGCATTGGTTTTATGGTGTATGTGCTACAAGCTGGAGCTTGGCCTTTAGGTCTTCCGCCATCCCCTGGTCTTTTTCATGTACCGCAACAACTTGAAAAATCTGTGCAAGCATTTGAACAATTTTATCACGCGCAATTTAGCGGTAGAAAACTGACTTGGCTACATCATCTTTGTCAAGGAGAATTAAAATTAAATTATTTAAAGAAACCTTACTTAGTAACAGTTCAAACATACCAGATGGCTTTATTACTTTTATTCGAACAATCTAATACCATTTCTTGTAAGGAAGCAGCCTCGTCGTTACACTTATCACATGATCAACTCGTAAAACACGCTGCTTCTTTAATAGAAAGTAAAATTTTGAAAAAATCTCCCGAAACTGATTTACAAGAAGACTCAACTTTGATATTAAATACGAATTACTACAATAAAAGAACTAAATTTCGTATAACAGGAGCACTGCAGCGTGATTCTCCTCAAGAAGCTGAAGCAACACATCGTAGTGTAGATGATGATCGAAAATTATATTTACAAGCTGCAATAGTGCGAATAATGAAAAGTCGTAAAATTTTAAAACATAATCAACTTGTTCAAGAGGTAAGACTTATTTTCTGTTACATATCTTTGAGCAAATTTTGAAAAGTATTTAAAGGACTTGAACTATAAAACATTAATAAAGTATTTATACAAAGCTTGAAGCATGTGGAATTTTGAATTTATCGAATTAAATTAATTGATTAAAAATTTAATTTAATTTAATTTAATTTTGAATTAAAAATTTTCTTACAAAAAATTCATTCCAATTTCAGGTTCTTGGACAATCGAAAGTTTCATTCGCACCATCAATCTCAATTATAAAAAAGTGTATTGAAAACTTGATTGACAAACAATACATCGAACGCACATCTTCAAGTGCAGATGAATACGCATATGTTGCGTGAAACGTCTATTTGATAAACTAAATATTGTTATAAATAAAAAATTTTCGCATAGTTATATGCTGTACGTTCTTATTAGTTTATAATCACCTTATGAGATGGGAAATCACTTTACTAATAATTTAATTTTTTATTATCAAGTTTCAAGTCTTTTCGAAAATTTTGACAAATTTATTTTGTTATTAGAAAAAGTTGAGTTACTCTGAAGCATAACAATGCGACGCCAAAGCTTTAATAGCTCATGTTTCTGTTTCCTTTGCGTACGGCTTTTTTCTAGACAATTTTAAAGACCAAGTTATTTTCAGTTCGTATGCTGGTTTCACTAATCGATTCCATTTATTGCTTTTTTTAGTAAAGTTTGTGATCTCAGACTGAGCCCAAGAAGACAAAATACTAGGCAATTCATACACTGAGGTAAGTCTCTTTTCTGACGAGGGTGTTGGGTGAAAATTTTTTTTGATATTTTGATGAGTTAAGACTTTACGAAAATGATCTCAATCAGTGAGTGTCTAAGGCGATGCGTTAAATTAAATCCGCGAGAAGTCAGATGCACCGCAAGCTGTTCTCTGTGTTTTTAGTAATATCTATATTTGGGGCAAAGCTAATTAAGGCAATATGCCATTGAAAATCTATGTCATATAATTTTTGTTAAGGACATTTAGCGGCTTTTCTGGTGAGTTAGAAATTCAGAAATTTTGCTCAATAATGGATGCGGATTTAATTCTTGATATATTGCCTCACAAGGTCCAAGTTTTTGTTATTGTCACTAAAATCTACCGAAATAACTGGCCAACATTATTTCAAAAACTCTGGTTTATTTTATCGAATTTCCAAAAACATGTGTACTCTTAAAACCAAATGTAATCCACCGTTCGCTTCATGCGAATAATAATTACATAATAAATACATGAACATAAACACATAGCCTTAATTCGAAAGATCGAATGAAATTTACCAATTTGTAACAGTTTCTTTTTATTAATAACACAGCTAACAGTTAAATTGCTATCTTTATAATTTGCTAGTAAGACAAAAAAATGTTACAATTTTATCCACTAGGTTTTCAGGTTGATTATTGTGTACATCATGATTACCACATACAAACTCAATTTTTATGTTACTCAAATGTTTCAAAGCATCTTTTAATGTACTATTGTATCGAAATCGATCAATTGTTGCAAAAGACATTATCAATAATGTATCGGTATTCAAATTCTGAAGTAATTTTAAAATTTGGTTCAAGTCAAACATTGGTATAACGTATGACTTTAAGCGTAAATCACGATTATATTTAAATTTGGAGCCAATTTGTGTTACAGCTCGGGGAAAAAGAGCTTCAGCGGCGCTTTTGTTTAAATTTGAACTCCTTTTGTACATGAGACTATGCATAATCTCTTGTTTAGTAAATAGTTTTTCTGGCTTATCGATTGTACTTTCAATTACTTTAGCATTTATTGTTCTTAATCGAGGAATAAGTTTTGTAATTGGTACTATTGGAGTATTCAGACCTTCTATTAAAACCATTTTTTTTATTTGCGAAGGATATAAAATACTGTAAAATGCTCCAAGCTGACCACCAAAACTGTGTCCTACATAATAAAAATGTTCCCATTTAAAATATTCTACGATGTATCTAATTGTTAAAACATAATTAAAAAAATCCAATAGTAATCCGGAAGAAAAATGTGAAGAAAGTCCATGACCCGGGAGATCAACAGCAATGTAGTAATAATCATCTGGCAATTTGGCTATTAGTCTATCAAAAGCTCCAGCATTATCCAAAATACCATGAATACAAAGTACAGGATAGCTAGATGATTGTCCATGCGTTTTCGCTGCTACGTGACCCCATGGCGTAGTTATTGTTAACTCTTTAATTTTCTTCATTTTTATGGTAACTCTGAAAACCGTTTAAAGCTTTAAATATATACTTTTTTTTAAATGTTGAAGTTACTTCCTATATTATAACTTGATATCATTTAACATTTACATAAATTATTATTTACATAAATAAACGCGAAGGTCCGGTCGTTTTACAAGAGGAGGTAATAATTTTGAAGTATAATTTTGTAAGAATAATAATGAAGAATAAAACTGCGTGGGACTGATATAGGACTAAAATATCGTGTCTAAAAAGCTCTGAGGTTCGAAATTAAACATTAAAAAAAAAGTTGAAAATTTAAAAAAAAAAACGATTACACATAAATTTAATAACAATTTTCATAATTAATAATAAATCGAGTAATGAAAAATTGCTCATTATCTGTAAATTTTTAGATCAGTACAGATTACTTTTTTGTAGAATAAGAATTATTTGTAGCGTCAAATGGCTCTACGGCGAGCAAGTGGATATGGGCTTTGCTTTCTATGATGAGTGTTGCTGTTTAAACCCTAGCTCACATTATTTGAATACTACAGTATTCAAAGAAACAAAGTGAATTATAATCAAGCATGTAAATACAGTGATTTAATTCTTATAGATGTAAGATATCGACATGTAAACGCTTAAAGAAGGTAAAAACACACAAATATAATTTAAAAACGAGTTTAGGGCGCTTTAGATAAATTTCCTATTTTGGGTGTCAACAAGGATGTCCTTTTTAAATTTATTTCAGTTGTCTAGTTTAATTCATCGTTCTAATAAATTTATTATTACCAACAAAATTATGACGAATTGAATCCTCCGCCTTTTCTAATGCACAATAAAACATTTTCTTTAAAGCCGGAAAACATTGTTCAGCGTAAAATAACGATTTAAAAAAACATTTTGTTTTGAATTGAAGAATTTTTCAATCTGCTAATTTCTAGACGTACCATATATTTTTTTACGATGTATAAAATTCTTCATAATTCATTTAGTAACGGTAAACCTCAAGTAAATTCGTCTGTCATTCTCTTTGTCGATATAGGTACGAGATCTTAACTAATTTTTTATGGAAAGTCTTAACATCAGAACTTACTTATTGTCGTATATCAGATCTAGAATCGAATCGTATGTCTATTATTTTCACCTAAATTCACTACTCTTGTTGTTCTTGTTGCACGTCATTTTTGCGTGGATCGAATCTATATGCTAATCGAAGAATACTTATAATACTCAGCAAGATGCACTGGTACAGCTGAGTCTGCAGAATTATACACATTAAACACACACACACACACACGCACACAATAATCAAAAAGCACTAAGCAGACGGCCCGCGGTCTCGTGACCACTGCTCAGAATTCTCAGATTGAGTTATTTAAATGCGTGTACACGACCATCTCTTTGATCCTGCATATTAAAAAAATATTAACTTTTCCTACCTTTCTAATTTATATGTACTAAAATCCTCAAATGATACTGACTGATGTTATAAAAACGTTTGTATTTACGATGAGGCACTATTCTCATTGATATTGTTTTCCTATGGAGAAAGATTATTATGCATTTATCAATTAAATATTCAATTTAAATTTTTTGTAAGGTTGTCAATTCTAAAAAATGATCAATTTTAAAAAAGCTATATAGTTAAAACCCACTTCCCTCTATAATATACATTTAGGCTTTGGCAAATAGAAGTGACTTTTAATAAAAATTACAAAGTTTTTTCTTATATCTTAGGCATTAACTCATGAAATTAGACATAGATATTTAGAATGTACTTAATTTACCGGATATACAATATTAAAAATATAATTGATAGCTCATTTAAAAATATCAGAGAAATACACTACAGTTGATATTTGAAAAATCTGTAAAATTTGCATGAAAGTCATTAAATTTTAAGGTATTTTAGAAGTTTAAAAATTGTTTTTTTTTTATTTACACAGAACTTTTTTTATTTAAATAATATATATAAATATAAATTATTGAAAAAAAAGGAGAACAAAACTTGAAGATTTTTTGTTTTTATTTTTCAAACAAAAAGTTACAAAGTATAAACTATTACCTTAATCCCAATGTTGGATTATAATTACTAAAATATTATTAAAAACTTAAAAATAACAATAGTATAGATGATTTATATAAACATTTCCTTTTAGAACCAGTTAGTTCCAAGACAAACTATGTACAATAACATAGGGCAAGATAATAATTCATTCAATGCAAGAAACTTACAAAAATTCTAATATACTCATTATCCCAGTTTGAAGTTTGTACTCATGATATTGTAACATTATTTTGTTTCAATTAACTTTTTTAGAAATTTTTTCATTTGTTCCTAAAGCCTTTTTCCTCTGAGAAAACATGTGCAAGTAGAGTTGAGGGAAAACTAAAATAAAGGGCAGCAATAAAGTGTAAATTAATTTATAATAATTAGCAATAACATTATTTACTCATTGAATTTACTGTTGAATACTCACGTGGAATGTATAAAAGCATGACTATGATGAGGAAGTAATGATAACTGAATGTAAAGTTCCAAGTGTTAGGAAGAGTATAACTATAGGCTTTTTGGTTTAGATTTGTGTACTTTGTTGCTGCATAAAAGCACAGAAGCTCTCCAGTTACTCCAATAGGATAGAGTACAATAAATGTTGTGTATCTGAAACATATTATATTATATTAAAATTGCAGATGACACAGTAGGATTTATATAGTCAAATAATATCTGTGATATATCAAATATGTAGTTTACCTTAACCAAACAAGAAAATGGGGAACATGCCCAACAAGATTTGCAAAATAATATCCATATCGGATTATTTCAGTTATAGACCAGGCGAATAAGGCTAATGGCAGTCCTGGAGATGCAGCAGCATATGTAACAGGAGTCGCAATAATAACACCACAAACAACCATGACTCTACTCAAAACTTGAAATGTTGTAACAACTGGATTTGATTTTACTAATCCAAATACTGCATGTATGATCTAAAAAATATAAACATTTAATTAAAATTACCAATAAAATTTTAGAATGTAATAGATTCATACTTCTAAAGCAGCAGCATTTTGAAAAATGATAACTGATATGTACACATTATTCCACAAAGTGTTCTTCTCATGCTCATTTTTATAATAAAAATTAACTAATTGATATAAGATGTATGACCAACTGTAATAAAATGATTCAATAATAATTACTGTTGAGAATGAATTGAAAAACATTAGTACTATCTTACCCAACAACTTGCAAAAAATTGTAGGCCAACAGATAGATTTTTACTAATAAACTATTTTTCTTCTCTACTTTTCCTGCTTTATTGTTAGCCATGATTAATAATGGAGAGTAATTTTAGCAAGTAAGCTTTCACAATTCACATCGACAATATCTAAATCCACCGCAATTTCACTGCAACGTATGATGCCGCGAATGACTTGCCAGTTCTCCGGCTTACAAGTTCATTTAAATTTTCTGTAAACTTTCGAATTTATGTTAAGGCTTTTGATATATACATATGTATGAATAGCTAAGTCTGTAGTGTCATCACTACTGCTCGACAGTCGAGTCGACGGCCCGCGGCAAAGCACGAATTGCCAACAATACGATGCAGTATGGAGTGGACACACGAAGCCGGCGCAAACTGTAATTCGTTATCGTATGCATAATTAATTCGTCACAAATCGCCCCCTGCGCGTCTCCACAATAATGATTTGTTATAAATTGTATAAATACCTTAAACTGCTGCAATAACACTTGAAAAATCCTATGTTTTTTTAATTACAAGTTGATCGGCAATCGAATTCCCATTGTTAAGTAAAACTATACCTCCCATAATATATCTCTGAATAAAGTTTTAGTTACGTAAATATCATACATTTCAGAATAGAATGTCAATATCGCGTCTAATCATGATTTACACAATATTCTTAAACAAAAACTTGAAATCTGTAAAGATGTTAATTATTGCAAGTTAAAATTGGAAAAAACTAATTCATCGGTTTCATATAACAGAAATGTTATTAACTGAAAGAAAGAATATTCTGTAGAATTTTGTTTTTTTAAATGTCTACTTTTATTAAATTTAGATGACTATTTAATTCAGTCGAAAGTTTACGATAAGTTTTATTTATTACAATCTGATAAAGGTGTAATTATTCAAATGTCAAAAATCCAATTGAGTTCTGATATTTAAAAAAAAATTTATTGAACAAATTTAAAAATTTAATATTTGAACCCCATCTCTCACTTGTTGGACATCTGTAATTGCTGTTGCTTGCCAATCTTGATTCACTACTTCACAATTCTTTTTTAGCTATTTAGTAGTGCAATATTCAAAGTAAGTTGAGAATTCAATCGTATGATTATGAGCCTTTACAGTTTCTAGGTGTCCTGCAATATCCCACAACTGAAACGCTGATTTTTAGTTTATATTTAATTACTGTGAAAATTATCATCTTTACTGTAATTGTTAAACATTTGCGCAATACATTTTAATACATTTGACCCAGAGTGTCTGTCAATCGATCATTTATACCCTATAAAATATTAAAAAGAACCAAAGGAACAATAAATGCATGTACAACGCGTATTCCAGAATATTTCATTTTATTTTTGCACAAATTAGGACATTTTGCATTTGTAGACAAATAATACATACGCACAGTGCGAAACTTAAAATTTAATGCATTTAACGCGCAGTTTTTACGTGTTTGAGTATTTAATCCGATATAATTATACAGTATAATCTGTGCATACATGATCAATTGAGTTATATACAACAACTAATAATAACAGAGAAAATGACAGACTCATGAAGACTACTATCATAAATTTTATTCATGATCAATATTTCGAAGAAAATAAAAATGACAACAAAAACACATTTACATTAATTTAAAAGTGTAAACGACGACATAGATGACACAATTCAGCATTTGGACAAAATTTGAATACCCTTATGAATTAAAGGTTTAAATGCAGTTTTATCAGACAATTTACACAGTGCTGTAAATGCATGCCGAAGATTTACTTCAGCTTCCAACTTTGATGCAAGCTTATGAGCTCGGTTGATAATATTCGCAGGTACTCCAGCTAATCGAGCAGCATTAAAACCATACGATTTTGGACTACTACCTTCTGTTAATTTATAAAGGAACGTAACATTTAATTCACAAGCTTGATCTTCGTTTTCATTTTCTACAATGCAAGCCTAAAAAATAAATTAGAAGAATATTATATATCATATCATATCTATAAAATGAAATTAAAGATGAAGAAAAAACTTTACCATATGAGCAAGAGAAACATTATTGTTTGCTCTATAATCTTCTACGAGAGAGTGATAATGAGTGGAAAAAAGAGTTCTGCAATTTGTTTTAGTTAGAGCCTCTACAACTGATGCAGCAATTGCCGTTCCATCATAAGTGGATGTACCACGACCTGGTTAAAAATTAAACACATTTCTTAAAACATGCATTATTATAAAAGTTACATTAATTGTGACCTTTACTAACCCAATTCATCTAATAAAACTAATGAGTACTTCGTGGCATGTTTTAGAATAACAGCAGTTTCTTTCAACTCGACTAAGAATGTACTTTGTCCTGACATTATATCATCATTAGCTCCAAGACGAGTAAATATCCTATCTACTAAAGTTAATTTACATTCTGCTGCTGGCACATAACAACCCTACAAATAAAGAAAAAAATCAATTTAGTTTTTCTGGTACATCTGGGAACAAAAACAATTTGAAAGAGGTACATACAATTTGAGCCATCACTGTTATTAGACCAACTTGGCGCATTAAAGTAGATTTACCACCCATATTGGGCCCAGTTAAAATTATTAAAGAAGCAACTCCATCAGTTGACATTAGAGTATCATTTGAAATATAGTTGTCAAGACTAATGCAAGGATGCCTTCCATCCCTAATTTCAATGAGAGACTTGAACATAAAATAACATGAATTTTCGTCTCCATAATGATATAAGAAATAATTTTAGCTTGACTTACTCCTTTATTATCTGTATCGTCATATATCTCTGGAATACAGGTATCATTAGATCGAGCATATTCTGCCAAAGAAATTAAACAATCTAGTACTGCTATGTTATGAACTGCTTTGCTCCATTCATGATAATGTTTGCTAAATTTTCCAAATATTCTTCTATTGATATCTCTGAGTGCCACATCTTGTAATTCTTCAGCTTGTATTTTTCTTTCCAGCAGTTCCTTAAATTGAAACATCATCAATTAATATTTTGAAAAACAATTCGACCATTATTTCAAACTATGAAAAACCTCTGCTTCTGTTGTGTAAAATCGAATTTTTCCTTTTTTAGCATCCATGACTTTATATCTTTCAGTATCAGCTTCCTTGAATAGACTTTCAGCTATTTCAATTTGATATCTTTTACCCTCAGATCCAACAAGTTTTACTGAACCTTTAAAGTAAATTTTTTGTGCCTCTACGTAATCATCTACTTCTTTGTCAATTTGATCAAATATTTTTACAGTAGCATCGTAATCTTTATCAACTCCTTTTTTTGGAATTATTATGCCACTTTCAAGAGCTTCATCGTGATCAAAAGAATCCTGAAATCATGAATACTTGTAAAGCATTTGATATGAGTACTTTTTCTCATTATATTTTTATTTACTGACTTTGAAATGCTTTAAAAGTTCCCTGTAATCAGGAAAATCACCAGCCGGCTGGAAATGAGTACATTCTTGAATCAAGCGATCATTGAACTCTGAAATTCAAATATCATAATGCATAATTTAACAACCAGGGAATTAGATTCGAATATTAAAAACTTACTAGTAAACAAATCAGTTATAAGCAGAATTTTTTCAAATTCAGAGAGAACTTCAATAAATTCCTTTATAGCTTTTTTGGTATAATGTTGAGTTTCACAAAGTATAGCTCGTCCATCTGGATGATTTTTTTTTATAGCTGCATTTCCTTGAACGTGAATCCTAACAATTCATAAAATTCAATTAGTTTAGTTTAAAAAAAAGTTGAATAATTTAAAATAATTTAACCATACTTGCTCAAAAGACGCTCAAGATCAGATAATTCACTTAACATGCTACGAGCGGTTTTAATAACGTCCAAATTATCCAGTAATTGTCCAATGGCATTTTGTCGTTTTTTAATCACTAATTTTTGACAGGAGGGCTTACAAATCCATTCTTTCAATAATCTGTTGATAAATTACTTCAAAAGTACAGATAAATTTGACATTTATTGTTATGTATGATTACCTTTTTCCAAATGGAGTACAACAAGTATCTAAGGTGTCTATTAATGATCCATCATTGCCCAGAATCCTCAAATTATTTATAGTCATGGCATCCAATACCTAGAAAATATAAAATGAGAAAATGTCATTATTCAAGTTGAAGTTTGTTTGAAAGATAATAAAACAAGCTATTTACCATATTTTGAGCAAATCTAGTTTCTGTTGATTTAGAATCACAGGTAAAATCTGGAGGAATGTAAGAATGAAAATTTCGCTGTGACAATACTTGATAATCTAATTTATAACGACGAAGTAAATATACGCAGCCTCCTAGAGCATTCAAAGCCAATTCTTTACCTTCACTAACCACAGCCTTTTCAGAATTATCTTGAAAAGAAAAAAAGAAGATTCATTAGTGTTTGAATAGTAAGTAATTAAAAATAAAAGGATTGGTTTAAATACCTTCAATAATAAAAGATTTTAGACCATCTGGCCATGAAAAACTTGAATCTTCATCATTTTTGAAATATTCTTCCTCTTGAAGACACTGTAATAGTTTATTATATTAACAATGAAATGAGTACTTGAATATAATTAAATGTTGGAAATACCTTCAAAACCATTGGAGGAGTCCAAAACTGATTTTCTTTCAATAAACCTTCTTTTAAAACATTTGGTGCTAAATGTTCCAATATTTTAAGAGTGGCCGATGATAAATTCCCACGTTCAAAAACAATTTGAGCTGGTGGACTGTGAGCAAGCAATGTTAGTAATCTAGAGTTACACTGATCATCTTGAAATTGACCTAGATAAAAGTGTCCAATAGAAGCATCAACAAAACAAACACCATATTGTATAGTTGAATTTCTTTGATCTTTTTTCTCATATAATGATAAAAGAAAAGAAGCTGCTGGATTTCTAGTTGGTTCATCTAACTGAGTAAAAACTCTAGTTCCTTTTGTACTGATTTGACATATTTCTCGTCTTACAACTTTATCAACTTTCTTTGTATTCACTAAAATCAAACTTATTTTATTACAAGACTATAAAAGAAAAAAAATTATAAGAAAATAAATTTACAAATTTTCATTTCATTTGCTACCCTTGCATTCATAGCTTCTGAAGTTTCTGTTTGTTCAATTCTTGCAACTTTATATCCTTGTTCAATAAGACCACCAGCAAAACGACAGTAAGCTTTTTCAGGAAATCCTGCTTGAGCTATGTCTTTCTGTAAAAAATGGCAAAATAGTTACTGTGGGTTTCAATATCAAAAGTCGATTTCTCACCTTATGTATTGCTAAGCCAACAGCATTTACAGCAGTAACTGCATCCATATGATACAATTCATAAAACTTGCCCCATTTGAAACATAACAGAGTGTCCAGATGTTCAGATTTAAGAGACCACCACTGACGCATTGTCTAGAAATGTTGTATGTGATTAGTATCATATTACATTAATGAAATATTTAATAATTAGAATGTTATACAGCAGTTTGTTTGTTGAAAAATTCCTCTGGGACATATAAAGTTTTTGGATCATATTCAGGATGATCTGGTCTTCGTTTATTTTTGTCCATTATATGATCAGTTTGTAAAAACTCCCAAGTCAAATGAGGCCAGGTTATTGAGCTGGCAGATTTTTCTACCACAGTTTCTGGAATAGGTAAATCTTTAGATTTTGCAGTTGTGACTTTTGCTGTTTTGCTCCTTAGAGATTTAGTTGCACATGCTTTTTTGGGTTTATGAGAACTTGATTTGGCATTAGATGTTTTGTTCTTTGATACTTTTTTTGTCTACAAATCAAATATAAATGAGATATTGAAATTATTCAAATTATTGAGCCACTTACGGGTAAATTATCTTCTTCCGATTCATTGTTGTCACTGAAATCGCTCTCTGACATTTCTTCAAGTGAGCTCTCAGATTCCACTGCAAAATTGTCATCTGATTCTTCATCTGAGAGATCTGAATCTAAAACAAATTATTGATGCATGATGAAGGAAATAAATGAATTTATCAGTTAACTTGTTTCTTACCAGGTTTATATTCATCCTCGGATCCATCGCTGCATTCAAAATCTGGAATAATTAATCTTCTCTTTTTAATAGGGTTGGATTTTGCAGGCTCCACTTTTTCTGCATTTTCATAGTCTTCACTCTTATCTCCTTCAGAATCTTGACGAGTTCTTTTTTTATTTTGATTAATGATATTTTCTTTCCCTTTAGTTTTATTAGTTTTACTTTTACCCGGGCAATTAGCTCTTTCCAAAGTATCAGTTTTTGTCTTTTTATTTGATCCTTTGGCTGTTTTTTTGACTTGTTCTTTGGAAGTTTTATCAATGTCTGTTTTTAATTCTCTTGTTTTATTTTTTATTCCATTTTTTGCAACAATTCGAGGTTTTTTAATCACTTCTGAAATTATTGAACATTATGATATAACAATTCAAAATTATCTTCAACATTTATTAATTCAGTCAGTTTGTGCAGGGAAAAACTTGAAATGGAAATTACGTGTTTATACATATTTTACATCAATCTAAACCAGAATTAGTATTTTTACTGTAATACCTCGCTTAAAACGACTGAACGATCTAGACAGCGATCGGTCTATGTAATTGAAGTATGAAGATACGATATATTGAAATAAATTCATGAATTACGGTACCATTTATTTCTTCCTTCGTTTTAGAAGTTTCGGAGAGAGGTTTCGAAGATGCTCTGGTGATTCTTTTACCTCGCGATGGAATTTCATCTTTCATGACAGAAGTAGAAGCTTTCCTTGGCATTTTCACAGGTAATCAATGATAGTTTGTAATTCTATTTTTGATAAGACACCTGATTCTGAATAAAAAAAGTGAATTGCAAAAGTACTTTTTGCAGAGCAACGTGCGAACTGCTTATGCAATTACAACATAACCAACCCCAATAAAAAAAAACCCGCGCAAAAAATTCGCCGACGTTACAGCGCCCAGAACTCAAGAAGGACAGATGCGCGAGGATTCGAGTAAAATCCATAGTCTAGTTATCATTCATCAAGCAACACGGATTATTCTGAGTTCTCATTACAGGGGATAGCAGAAATGAGTACCTTCAATCTGTAAATAAAATGGACATGCATATTAGAGAAGATAAACAATTGAACAGAGGTTTTTTAGATTTTCAACACAAGTTACAGTGCACGATGTCAAAATATAAACAAATAATCGATAGAAAAAGTATCTACTACGAAAACCGATTGTTTTTAAATGAAATCGCTGTTCAACGTTTGAATACCCGCGCTAATGCGCTATGATGCACTCGCAGGTTCAGTGCAAGTGCATGTAGAAATGTTATTATCATCGTCATTATTACTAGTGGCATTATTATATTGGGAATTTTTTCATGACGATTATTTTGAATTAATACTCCATTAAATCGCAATTTCTTTTTCTTTCTTATTCAACTGAGGATTTTATATTCGAATGGAGTTGCCTGAAATTCATTTAAAAATCGTTTTTTACCAACTAACTTGGTGGGAGTTGTTGAGCGCGACCTCTCTGTTCGGCAATCCAACTTATCTTCAACTATTTTATCACCCAGACTTGTGTCTAATTTTTGTTTATGTCGCTTAGCTTCCTCATCAAAGGACCCTAAAGACATCCTGCAATAATCGTTTGACCCTTCGTGCAGTAGGTGTAAGCCGTAATACTTTGCAGTACAAGACTGACTCGATCTTTTGTTTGGCTTTTATAGCGTGAACTGCCGTAAAAATTATGACTTCTTGGAATAAGTCAAAGTTCCAAGTTCCATTGTTATTGTGATGGTATACTACCTGAACGCCTTTTCGAGAAATCATGTAACATGAAACTATCTTATCGTTTTGTTGAGATGCAGTAGAGAAAGACGGAGAAAAAAAGAGCTAACTAGTCACATACTCACATCGACAAGGATGACGTTCGAACTCCAAGCTAGCATTTTGCGCTGCAGTCGTCAAATATTAACACCGGTAACAATCTCGTGCTGTTTTTTACTCCGACGTCTCAATTTTATCTCAAATCTTTATTTGTTTCGCTCAGAATTTACCGCTACTATATCCATGTGAAAACCGGTAAAAATCAACACTCTTTCTTGCTTTTTGTAATTACATTCCTTAAAATTGAAACGCAATGCGGTGGAAATCATACATTGTCTTTCTTATAATTCTCATCATTGTGGCTGAAACTTCAAGTATAATTCAACATCCCGCAACACAAACAAAAAAGGTAACACATCAGACACTAAGAAAATGAACTTTCAAATCTATCAAAACCAATTTATAAAAATTTTTTAATTTTTTTAGACCCACTACTGTGATGTATGGGATTCACAGAGTAATAGATTTAATTTTAGTCTATTGGCAAATAATACTCATGATTATAAAATTCAACATGACAGAGGCACTTATCTCAGAATCCAAATGTGTAATCAATTGGTCAAAAGGTGTAAAGGAGAAGAGGGATATTCAATTTGCTTAAGCAGAAAATCGCAAGAAATTGGCATAGGTAGGCTGTTTAAAACTTCCTATGAAAACTAGCACTTCTCTATTTCAATTAACATAGAAAAGTGCTAGTTTTTGTAAGCACCGTCTATATAATCCTGTGAGAGTAGGAATACTAATATAATTTTTAATCTTAGGTAGAGAACCTCCAGAAGTTGTACATGAATATGGCAGCATTATTTTTAAATATACTGGTGAAGAATGTAGAAATGGTGCTCCTTATACTGCAAAAATAAAAATGATCTGCGACTATAAAGAAGATCAGATAGAATTATTTCCTGCAGTAATTATTTTTGTTTAAATTTTAATTTCAAACATAACTACACAAACATTAACTCAAAATTATTTTTTTAGGAGCAGGAAGGGTGTAATTTTATCATGGAATGGAGAACACATGCAGCTTGTTCAAGTAGAATAGAATTGAATTGCACATATACTGATAAATTTAATTATTATGATCTTAGTCATTTGAAAAATTTGTCTGATAATTATGAGGTGCAAATAGATGATAGGTACACAATTATTTTAAATGTATGCCACAGCATTTTATATGGACCAAACTTATGCATATCCAATAGTGCTGCCTGTTTAATTGATAATAAAAATCAAAAGTAATATTCAGTTATGGAGGTTATTAGGTATTTATGAATAACTTTTAATGATGGATTTAATTTATTTCAGGTTTAAATCTCTAGGAAAACCAGTAGAAAATCCTAAATATAATGAAAACAAAACCTTAACTCTGAAATACTTTGGAGGAAGTATATGTCCTACAGGATCTGACATGGAAACAACAATATACTTTATATGTGACATGAATGCTGTTGTAAGTATTGATCGAAAGGCATCTCTTAATTATTTTAAAAGCTATTTTGTTCACATAATTTTACAGGGGTCAACACCTACTTACGTGAATGGTTTAAACAAGTGCAATTTTGAATTATCATGGAAAACTCCAGCTGCATGTTCTATAGAAGTTTTACAAAATCAGAGCATAGTGGCCAAAAATAATGATTGTATCATTAAAAATCCCATAAATCATGAAATTTACAATCTAACTTCATTAATGAATCATGACTACACTATTGAACCTTTTGGGATTAATACATTTTATAAATTTAGTATATGTGGACCAATCAAAGAGACAAACTGTTTAAGAGGCACAGGTATACTTTTATTATTTTAATATGTACTTATAATTTCATAACTTTATTAAATAAAAAATATGAGTTTAGGTGCTTGTAGAATTCATTCTAGTCAATCAGGGGGAATGGCAAATTCAAAACTATTGTGGAAAGATACTGGAGTGTACTTGAATTATACTGATGGCAGTGAATGTCCTTATGATAAGAGTAAAAGATATACAATTATTGAATTTTATTGCGGTGATCAATTTGATATTGAAGTTGACATGGCAGGAGCCTGCATTGATGTAATAAAAATAAGTACACAACTAGTTTGCGAAAAAAAGGTAAAAATAATGAAATACTCTCAAATTTTGTCTATTTCTTGGTAACTTTTATAATATATTTAGTCAAGAGCTTGTGCTACCTACAATCGTGAGATGAATTTTCGCCAATTGATACGTAGAATCCAAAATGAAGAAATACATACAAATGATAGTATATTCTACATAAACGTTTGTAAAGCAATATTACCTGTGTCGATCGAAAATATCAAGTGCCAAGATGGAGCTGGTATTTGCAAATTAGAGCTTATTCATGGAAAACCATCAAAATCCATTGTAAATATAAATTACATATTCTATCAGTATTTCAATAAGATATAGAGTGTAAAATTGCTTTTTTTTTTAATAGAATTTAGGATACCCTGATCCATTCCCGATACTTACTAGCAGTTACAGTGCTGTCCTATTATACAGCAATGGTTCAATTTGCGAAAGAAATCAAAGTAAAAGAATTAATTCTAGAATTTCTTTTCTATGCGATGTCAACAGTAACGAGGTACAGAATCTTATCACTTAATAAAAAATAATCAATTTAAAGAAAACAAAATATCTTACAGGGCTCTCCTATTTTTATAAAATATGAGGACTGCACTTACAATTTTGAATGGAAGACCAGTATTGTGTGTGGAAAAAAAGTAGATGGGCAATACAATAACAACTGTACGATTTCCAACAATCATGGCGATATTAGATCTTTACTTCCATTGATAACTGCATTTGATAATCAAATAATTGAAGTATATTCTTTTATTGCATTCGACTAAAATTATTTCAAATACGGAATTTTACCATACTGTTACTTTACAGGTAGAAAATTCTAAAAAAGATAATAAATATTCAATAGACTTATGTGGGAATAAAAGTAAATGCAATGGTAGCTTCATATGTGATAACAATAAAAACTACGGAACTCAAGTTAATGTCGATTTTAACTATTTGAATAATATAATTCGCTTTACTTTTACTAATGGAAGTTACTGTGATCATTTTGGTTATTTTTATCGGTCAACAATAACTATCGTCTGTGACAAATCATCAATTTCTAAAATACCTCAAATTATATATGTAAGATTATTTTAATTTTCATTGATAAACAATCATCAAATTATACCCATGATTAAATTATAACTGCTATTTTAGGAAGAGCCATGCTACGTTGAATTTGAGTGGCACACTGACAAAATTTGTAAATATATAAAAGATTATTCTGTAAAATCAAGTAAACCCATTACGACAATAAGCATCGTAGCCCCTAGCAAAACGACCACGATCAGCGGTAAAAAGAAATAAATCTTTTACTTCTCATTTTTTCTGATTCCTTAAAATTGCTTTTATTTTATTTTTAGGTAATTTTGTGGCTACAATTGTGAGTTTAATACTGATCTTTTTGGGCGTATGTTTTTACTTCAAAGATGCTTCTCGACGAGCTCAATTTGTGGAATTATTGTCAAACTCCACCTCAAGACATTGTGATCGTGTGAGATATTCCGTGGTATGTTGTCGAAAATCTCACACATTAACTAATGATGAGCACTACTTTGAAACATAATTTACAGTCGAAAAAAATTTTATTTAAAATTTAATCTCTAACGAACAATGTTCAAAATGTACATCGATTAATTTTTCCTTCTAAAAAATATTCGTTTGTTTGTTTTTGTTTGATTATTTATGTATGCGTAGACTTATTACTATCATTTTCTAATTTCAAGTTCATTTTTTTTTACATGAATAATAGCCATAGTTGAAAATGAATTCATAAAATTAGGACTGTTCAGAATTCAATGTAGAAAAAAGATTATGAAAAAAAAAAAATATTTTATTTAATAAAGTATTCCATTCTGTGAACTTTTGATATTTTTGTTGATATCAAAAACTACTTGAAACTCAGCAGTCTTAATTGTTTATTTGTTTTTCGCTCATTATATTTATTTGTATTGTTTTGAGTTTGTCAAAATAAGTGTTCACTTACTTAACTTATAAATTGAGTTGTGAAATATAAGTAAATTTAAAATCATCATTTTATTTTGGTGCTCATTGCTTCGACAAATTTTCGAATTATTTATTTTGTACATTTATTACTGTTTTACACATTTATAATATTTGTATTTATTTAGAGATAACAATTAGTTTTTCTATGCCAATGAAACTGTGACGCAAATTGCATCAAAAATTATTTATTTTACGATTGTGTAGAATGTAAAAAATGTAGTGTTGCACTTGCGCGTCTTTTGGTACGAAATGATGAAAATTTTTCAATATACATTGTTGGATTATTTTTTGACACAATTATTAACCGTGAAAGTTGTGTAGAAAATATTTTTCAATTGCGTATACAAATATGCAAATTGTAAAAAGCACATTTTTGCTAAATAAAATTACGTAGAAGTGTTTGTACAAGTTACATATACCTAAGTTAAGCTTCTTTGCTTTTTATTTAATTTTCTCTCATTCTTGAAACTATCTTTTTTCTTTTTTTTTCTTCGTGATGATTCGCAGGTCACAACCATGGAAGAAGAACATCTTTTAAACGATTCCGATATATCTGATGTCGAGTCGAATATCAATGACGATAATGATGTCGATGACGATTTTAAGGTTTAAGTTATTGGAAAAGTTGTATGATCTCTACATCAAACGGGACAATTGGATTGCGATCGAATTGCACTTACTATTAAGAGCAAATTAATAATTAAAACATTTTCACTTAGTGATATTAACATACCAAAGATATTGTAGATCGTAAAACGGTAAGGTGTACCTACACGAGCGTGTTCTTTGAGATTTATATTTGTTTCCTATAAATATTTGACAAACAAATGAAATATATTTTTATAAAATGTAATATGACAATGATGTAAGGTGTTTCATTTCCATTGACTTCCTGCAGCACTGAAGAAAGTAATTGTATCAATACTTGACATTTTTTCGTATATTTTTTTGAACGATGAAGTGGTCAACTATGAAACTAAAAGCGTCATTCTATCAACGATTTTAGCGCTTTTTGACAGTTGTTAAGGGAAGTATATCTTTTTTAAAGCAAAAAATAACAAAATTTATCGAGTGGACAAAGTTTTAACGTATCATGAATTAGTTAAATTTTCGGCATAGGTTTTGTCGGTATAGCTGTGAAGCCAAATCAACTGAAACATTTAATTTTTTGAGGAAAAAGGTACTGTTTTTTTTTTTTATTTCGCGACTGGGTTTTAATTAAAGCACATTTTGGATATTCACGAGATATTTGGCCGCACGAGCATCGAACTTTCAAGTAAATATTTAATTGGGCTTGTTCCTTCAAGCGTATGCAATCGGCAACTTACCGATAGGAAAGAAATACGATCAGTGGTTCAATCCGACTGAAAATGTCAGCTGTGCGTGCCGACAAGGAATCTGCACAGTGATTATGCATCATAAAACAAGTATCATCGTTTAATATCGTGTATCGAGGTTCGACAACACGCTGACGAGTATACTGACGACTGACGAGTGGCGGCCGGCTGTCGTGCACACATACCTATACTCAAATCCATCCGTACCTTACACATATACAGATATAATTTATATGTGGGAGCCTGGCGATGTGCGTGCAGTGCATCGCAACTGCCACGAATAGGAGTCTCGAGCCCTCGACGCTGCGATTTGTCCAAAGTTGTATAAAGTCGGAGTAGGAAGTTGGCGCGACTTTCGAAAAAAGAGGCTTTTTTACTATGTGATAATGCATTTCATCGGACGCATATATACATACAAATTAAGTCACACCAAAAATAATAATCTTAAGAATGACGGTATCATTGAGAATGTGTTTGTATAATACAAGCCACCTTTTTTTTCGATGATCGCTTAAATAACCAATATATTGCAGTTAAACAAAACTGAAAAGCGTATCTGGCAATGCATTTAACTATTTTGATCCGTGCGGGTAAATTATTAGATCGAGATGCATTGAAAAAGAGCGGGCAGTTGATCCGGTAAGTTGACAACGAGCCTATACTAGCTGTTATTCGTCGATGGCTCTCGACTCCCTTCTCCTATGCCAGACTCGAGCGCGTAGGCCGTAGATCAGTGGATGAGACGGCGTTTGGCGCCACCTGCTGGCCAGCAACGAGTCGCAGTCCATCGCCGCGAAAGAGTCTGCTGACTGCTTTGGAGCTCGCACACGACACACGCATGCAGCGCGTGAAGACCAGCGCCACGCTCTCTTCGAGCTCTCCTCGCCCGAGTACTCCTCGCTCGCATCGAGTCACGCTCTCCCGTGGTCTGCGCAGGCTGTAAGTGTGCGCGCGAAGCGAACGTCCCGCTCGACTGCTGCTGCTGCTACTGCTACTACTGCCTCGCCTGTACTAGAAACAAAATGGCGTCGGGCGGTATCGCCTCGGAACTGGCTACGGACTTCGGGCTCGATCTCCGGTCCAACGTCGACGAGCCAGTACCCGTGGATGACGGAGCTACGCTCCAACGACCGACCGAGCAACATTTTGTCCAAGACAACTCAAGTGGTGAGTCCAACTGATCGAGTTAGCCTTGGCGCTCGACCACCATATTGACTTTTACCGAGGCCTAGTACACCTCTATAGCTATATATGCACACGTGAACGTGACGCCGACCGCACCCCGACTCCACGAATTCAACATGGCGGACGACTCGTCGCAGCTCGCTGGCCCCTTGTGCCCGCGCACCCCCGCTATGCTCGCTCTATCTTTATTTTACTCGCGACTGACTCGATCGCGCCACTTGCCTCTCTTGTCCAACTGAGCAACAGCGGTCGCCATGACACTTTCAACTTTTACGGATCGACTCATTTCGTTAACGTGTAATTTTTCTTTTTTTCCTCTCCGCTCGTGAGACACGTGTCGCTTCTTTTTTTTTCTTCCGTTGACATTCTTTGCGATGATGATTTAAAATTATCACCTATTTTTTTCGCACCTAATTTTTTTTTCATCTCTTATTCCGTTTTAAAGATGGTATATATGTTTTACATGCACACATGCATACATGCATACATGTATGTGAATGTCGCACGCGTGTGACACTCATCCGCCATGCTCTTTCGGATCGAACGTGAAATCTTAGATACTATCATCTCATAGATGGCACTAGACGCTAGGCTCTTTTTTTCAATGTTTTGGCACTGCATTTTGATAATATAACCTAAATGTTCTGTCAATCAAATACATAACAAACAATACTTCGAATATTTCTCTTGTTTTCTGGCAATGTCATAGAAAACCATGTCACCAACATCATTTATGATATAAAAAAACTGACCGTTTGATGCGACGATTATGTACCCAACTATTAAGTGGATAAAAAGAATTCTACTTTACAATTGACAGTTTGCTGCATCCAAACAAACAATTTTGTCTCAATATTAACACTTGTAAAAGTGTGATAATGTTATGATACTCACCAATTTGGTCACGAAAAAATATTAGCCCATTCATCTGCCAGTTGATTGATAAACACCAATATATGCATGAAAAAAGATGTACTTGTATGATAGGAGTTTTCTTCTTTCTATATTTAATGCTCATTCATTACTTATAATGCCACTCGCTTAATAATTGCCCCTAAAGTTTTGTTTTTTTCTAAGCTTAATATATATTATACATTTATTGTATAAATTTCAGGTGAACAGAGTAGATTCACTGAATCGAGCAGCGATTCAAAATCCAGTCCTCCATCAAGCTCAACATCTGACTTGACAAATTCAATGGATACTCCAACCGAAGGTGATTCAACTAATGAAGATACCATCTTTCCGTGAGTATACTCCCAATACTATAATCATAATATATTATTTATGATGTGAAAAGTTGAACTTTTTAATAAAAAATATTTACATGTCGTTTGAAATTTAGATTAGATGCCAACATCGATAAAGATGAAGTTTCATCAACTGTTTCCAACTTATCGGATATTACTGGTATTTCAATGTTGTCTCAAGCTGACGATGATGCTGATCTTAGGAATTGGAGAGAAGCCGCTATTTGGGTTGAAAAACAGATAAAAGCAGGTGCTGATCCACGAGAGCTATTAAAATATTATTGCTCCGATGCCGAAATACTCTCCCAAAATATGGATGACAGTATTTTATGGAAGGTATAATCTTATAAATTTTTCAAAATTTTATTTACGTATCAAAGAGTTTCAATCTGATCATTTACTAATTATTATTATCATTACCATTAGATGATTTTTAGTATGATAGCGGAACCAGACATAAGTCGTAAAAAATTATCAAATGTTAATACAATCCAAGATGTTGCTAATCTCATCCGTACAAGTAAAAATATAATTGTTTTGACTGGAGCCGGAGTAAGCGTTAGTTGTGGAATTCCAGATTTCCGCAGCAGAGATGGAATTTACTCAAGATTAGCTCAGGATTTTCCGGATTTACCTGACCCACAGGTAATATATTATTTGTCTTATTAAAATTTGATTTAAAACAATTTACATGTATTAAATGGAATTATTTTTATGTTATAGGCTATGTTTGATATAAATTATTTTCTTGAAGATCCTAGACCATTCTATAAATTTGCTAAAGAAATATATCCCGGGCAATTTAAACCTAGTCCGTGTCATAAATTCATTAAAATGTTAGAAACACAGAAGAAATTACTCAGAAATTATTCCCAAAATATTGATACTTTGGAAAGAGTAGCTGGAATAGAAAACTTAATTGAGTGCCACGGTTCTTTTGCAACTGCTTCATGTACAAAATGTAAATACCAAGTACAGGCAGATGACATTAGAGAAGATATTTTCGCTCAAAAAATTCCACTTTGTCCTAAATGTTTGGAAACATCATTACCTGCTTTTAAGGAAACCACAGATTCAGCAGATGAGAATTGTGAGTCTTTTTTTATCCCATTATTTTTTTGATGGTACACTGTCTGACCGATTTAATTTATTGTAATATCAACTTTTCAGCCATTAGTTCAGAGGGGGTCATGAAGCCTGATATTGTCTTTTTCGGTGAAGGTTTACCTGATGCTTTTCATGACACACTAGATAAAGATCTTAATGTTTGTGATCTCTTAATTGTTATTGGTTCATCATTAAAAGTTAAACCTGTTGCATTAATACCTACAAGTATTCCTGCATCTGTGCCTCAAATTTTAATAAACAGAGAATCTCTGCAACATCTGCAATTTGATGTGGAACTCCTTGGAGATGGAGATGTAATTGTCAATGAATTGTGTCACATGTAAGTTAAAAGTTCATTAAATTCACAGAGCATGTTTAACTACTACTCATATTTATAAAAAATATATATTTATTATTTCAACGCAATTTCAGGTTGGGTGATAATTTTAAAGAAGTGTGCTACAATAGTATTCAATTGACACAGGCTCAAAAGTTACTACCAGATACATCATCTGATACAGATTCTTGGAATTTGAATCAAGATACATTAGCAAGTCAAGATTTATCCCAAGATAGCTTAGCCATGGCACCTGGTACCCCAGAATCTCTTCCTAGAAATGCATCCTCCAAAAGAAGTTCTAGTGAATGTTCTAACGAAGATGAAGAATCAAATAATCCATTTGACGATAGACCATGGAAGAAATTAAAAAACAATGGAATGAAAGAATATCTTCCCAATGATGCTAATGAATGTTCAAAAATTTTTAACAATATAGCTCACTACTATGAAAAGAAATTGGATTCCTCAGAGAGTGAAAGTGAAAATACTTATGACAATACTCATGAGCATCAAAGAAATGACAAAAGAGGTACATCTCAAAGTATAGAAGACAGTAAGGAAGCTTGTGATAGCATAGAAGCTAGCAGCAACATGACATTTGATTCAGAATTCAATGAAAATGTAGAAAAAAATTTCAATATTTCTGAAAGCCACGGAGAAAAACCTCTTTTAAACAATTGTGATGGTGATTCAAGCTTGATGTCAAAATGTATGACAACGTGTTGTGGAGAGAGCCCAACAACATCATTAGAATCATCAAGAATTGCAGAAGAGCTATGTATACCTGATGATTGCCACGTGGTTCCTAGAATGATTGAATGTTTAAAAAATGAATTGATATCATCAAACCATGTAGATCCATCGAAATCCACTGATCAAACAGATGAAAAATTTAGGCATTCTTCAATAGACTCTGTGTTGGATTCAGCATTAGGTGACAGCTGCAATAGTGCTGACTGCCAAAAACAAAAACTGAATGAAGAAAGCATCGACACAGAAAAACAATCTTACTCAAGTACCAGTATTAATCCCCGGAAAACGTTAAGTAGAACAAGTTTAGCGCTGAGGCTTCCAGGTAAAAATGGTTAAATGTCATTGAATTTTGCAATTAAGAATATAAATTTAATTATTGTTCTTTTTTAATTTTGCAGAAAACTCGTATTTCCAAATTAAAAAAGGAGTCTACATTTTTCCTGGTGCAGAAGTTTATGCTGGATCACAATGGAGCGATGATTCTGAAAGCAATGAAATAAATTTGAGTCAAATGGATGTTGATAGTTGATCTAAAAATAATAAAGAATCAAAAATTAGTTAAAATTTTGTAAGTACTAAAAAAGTTTATAATATAAATTCGTAATTGTCTCATAATTTTCTTTCCAAAAATGCTAATTTGAATTATTTGTCCACAGTAACTTGAAGCAAATAAAATTTCAAAAAAATTTGCATAAAAACTGAGGCCAAAGGGAAAAGCATACTTTCTATCAGTATATCTAAAACTATGCCGAAAAACTGTCATGTAAAAATTAAGGTTTTTTTTAAGTTACTTTTAAGTCAAAGTATAGTGCATTTATTTAAATAGTTTTTTACCAAAATAATTTTGGTTTGTGTGGCTGCTTTCACTGATTAGTAAATCGTCTTAATTCAGTGATATTGGATCAGAAAAAGAACAATATAAGATTTTTTGTGATAAAGATAATTTTTTTTCGTTGTTGAAAAAATTTAATTCAAATTGAATCTGGTTTTGTGTACGAATGTAAACCTAATCTCTATAGTCTCGGATTAGTGTCTATTGTTATTTTGTATTTACGTGTACGTGATGTAAATATTTAGAAAATAAGCTATATTGTTTATAAAAGAATATGATTCTTATGCATAGATGGAAAAATTATAACTTCAAAACAAATTCTTCGCGTCATCTTGTAAATATACATGAGTTCATTCTTCATTATATTAAGATAAAATTGAACTTTTATTGCTCACTTGTGAAAAAATTACTTTTTGAAAAAAAAGCACTTACTTATTTCGAAAGTTCTTTTATGAAGTATGTATAAAATCTTTCGGACAATGAACGGAGTAAAAATTTTATTCTAAAAGTCATACATTTGCTCCCAATTTTTCAGACGCTTTATGTTTGAGAATGATTTAAAACCATTTTCTAAAATTACACTTTTTAACATATTATCATTGTAATAGCTGTAAACTACTGATGTAGAATGTTTACTTAATTTAAATAGTGCAACAAAGTTTTAATTAATTAAAAAATTTTATATTGTAAATAATTCATAATTAAAGATTCATAGGTCTAGTATTTAATTGAATTTTCAGTTATTGTTAGAGCACATGAATATGTACAAAGCAATGTTGAAGTGCTTTGCATTGCACTTTAATTTTTTTTACAAGGAAAACAAATGAAATAAAATAGATGAGTTAAAAAATGAAAAAAAACTTTGTAGCTCATAAATCATTCAACAGTCTTATCTTAATACTTTTGCAAACATACACAAGCATAGTACGTGGCGTAAAACCATAGCTGAGAATATTATGTAAAATTCGTGATTTTGTTTAATTAGTTGTTTTGCAGATAGTACTTAGCATTATAATTAAGAACATTTTTATTACTTAATAGAAAAGATTCAAGTATATGAACTGATTAGAATTTAAAAAAGAAAGAATTTCTAAAATTGCAATGAATTTAATGATATATGTGTAAAGTTTCCTAACTTAAAGTTCAAACTTTGACCGAAAAAATGCTCTCTTCAGCGTTTGAAATCATGTAAAATTTGCATCACAAGCTGAACATTTATGTTATTCATGAAAAAAAAAATATATATCTCAAGTATTAAAATGTATATAAAGAAAATGATTTGTGAAAGTTAGTACTTTACTTAAAAATTAAGGTTGGCTTCGATTTTTTATTGATTGGACATTTGCTTTATGTCTAAAAAGGCTTGATTCATGCAATGTAATTAACCGCGCATATTAAATAAGCAGTCCTTAATCATAAAGAGAAAATCATGTTACTTTTTTTTACTAAATTTTTATATTTTTATTTGTTTTATAAGAAATTATAAAACTATCTATCAAAAATTATACTTTTACTTTCATTTTTTCTACTCATCAATTTTTACATTTGAGCTTTTGATCGTCATCATAAAAACATTATTCTTTACAAGATTAACGATGCCCGATTATTTCGGAGTGTGGAAAAAATAATTATACAGTAAACGTAAATGTTGTAAAATGACAATCAAATCTACTCATTAATCAATCGATTAAATAGTTACTCTAGTTAAGATCATCCTCTACTTACATTCAAAATATTTTAATAGTCTCGGTCATATTTTTTTTCTTTTTTCGTGATAAAGTATGGTTGTAGTAAAAAATATCATCTTTTGTAATGCGATACGGACTTATTAACTCTTTTATTGCCAAGTATTAATATGCTTAACTTGTGAAAAAACTTATTTATTGAATTAATTTGAAGTAGTAATCAAAATTATCAGGACTTGAATTGTCTGATAATGTGTTATTTATTTTAGAATTTTATGGTTCTCATGGAAATTTCTTAGTCTTATTGAACCGTCTTATGAAAATTATATTCGAGTATTATAAAATGTAATTTATTTATTATGTAAACTTGAGGGTATCAATTGAAAATCTTTTTTAAGTAGAAAACTGAGTAAGTCAACGAGATTAATACTTGTCGATACTACTATACACACATACTGGTCAATTATTAATTATAAAACAGTTGAATCAAGCTTTTATAAGTTAAGTGTAGAATTAATGATGAAGCAGAATTTTCTATAGAAAATGACGCATTCAATGTTCGACGAATATTATATAGTAATAAACTCCGGGATTGTGAAATGATTCTTAAAATAAACACTGTTTAAAAATATTTCGATCATGCGATATTTATAAGTGAAAATCACTTTGCGATTACGCTCATCAAGTATGAGCTATGCACAGAATTTGTAACTTTGTGAACGTAATTGTGATGCTGATTTTAACAGCTAGAGTCGCAAAGATAAAGCAAATATTGCAGACTGACGAGGTTTTATTGGTGTAACTTGAAGTAGAACTGCTACTTTTCTTACTATAAAATAAAAACATGTTTCAAATATCATATTTTTAACCCAAGTGCATGGAAAAACTAAAATAATGATTATTGGCTGTTTCTGATTTTGTGACAATTATATTTCAGACGATGAAACTTATTAAAATGTTGTAAAATAATGATTTTCAAAGTAAAAAAAGTATCCGGTAAACGTAGATGAGAATAAATGTTGGATATTCTAGTTAGCGGACACTTAAAGAATCGCAAATGAATATAATTTACGATCAGTTAATGAACAATGTTAAAGTATAGCAAGTAGTTGATATGTTAGTAAAATTGAAGTATCTTAAGATTTGTCCCAAAGTAATGGAAGTATATAAATCGGAATGGTGATAAAAATCATTACCTTACAAGAACTAGCTTATTAGTGTTGGCAAACTAAACTTTTAGAGTTATTTTTTAAAACCCTCGAGTAGTTATAATTAATTGTTCGTGTTGTAAATAAATTCATCGGAAAAAATGAGAAAATATTTTATTCATAGGCATAATTTGAAAACTACTCAAGTGTAATGAATAAACTATACCCTGAGTCGTAAAAATAGTATATTACTGCCCTAGGCCGCGAAAAACAGAAAAGTCCCAGGGCACGTGTAATTAGTGGCCGAGGCCGATAAACACGTACTCTGGGGCTTTCTTTTTTCGCGGCTTAGGCCTGTATACTATTTTTCATACCCCGTGGCCCGAAAATAGCTCTTCCCGTTTTGCGCAGCGGCCGGGAAGTAGGCACTTTCGGGCCGCTGGTATGAAAAACAAGTTGTTTTGCAGTTTTGAAAAATCAACTTGTTCACTCATAAAATTCGGTAAAAATTGCATAAATATAAATAATTGTAATTAAAAGGTGTTGATGGAAGAAATGGAAGATATTTTATGAAAATAGGTCGTTGATAAAATAGCTTTAATAGGACAAGGTCGGCGCAGTAAGGCTTGCTTTTTTCAATACAAGTCGAAATTCGTTGCTCTACAGAAAGGATGAATCGAGGAGAAATTCCGTGAAATAAATAAAGCAGGAAAGATGCAGTCAGAAAAGTTGGTTGGGGCGATAGAATAGAGAATTGCTTGTAGCGATCGCACAGAGTTGGAAGATGCATAGAGACGCGCGATCCAACTTGGATTACTTGGGCAAGGTTGCAACGAAGAGCAGTTGGCGTTGTCAGTGAAACTACGTGGCCTTAATTGCGCAAGGTATCCTCATATCGATAAATTATCGTCTACGGCAGCATCGCGGGCGAAATTCATGGCTCGTGTTGGGCAATATAATGCCTCGAGTTGGGCCCCCTGTCTACGTAAGTTGTACAACACATGTCACGGACACAATGTGTACAATGCCACACACGGCCTCGAGTTGTGAAATGCTCAAATTGGGTATTTTTGTCGTCCATACGGAGCCTGTATCAAAGGTGACCGTACATCAAAGTCAAGTATTTGGCGCCGTCGTCGACGTCACGACTAGCCGAGTCAAAATTCGCGCCTATCGAGACGCACATAGTCGAGTCAAGCGAGTGCACTGAGCACTGTAGTCACGAGTCAGCAGCGCTACGAGTAAGCTATACAGATTTACAGACTAGAATGCGGCAGGGAGTCGGTCCTAATACTCGAGTAGGCTAGAAAATGAAGCGAATGCTCGATAAGGCGAGGTCCCGTCGTGCAGCTATATGCGTCTTTCTCACGAACATATATGTATGTACATATAGTCGTAGCTCGGCTCGCCGTTTACCCGCGTCAGTCGTTCCAGTGCGTCCGTCATAACCTTTTCGCGCTCGCTGCATCTATACCATACCAAATTATCGACAACAACAAAAACAATCAAACAGCAAATGGAACGCGATCGAAGGTGTGCTCGAGCCTCTAAATCGAGCTTGTGCAGCAGCAATGAAATAAGCAGACGACGATGGCTCAGTAATTTTTACTAGCCAAGTCTCGGCGAAGCTTTCGTAGGCTCCCGAACGAGTTCGCCAGGCGCCAACGAAAAGCACGATTCAATTTCGAGCGAGTGCAGCTTCGTGAATGCTTCGGATCGCGACTATCGATACGGTGCAGAGCTAATGAGAGCTCGAAAAAGGACTCGCGAGCCTGCGAATATAGACGATCGAGCGTCAAACTGCTTGGGTCGCATCGCCATTCGAGCAAAGCTGCAAGCTCGACAATCGAATGGAGTCTTGGATGTGCAAGCTCGAAATAAATCCAAACGGTCAATTTGTCAATCGGTAGCGAAAGGTCGAACGAGCTTGCCGATGAAATAAAATAAAATAGTAAAACTGATCGAGTTGAAAATAGCTGGAATATAGAATTGGAAGAGGTGGTGGCCGTAACGAGTCGATCGGCTCGAAGAAATGGGCCCCACCAGCCGACGAGCCGAAGTAGCAAGGAGCAAAGTAGCGGCGAGTGGGAGCTGGCAGCTGTTGCAGCGCACAAAGAGCAGGAGGGCATAAAAAGGAAGGCTTTTTACGTGCCTTCTCGCGTGCGTAGCCAAAGTAGAGTCGCCACTCAGCTGATCGGCGCGAGTCGGCCCCCCTATATAGGCGCACGATACAATCGCTCGTCGCTCCAGTCGTCGTCAGTGGCAGTCTGCTGGCCGCTGTGTACACACATATACTCTACTCTACTCTGCTGCTGCTGCTGCTGCTGCTGCTGTATACCAACTATACTACTGCTACTACTACTACAACTACTACTACTACTACTACTCGTCTGCTCAAACGTTCAACCATGTGTGGTGAGTACGCACATCTGTTTTGCCTCGAGCAACACGAGCCTTCGACTTGACTCGGACTCGGACTCGCTTTACTTATTCATTATTAAAGAGCCCCTCTCGACATCCATTCCCTTTAAACGAGCCCCCATGTATTCCAATGTGTCATCTGTCTGCATAGAGAAATCCACATCCGTACCAGCTCTACTACACTTGACTCGTGAATTTCGACTTTCACCCGACTACCTGCGATTCCTTCGCTTTTGACATGTGCGACGTTGCATCATTTATTTACACGCCGACATTATCTGTCGAATCTAATGGCCTTCAACGATAAAACATCGTCGTCGTGCTCCATCGCTTTCTCGCCTTTTGTCCATACTCTTCGACTTTTTCGCACCCAGTGCTAAATTCATAGACCCACAGCGAACATTTAGCAGATATTCCACGGAAGCTCTGCACAATTTTTTCTCTCTCCAACTTGCATTACCTTATGACGCTGGGTTTTTTCTCTCTCAAGTAGCAAGCTCATAAATTATTCAGACCCTTTTCTAGTATTTTGCTTTTGAAAGTTTCGACAACGCTTGCTAAAAAAGCTCCGTAACAATTGGCTGAAACCAAAAATCACCAGGCTGGCCCGTGTCATTTTTTAAATATCAACAAAAAAGCATAATGAAAAAGCCTGACCCCCTTCCTTGTTCAATCTGTTTTTTTATTATACAATGATTATGCGCAATCTGGTAAATCAGCCATTTCGTAAGAAAAGTTTAGCTAGTTTCGCTTTTGTTCTTTACTACGATTCGCGCGTAACGAAAACACGTAAAAATGACAAGTGTACGAACGGACGAGTCGGGCGTGTATGTAAACGCTGCCGAAGAGAAGCCGCTAGACTGGCCGATAAGGTGCACTATCGCGACGCGTGCGATCATAATCGTAAAATTCGTAGCATTATCGTATGAAATAATCTACGGAACTTCCGGCTCGATGACTACAAACGGATAAACGGACCCTCTAACAGCTCTCTAGATATTATATTCGATTATTATATCCTTGCAAGTATCGACAAAGGGCCGCTAGTTGTTGGTTTCTCGCCTTTGCTCGCATTATTCGGCCCGAGAAAGCCAGAAAAGCATTATCTGCATAATGCGTAGCGATCAATGACCCGAGTCGTAACAAGTTTTCAAATCACCAGACACACTCCGTGTTTTTCTCTTGTCGTTATTTTTGTTTTTTTTTTTTTTTTTTTTATCGGGTTTTGTCTAGCCACTTGCGATATTCTCTATGATATAGGCCTACTCGAATCGCAGCCGAGTAAGCTTATAATAATAACAGCTCCAGGCAGTTAAATAGTGAAAGTGTTGCCGGTTGAGCAAATGCCTGCGACTGGCTTGGAAATGGGCGTGTGCCTGTAACCAAAACTCATTTCTTCCTCGTACGCCTCGACGTACATATATCCATCTATAGCCGCCTACGACACCTCGTGAATATTATGAATTGCTCTATACACCTTTTCTCTTTGCATAATGTACATAATGTAAGGTGTAAAAATTGTTTCGAGCGCCGATTTTGCAAGTGATCTTTTCCCCCTCGTTTCGTAACGCCTACTCGAATAATGACTCGTACTAGCTCGCTCAAAAATCGACGATCGCGTCTGGAAAATCAAGTAACGAGAGATTTTTTTAATCGTTACATGAATTAAACATGCTCGCGACGCACGAAATCAACATATTCGTTTGTTTGCTTGGCCTAGGCAGTACAGTGCATGTAGCAGACATTTCGAAAGCCAAGTGTCTACAGCGCCGATCGGTTCGGCAGTGAAAGCGAGTCCGAGCCCTTCTCCGTCCAACGAGACCGTTCGAGGGACTCGCAAGAGCCAAACATTTGGCTCAATTGCACTTTTCTCTGGGTCTTTTCGAGCAATCGGCGGCTCCTTTCACTTTCCGTTGCTGCGGCTTCGACGATGCAGCGAGGCACTTTTCAAAAGGTCCGAGAGGGCAGCCGAGTCAACGCTCGAAACTGTTTCTGCGCTTGCGAAATAAATCGGTGGCGAAAAATTCGTCGAGTTAAGTAGCTGCGATCGTCGACTCGTGTGCACTTGACCTTGAGTGTCGATACTGCTTTTCGTCAATAAGAGTAATCGATATGGTTGATGCCTCGCCGGTCGTTCAACTCGGCCAAATCGCCACTTTCTCGACTTTCCGCTCCATTATATTTTCATCCGATTGAAATTTTATCTCTCTCTCTCTCTCTCTCTCTCTCTGGTGAGCAATTAAATGCCTGGCAAAACCCGGACAATGTCGTTGTGCTTATGTTAATGCGCATAAATTCCTGACTGGCGCGATATCGGCACTCGTCCTTCGGAGCGATCCGACGCGTGTGACGACGCTACGCATCGAAGCGCCGAGCCCGACAAGATAAGAGAGGAAAAAAGTCTCTGTCGCGCATTAATAATCAATCGGGCCTTTTTTGTTTGTTATCGCAGGAATTTTCGCTTACTTGAACTACCTGACGCCCAAGAGTCGCAAGGAGATTTTGGAGCTTTTGGTAGGCGGCCTGAAGCGTCTCGAATACCGTGGCTACGATTCCGCAGGTAACGACCAATTCCAATGTTTTCTCATTTTTACTAATTAAGCTAAGGTTGACGATCGTTGTCTCTCTTTCTTCTCAGGCGTCGCTTTGGACTCGAGCGATGGCAAGGACATCGCCATCATCAAGAAGCAGGGCAAAGTCAGAACTCTCGAGGAGGAAATCTTTCAACGTAAGTACATTATTACATGGCTGTTATGGAGTCGCTGCACTTTCACGCTTTCGAAAGGGCCAAGGAGAGTCGGCTGCATTTTATAATATAGCTCGAGCGAAAACTGGTTACTTGGCTCACTAGCTTGGCCGATCGACTCGTTTCTCGTTGCTTGGCGCCAAAGTAGCTGCAACGAGGAGTCGATCGAGGAGGGGCAGTCCTGTAACCGGTCCGAATTCGCGCTCTCTAAAGCCAACAAAAATGATGCGCAACTTTCACTCGCTAACTTGGTAAAATGTCACGCAATTTTTCCTGCAGATTCAAATTTGGAGTTTGACTCGAATATCGAGAGTCACGTAGGCATCGCCCATACGAGATGGGCCACCCACGGAGTGCCATCCGAGATCAATTCGCACCCCCAGCGCTCGGACCTCGACCACTCGTTCGTCGTCGTTCACAACGGTCGATATTTTCAGCCTTTTGTTCAACAAAATTCATTGCCTCGAGAATAAAACTAATCGAATGAAACTAATTACAGGCATCATTACCAACTACAAAGACATCAAGACACTCCTGGAGCAGCGCGGCTACGAGTTCGAAAGCGAAACCGACACGGAAATTATAGCCAAACTCATTCATCACCTCTGGGTCCAGCACCCGAGCTACTCGTTCCGGGAGCTCGTCGAGCAAGTCGTCCAGCAACTGGTCTCTCTCTCTCACATTTTCTTAATTAATTATTTCATGACTCTAAAGGAAGATTTTGCGATGGACCTTTGCAGGAAGGCGCCTTTGCTCTCTGCTTCAAGAGCAAACACTTCCCCGACGAGTGCGTCGCCACCAGGAGAGGATCACCGCTGCTCGTGGGCATCAAAACCAAGACCAGATTGGCCACCGATCATGTGCCCATCCTCTACGGCAAAGGTATAAATAATATTTACATCCGTTTGGCTGCGTTTATTCTCTGCTCGATTACTCGGCTAAAAAGCCAGCCTATCTGTAAATGCATCACGTGTCCAAGTTGCTGCAAAGCAAAGATGGTCGTTGCTCGCACGACACGCTGTTACTCGGTTCCGGGTAATTTGATGCCATGCCCAATGTGCGTGTCTGCGAGCAACAACGACGCGCGCACGAGTCGATCCGATACGTTATACTGCACTTATACCGAGCTACGAGTGCATAACGTCTCGTTTCTCCTCCGAGCGCTGCGTCATTCGCAACTACCTTTTGCACCAAATCCATCAAGGTCACTCCAGGCTGTGTTCAGTGGCTTTGTATAAACTCGACCGATTTCCTGTGCTCGATCGCGACGTAGCGATATTTTTTTTCGATTCAATTCTTCCATGATTATCATCAGCCAATGAAACAATATATATGGGTCAAAATAATACTTTTTTACAAAACCGTGCGCACGTATGTCACCGATCTTGACGCGCTTTTAGTATGTTATAGTACATGGTAAAAAGGTCCCAAAAAAAAATTTTTAGACCCCCTCCCCCCTCCTACCCCCCACTTCCGGTATAAACGTCCATTTTCGATCTATATTTTTTCTGAGGACATGAAGCAATTAAAAAATCTGAAAAAATTCACAAAAATACTTTTCAACAATCCAAACAACCTTGAATTTTTTCAGATTTTTTGAGTGCTTCAGGCCTTCAGAAAAAATTATTGAAAATTTCAAAAATCGAGATACGGCGGTATGAGCCGATGTAGTACTCGGAAATTTTTTCAGTTATTTTTCGCATTAAAAAACATAACCTCAATTTTTTTCAGATTTTTTCAGATTACCTAACGCACCTTTTGAAGCCAAAAACCGATTTTTTTGACGAAAATAATTTTTTTAGGACAGTACGGAGCCTCGAAAAATCTGAAAAAAATTTTTTCTTGTTTTTTTCATCAAAATACGTAATCTCAAATTTTTTCAGATTTTTTAATTGAAGGCGATAGCTTCTAGGGCCGAAAAATGCTATTTTTAACAAAAAATGGTTCCTAGAACCCGATGGTTCCGGTGAAAAAATTTGAAAATATTTTTTTTGAATTCCTTGTCAAATTTTAATAAATTTTGACCGTTTCAAAAGTTCGATTGAAGCTTCCTAGCTCATTTTAGAGCATCAAACGAGTTTTATCATTCCTTAATGTCTTCAGAAACGTCTTCAGATATTTTGCACTAATCTTTGTCCTGCTCTAAAATGAGCTAGGAAGCTTCAATCGAACTTTTGAAACGGTCAAAATTTATTAAAATTTGACAAGGAATTCAAAAAAAATATTTTCAAATTTTTTCACCGGAACCATCGGGTTCTAGGAACCATTTTTTGTTAAAAATAGCATTTTTCGGCCCTAGAAGCTATCGCCTTCAATTAAAAAATCTGAAAAAATTTGAGATTACGTATTTTGATGAAAAAAACAAGAAAAAATTTTTTTTAGATTTTTCGAGGCTCCGTACTGTCCTAAAAAAATTATTTTCGTCAAAAAAATCGGTTTTTGGCTTCAAAAAGTGCGTTAGGTCATCTGAAAAAATCTGAAAAAAATTGAGGTTATGTTTTTTAATGCGAAAAATTACTGAAAAAATTTCCGAGTACTACATCGGCTCATACCGCCGTATCTAGATTTTTGAAATTTTCAATGATTTTATCTGAAGGCCTGAAGCACTCAAAAAATCTGAAAAAATTCAAGGTTGTTTGGATTGTGGAAAAGTATTTTTATGAATTTTTTCAGATTTTTTACTTGTTTCATGTCCTCAGAAAAAATATAGATCGAAAATGGACGTTCATACCGGAAGTGGGGGGTAGGAGGGGGGAGGGGGTCTAAAAATTTTTTTTTGGGACCTTTTTGCCATGTACTATAACATACCAAAAGCGCGTCAAGATCGGTGACATACGTGCGCACGGTTTTGTAAAAAAGTATTATTTTGACCCATATATATATACATGCATATCTGTAAAAGGGACTTTTTTTTTATTTTTGGCTCGTCGTGTATCACCTCGGCAGATGACCTTCCACACTCTCACAAAGGTACATGACAATTTAAAACAACACCTCTCATATACTCACATTTTATCGAATTAATTTTCGGGTTATTTTAATTATTCACTGCACTCTTCATCGGAGGAATATAAAGTTTAAGGACAACGAGAAATTTTTTCCAACGACATCAAACTATTTTTATCCTTAACGCGCGCGCCTTTTCCAATTTGGCTTCTGCCCGTACGATTCATCGTGGCATACTAATGCGTCACGCATTTTCAATCACGTTCATTATACATTCCATTCTCGTTGCTTGTTATCCGAATCTGTTGATTTTTTTGTTAAATTTTTTTTTTACCATCGGCGTGCCAATACGAATGGTACATACTTATTTCTATAGAGAAATTTGATGAATCTTTTAAAAATTTGTACTACTTATAAGGCTATTTTGTTTTTTGTTGCTGAATCGTTTGTGTGCTAATCTGTTGAATTTTGTTTGTTATGTATTTTTTGTGTCGTCCTCCCGTACGTCGAAATCGCAGAAACCGAAGCAGCGACGACAGGTACCAGCAAATTTTATGTTATTACACGCTTGATCGCATATGACTCTCATGCATATAGTAGCTACATAGGTCGATTTTACTGGTGGGCGAAAGGCACGACGTCGTTTAACGATTGCTTCTCACGATCACGCACTACTAATGCATATAACCAGCTTCGATAAGGCATTAACTCGTTTGGCAATTGTCAATCATAACGCACAACTTCGCTGATCAAAGCGAGTCATTAATTCGATAGATGGGAATAATTGTTTCAATTCCTTTTGGGAGCAAGCCAAGCTTCTAGATTGACGAGAGTCAAGAAGAAAAATTAAACGGTATGGGTTGCTGTTGGTATTTTAATAACTTACAGTGGTGATCCGAGCCGTTGGCTGCCGATGTTTGCGACGCGTTTGCGCGCGACAGGTAGCAACGAATCGATAATAAATATGGTGTAATAGCTTGTAACAGCGGTGACTCGAGTACAAGGCTCTCGAGTCGAGCGAGTCAAAGCGATGGCACGTCGCTCGTTTCTTACTTTTTGCTATGTTTTTTTGCAGAGCATCGTCCGCACCGTCGTGGCTCGGACATCACGATGCTGCCGAGAAGCGAGAGTACCTCGGAATTCCAGCCGTTGGAAGACAATCAAGTCGAGTATTTCTTCGCCTCGGACGCAAGCGCCGTTATCGAGCACACGAATCGAGTGATTTTCCTCGAGGTGAGCCTCGGACGGGACAATTTAATCAATCGCAATAGGATACAATAGAAAATTGGTAATTGGTGTTAACAGGACGACGACGTGGCCGCCGTGAAGCTGGGCGCGCTCAACATTCACCGTCTGCGGCGCAGCGGCGCGGGCGACGACTCTCACGCCCGCGAGATCCACACCCTGAAAATGGAGATCCAGCAGATAATGAAGGGCAACTACGAGTACTTTATGCAGAAGGAGATCTTCGAGCAGCCCGAGTCGGCCGTCAACACGATGAGGGGCCGGCTCAACTTCCAGGACAACTCGGTGACCCTGGGCGGCATCAAGGACTACATACCGGAGATCAAGCGCTGCCGCCGCCTCATGCTCATCGGCTGCGGCACGAGCTACCATTCGGCCGTGGCGACCCGACAGCTCCTCGAGGAGCTCACCGAGCTGCCCGTCATGGTCGAGCTCGCCTCCGACTTTTTGGACAGGAACACGCCCGTTTTCCGCGACGACGTCTGCTTCTTCATCTCTCAGTCGGGTCTGTTATCGTCCCTCCTACCTAACCAGCTCGACTAAATAAAAAAAGCAACGTTTCAACATCGACTTTCCTTTTCGATTACAGGCGAAACGGCCGATACCCTCATGGCGCTGAGATACTGCAAAGGACGCGGCGCTTTGATCGTCGGCGTGACCAACACCGTCGGCAGCAGCATCTGTCGCGAATCCCACTGCGGCGTGCACATCAACGCCGGGCCGGAAATCGGCGTCGCCAGTACAAAGGCTTACACCTCGCAGTTCATCTCCCTCGTTATGTTTGCTCTCGTTATGAGCGAGGACAGGATCTCGTTCAGGCAGAGGCGATTGGAGGTTCGTCATCCTCTCACTCTCTCTCTCTCTCTCTCTCTCTCTCTTTTATCGGACCCAAATTAAGCTCTTGTCTTTGTTTAGATCATCGAGGGATTGAAGAATCTCGACCAACAAATCCGTCAAGTTTTGAAGCTCGACGACCAAGTCAAGGAACTGGCCAAGTCCTTGTTCCAACACAAATCTCTTCTCATCATGGGCAGAGGATATAATTTTGCTACCTGCATGGAAGGCGCATTGGTAAGCGGAAATAAGCTCGACTACGAATAAGCTCGTTTATTTATTCGTCTCTTGGTTTCTTGCCCACAGAAAGTTAAAGAGTTGACCTACATGCACAGCGAAGGCATAATGGCTGGCGAGCTCAAGCACGGACCGCTCGCTCTCATCGACGACTCCATGCCCGTCATGATGATCGTCATGAGGGACCCCGTCTACGTTGTGAGCAAAAATTATATTCTCGAATCTTTTTGATCCTCATCCAGACCATTTGAATCATTTGCTTATTGACACTTTCTTTGCAGAAATGCATGAACGCCTTGCAACAAGTGACGGCCCGCGACGGACGACCCATCGTCATTTGCGAGGAAGGCGACGAAGAGACCAAATCGTTCGCCGCGAAGGTTCTGCAGGTGCCCAAGACCGTCGATTGCTTGCAGGGAATCCTCACCGTCATTCCGCTGCAGCTCTTGTCTTTCCACATAGCCGTGCTGCGCGGATGCAACGTCGATTGCCCGCGCAATCTCGCCAAGTCCGTTACCGTCGAGTAAACGTTTTAAGCTCGCTCTCGTCAGTCGTCGAGCTTTTTTCTCTATCTTCTTTATTTTTTGCCGCCTCCTCGTGGATCCTTCGAGTTGTTTCTTTCTACTCGAAAGATCGCGCGCAACGACTACAAACTCGTTGCGCTCTGTAATCCTTGTGTCGCTTTCAAAGCAACAGAAACATTGACAAAGCGATCGAGATCTATTTTTTTACCTAACGTATTTTATTAGCTTTAAGCGTTGTAATCGTTGTAAGCCTGCTTGGATTTAAACAAGTTTCTCTCGTAATATTATCTTTTGCTCAAAAGCAAAAGCTATATATATATCATTTTGTATTTGTAACATTCCAACATTTTCGCATGCCTCTATAAATGACCGAAAAAGTTGCCTCGCGTTTAGTTGTAATCTCAGTGCAGTGTTAGTATTATTTTTTATGCATTTTTGAATTTCTTTGTTGCGACTAAATACAAGAGTGACAAATTATGTTATAGATTGTACTTGGGAAAGACTTTGATTTTCGATAAAAGTAAAGAAATGGTTCATATACAACGAGCAAGCAACGTTAAAACACTGGCAAGATATTATATTTGAAATTGAATTTGAACATTAAATGACGTTCAGAGGCGCAGGACTTTTATAAAGTTCAATTATATTGAGCAGAATTGTAAATAAGATGATTATACAATTGATTACTAGATTCTACAATAATTTGATAAGATACTTGATAGCGGCAAATGAGGTAGCGATTGGACCAAGCTTGTTTTCAAATTATGGTAGATCGAGTAAGGTAATTTTTAAAGGAACAAACAGACGATTACACATATGTATAATCATGATTTTATCGATATTTTAAAAGAAATATTAGGATTGAATTGCGAGAAGGCAAGTCAAGTATATTTTGCATAAAGACGAGTTATGAAAACTATACTCATGTATCTATGACTCATTGTATCCAAGTTTTAATTTATAGCGCACAAAAAATCGCAAGTTTTGCTACGATTATCATTATCACGAAAGTTTGTAAGCTGTTCTTTGGCAAACTTTGCCTGTAACGACAATAAATTTTGAAATATTAATCTTTGTAATAATTTATTTGTCGAGTCGCGCGAGAAGAAAAATAAGGTAAAAAATGTAAGTTTCAGTCCTAGGGCGACTTGTATGACTTTGCAGTAGTAGAGTAGTATGGTCGCGTCAGGCGTGCAAAGGTAATACTACTCAACGAGATGCAAAAGTATCATAAATGGCAGAAACGACAGATGCGTAGCGATCGATCGTTAGTCAAATCACGACGAGACGCGGGTTGATTGTAGACCAAGTGGACAAGTCAGTCTCGAGTCAGTCGTCGCAGTTGGTCAGTTTATGGAGTTGGCACTGGCAAAGAATGGTCGAGACGCAGCGCTGCAGCTCCATATGTGCGCGCGCAGCCTTAGCCCCGTATGCAGCTAGTTGGTACACGAGTGTTTATTCGGGTAAGGGGTCCAACATTCACAGGACGTATAGAAGCTGAGTCAAGATTGGGTCAAGTCCGTGCGTGCGTGCGCTCGTCCCCAGCGATAAAAATTACAATGCAAGAGACAGACGGTTGATTAAACAATTATTTTGGGCTCGAGACTTGGCACGTTAGCAAGGATTCTCAATTATCGTTGCTCGAGAAAGCGGAAATTCGCTCGCAACGCAGTAGGCTGCTATGCATGTGTAACGGTAAACGGCAGCAGTAGCTGTCTCTGCGTACGGTCTAGCGAGTATTCGTGCAGTCGGCTGCAGTCTACAGGAGCATTAGCGCGCGTGCTAGCTATATTACTCGATGATCCTAAAAACGAGTGATCCTCGATTGCTAGTGTCGCGTATAACATTAAAGGTGGTTATCCATTGTAGAGAGTACTCGATTAGTAAGAGAATCGCGAGCCTAAAGTTGCAGACCCGAGCCACGAGTCTATATATAACGAGTGAGTAAGATATCGTTGCAGGCCGATCGGCGACTGTTTACCGCGACGGCCAACTGGAAGGGGATAGCTCAACTCGTTATTACAATTCCTTACGTTGTACTCGCTCTACTCCGGCCGAGATAAAAGTCGAGCATAGGCGAGTCAGTCGAGGCTGCGCCGGCTCGACGCGCACTTGCATCTTACTCGTCGCTTCTCGCAGCGACTAATTACCGTACAAATAACAGGCACACGCAAATGCCTCGCTGCGAGTGACAGAAACGAGCCAACGTATGTATAGGCTTTCGAGCGCAGGTATGGACTATAGATATTGGCTCGCGCGCGCACGCATGTAAAATCCAACGAGTGCGATTCGTCGAAACGCGTTGACACAGCTTGTAAATCGAATCTATCACTGCTTGAAAATGGCAATGAAAAAACGACCAGAGACATCGCGCTCGAGGAAGAAGATATAGCCGCGAGTGCAGCGCATATACCTATCAGATGTGCAGTTAGTCGGTACGGGGGAGCTTTCGAGCTAAAATCGGCCAGTATATACGTGCTGTGCTCTATATATATGTGCTTGCAGCATAGCGAGGAGAAGCAGCAGCAGTCGACGACTAGGCATCAGCAGCGCCGCCTCGCTCTCTAACGCTCTACTACATAGTCGTCTCTCTCTCTCCCTCCCTCTCTCTCTCTCTCTCTTTCGGTAGCAGCAGCTTATTGATCGGCGGCGGCAGCAGCAGCAGCAGCAGAGTAGAGCTTGCCTCGCGGAATAGCGGTAGTAGTTGTACCCTCGCCCTCTCTCTAACGGTCTCTCTCTCTCTCTCTCTGGCTCGCGCGCCCCCGATCGCAGTTATATAGCCACTCTCCGTCTCTGTCTGTCTTTGGCTCTCTGCGCAGCGCACGACTGGCTGCTGCTGCCTGGCTCAAAGCTGACTGCCGAGTCCGACTGGCCGCTTTCTTATACACTCGCTATTTCTCGCTCGCTCTCGCCCCTCTGAGCAGCAGCAGCAGCAGCTCGGCACGCAGAGCACGGAGCAGAGCTCGTTACAACACTTGGACTCTCTTCTGCCGAGACGTCGTCGTCTTCTTCGTCGGCTTCCGCATCCAACGCTCCCAGTGTTGATCGTGCCTCTTGGTGTTCGACGACGACGGCGACGATCTAAAGTCGACCCTGTACTTCCCCACCCCTCCCCTCGTCGTGTGTGTGTGTGTGTGTGTGTGTCTGTGCATCAACCCTCCCCTCCCTACCCGCACATCTCCCAGTGCGCACAGAAATTCGCTTAATAATTCAGAACGCTCGACTCGGGGGATCCTCTCGCGGCGATTCGAATGTGTGTCAGTTGAGCCCTACTCGTGAAACGCTCGTGAAACGCTCGTGAATCGCTCGTGAAAGAGTGCGTCAAAGGGAAAGCGAGAGAGCGAGCAGCGACGAGTAGGGGGCCGCCGCCGATCTCTGCCTCGTCGAGGGTGCGCTGCTGCTTCTTCGTGTTTTGTTGTTCCTTGTACTGTCCTCGTCGACCGCGCTTATCTCTCTCTACGGCAAACCCGAACCAGTGTACAAAACGCACACAGAGTGGTGATATCGAAACAGCGAGCCAGTTGTGCAGCTTCGCCGACTGCTACGAGCGACGACGAGTGCTGATTCTCGAGCATTTCGTTCGCAACTACAGCTGTGCGAAATCGAGCCAACGGCCAGGCAGACAACCCGAGGTCTGTTCTTTTCACGAAGGACCGAGTCGAGCTATTAGCAGGCGCCGTGGTGCGCCAGCTTGGTCCCGGCATGGCTGCCCAAGCGGCTTGCACGAGGTTCAGTGACAACTACGACCTCAAGGAGGAGCTCGGCAAGTGAGTACACCACACTCTTTTACTCTCTTTTGCTCTCTCTCTCTCTCTCTCTCTCTCTCTCTCTCTCTTTTTGTGCATATCAAATAGTTTTAGTCCGTCTCTATTTATAGCTCGTTGCTAATTTTAGACCATCCGACACGATGTGTGTGTGTGTGTGTGCGTGTGTGCGTAAGCGTGCGCTATTATCCGTGTGTGGCAGTGTTGGTGGCTGCTGCTACGCCGTGGAGCTTTTTTAGCCAGAGTATTAATAAGCGTAGGCTCGTGCGCATTATGCACCTGGCAATTTCCGACTTTTGCATTTCCATTCGTTTATTTTATTTTATTCGTTTCGTCTCGTAATGATCCACGCACGGTCTCGGACACTTTGCCTGTACAAAAGTCCGTTATATATCCGTTGTGTGGTAGGAAATGTTGCTGATACACCGAAATTACGCGTATACTCATAGACGACGACGACGGCGACGACGACGACGACGAGGCGAGCGTAGAGCTAAGCCAGCGCAGAAACTGCCAACTGCGAGCGAGAGAGAGCCAGCAGCGGGAGCGAGTGAGAGCGAGTGAGACCACACCCCGTGAACGTGTGTGTACGTCTATGTGCCACTGCAGGATTTTCCTGCCGTCGTTTTCCTTTTCTGCTCTCGTTTGCCTCTCTCTCTCTCTCTCTCTCTATCGCGACCTTACCATTACGCTTTTTCTCTTTACTTTTCCGACACGTACTTGTTTTTTGTTCTTATCAACGCTTATATGTATATACATACATAGCGGCTAGCGATACGCCACTTGCAGAGCTCTATATGCTATATCCATTACCTATCGCGCGTACGTGTGTGTGCAATGGTCGCGTATATAGTATGTGTGCGCAATATCGAGGAAAAAAACAATTTAGCCGTTCTATTGCTTCACGCTCGATATGAGCTTTTGTCGCGAGCTTCTCGCTCTCTCGCTCTCTCTCTAGCGAAGCAGCTCGCTTCTCTCGAGCTCGTGCACGGATATTTGCTTGATTTTTCATTCGGCCCCGTCTAGTCTAGTCACGACACTCGTATTCGTTAGGCCAGGCTAATTGCGACTTTCGGCCCTTCCGCGCACTGGACACTGGACACCTGCTCGACGTGCCCCTCGGCTCGGATCGAACGTCCACTTGATTCGGATCGATCCATGATTCCTTGACGAAAGGCGACTCCCCATTCACAAGCTGTCCAACTGCTATCCGACTATGCGTGCAAACCTTCTTCTCCCTCGTGGGCTCGTCGACGCCGAGGAATCGTTTACTCGCCGGCTAAATAATTTCTCCATTTTTCCAGCCGGATGGACGATCGATCGTATCGTCCACAACGATCGCTCGCTTTACACGACAAAGTCAATTATCGCTCGCAAATCGATTCTCTGTAATATAAATAGCCGCGCTACAAGTGTACAAAACCTCACCAAATAGTCCGGCTTTATGTAAAGTTTTGTTTTGCTTTCTCCATCTGATCCTCGAGTATCGATGCTTGGATCCTCCATAACGGAATAGCTATTTATCCTATTACGAGTCCTATGGCGAGTTTGAATTTTGGCGCGAAACTGCGAGCGCCTTCGTCGTTTCCGAATCTAAGATCGCAGCTTTCGAGCTGTTTCGAGCTCACCGAGTGTATTTTTGACTCGTCAAATTTCTCTCCTTTCTTCCTCGACGACTGTCGAAAGTATAGTCAACGCTAAAACTCGTTTCAGCCCATTCTCATTTTTGTTTGTTTTTCTTCCTTTTGCTTGGTGCATTCAACGATTGAAACAGGCGCGCGAGACAAGTTACGAGTCGAGAGTTACGTATCGAAAAATCACATCGACCATACCAAAGGCTCATCCACGTGTAAATTAAACGAATCGAGTAAGTGATTTCGATTATTCCGACTGGGCCGAATCAAATTCAAACACCTGCCAGTTGGCTAAAATAAGCTGGTGGATTATTAACTAATCTCGAGCTTCGACTGGTTGGCATTAGGCGGATTATGCGCAATTAAAAATGTGACAAGTAGGAAAAACACGAGATGTGTATGAAAATAGGCAGCGAGTGCTAGCATCGGTCCATCGGCTTCGCGTAGCTATTTTCGCAAAGACGAGTAGCGGCTTTTGTTTACTTTACGTCTTGGCATAGGCTATACGAACGTCCGAAGCGTAATTCGACGAGTTGGTAAACAGCTCGGCTTTACTTGTATCGAGCGTACCTTCCTATAGCTCTCTCATATAATTAGTACAGGAACGTTAGCCTCGCGCAAACGGGCAAAAACATTTCTTCTCGTACACGTGTCTTCGAAGCACATTGGCGTCACTCTGCGGAGAGTCATTGAGCCATCGGTGCAGCATCGGCAGCAGCGAGCGAACTTTTCGCCTCTCGGCGCTGAAAAGCCAATTGGCCAAATTCAGCGGGATAGGGAGAGTAGCTAGCCGCACGCAGGTGTAACTTTCGTCGCTGTCCTCGCTCTCGCGACTAAACGCCGCTTAGCTATCGAGGCTCGAATCGATTCTTTTCACGGGACGCCTATAATTTTGTAAGCTAAACGAGTTTCTACCTGACACTTGTACACTCGTGCAGTGGCTGTAAGTACCGATGCTCCTGGCCCCCGAATATCCCAATCGATTAATTTTAATCCATATGCCTAACGCCAGCTTGATGCACGTCGACTGCCTACTTTGTGCGTTTCTACTTTTTTGTTCTTTTTGCATTTTGTAACTTGCCAATTGTCCAACGTCGATTGTTTCGATGAAATGGTCTACTTATCGTGTAGTACTGTCCAAAGAGGTACGCGTTGAATTTCGCGGCCCATATATATTACATATGCTCGAGCGTATCGACGTAGTCTGAATAATTGAGCAGAGTCAATGCGACGGAATCGCGATCGCGACTCTGCGTAGCTGCTAGTCCGCCATTAGTCGCGAGTTCAAGGGCGCAGCCCAAAGAGCTACGGACAGCAAGTGCAGTCGTATACGAGCTTCGTGTGTTCACCGACGGAGCAGCGTCGTTCACAGTGCAAGAAAAATCTATTCTCGACTCGATCGCGACTCGATCGCGATCCAGCTAATCCAGCTTTGACATTGCTTGCTGATGGCCAATGGCGAGCTATTACCAACGAGTTTTTACCAAAGTTGAATGAACGAGTCGACAGTTGTCGGAGTTCGCTGTATCGCGCCTCAGCTCGTCCGATCGATTGTACAAAAAACGCACTCGTTCGCCCACATTGGCTAATTTGCCTAGAAATAGCCGACTATCGAAATCTTTATTTTGGCTACTGTTTCAGTTATACGTCACGAAAAAATTCATCTCCGACTGTTTGCGCAAATAAAAGCAGCGCAACTCGCGGTTTTACGCACGAAATTAAAAATAATAGGGCCAATAGCTGGAGAAAATAAAGCTCGACGATCGCTGTGATCACGAGTTACGCGACTTACGACTTACTGCTCGCTCGCTCGAGAAAAAGTTCAAACGATTTTGACCATGGAGCGCTCGAGCAACTGCGTGTTTTTACCCTCAACAGACGGACACGCTCGACGGCTATTCTAAATTTGGAGTACAGCTCGTACAGTACAAGTACATGCTTTTGTGCCTCGTCCAAGGATCAATCGATCCCAGCCGGACGCGTCCCTAAAAAAGTCTCTCTCTTTCTATCGTATTCTCGGTTTGCCTTCTGCTATACAATGGTCGAGGCACATTAGATTTTTCTACCAGACTATTAAGGCCAACGAGTAATCAAGTCTCCCTCGACTCGTTTGGATTTTCGTCACCCTCTGACGTCGTCCTTATTACGACGCGCTCCGTGTAATATCACGAGCTGCGAACAAAATGCCCATCAACGCAGATCAATAGCCGAGCGAACGCGCCACCTTTTTTGTCTGTATTTTTTATTTTTCAAGCAAAACATTTTCTCAAGTATCGAGTCCGAATTCGTATCAAAAATTCACCTCCTACTTGACATGTATATCATATTGCAGCTCTCTCAAATATTATTCAATTTTTAAAACAAATAAATAGTCCTTGTTAGTCAAGTCGAAGAAATGAGCACGCTTACCAAAATACGAATAAAAAAAATAGCGTAGCATGTCGAGAGCTTTAAGAGCTTGACACATAACATGTACATTAGACTGGCCTAAAATTAATTTTCACATTTTTTTGCTCTCACCTCGCCTCGATTATTTCATTGTGTCGGAAACGGCGACGCATGCCAAAAGAAATATTTTTTTTCTTCCAATGGACTGCTCGAGTCCGTTTTAAATAAAAATCTTTACTTTTTTTCATTTTTCTCTCACTGTTTTTATTAAGAGATCTTTGAATATTGCAAGCGTGTAAAAAACTCGAAATACCTCATTTTTGAGAATCATGATTGCGTTAATTTATATCGACAGGTAAGAACAATTTAATAATGTTTGTCAATAGAAATACAATTGGAAAACATGAATTGAGTGGAGTTTTCTGAAATCATTTGTAAATTTTCAAACGATCAAGTTGAAACAGATCGAAGGCTAAGAAAAAATGTCTAAAAAATGATTAAATTAAAACATGTTGAAAATCATGAGCAAAAGAAGCTGTATCGAAATTCAATATCAGACAAAATACAGACCATTTAAACATGAATTTCAATAGTTTTGATCGAGTATGCTAGACAAAAAGCATGCTAAGGGTAATTTAAACTTGCGAGAACGATTATTCCGTTTAAATGAGTCGATGAAAGCTGCTGCTCCAGTTGCTTCATTTTGTCGTTGGACGTTTTACGCTCATAGGCAAATAGTCGGCTTGTTTCGAGGATTTTTCTCGAGAACGAAATGTCGAATCGAACGGAAAGATGAAAAAGAATCGAAGGTATTTTCCATGGCATTGGGTGGTTACAAAAAAAACAAGAAAAAAAAACAAGCAGTTCTTTTTTGTACACAGAGCGTGGAGCTCGAGCGTCAGCGTTGTATAGCCGATATAGCTGGGAGAGAAGATGTGTTGGAGCGTGTCGAGCGAGATACGTATCGAATATTATGTGTGTTTGTGTGTGCATAAAAGCGGACTCGGTCCGTCAGTTTTTTGGTATCTCAACTACAGATTAATTGCTATCTAGGCACAACTTGCGGAGACGCAATATCTGCTTTTGTGGCCCAGTAGATGGACAGCAGGCTTCGTTACGTCAAACAGTTCCGTGTAATATTGATTATTACATGTTCATGATTCCATTGTAGTATTTTGACTATTTTTGTCATCGGCTGAAGCGAAATTTGCTCAATCTGCAAATATTCCTAACAGATGATGCTGGCTGGGCCTACGAGCAGTAGAATCAGCAGCTATCCTTACAGCCATCGACTCGTTGCATACCTCGAAAAGTAAAAGCTCGACTGACAATCTATGACTCGCGACCAAACGTCGTTTATGTAGCTGCAGAGAAATGTATATAGCTTATATAAGCACTAGCCGCGTCGGTGTGTGCGACTTAATGCGCTACCAACACACGTGCGTGGATAGATGTTGTGCAGCAGCAGCAGCTAAAGATTAAGTAAAAGAGAAACGAGTCGATCGACTCTTCAAGGAGTATCCGAAAGCCGGAACTTCTCGAGGCGTTATGTATACTACTCGATGCTATAACTGCACTTTGCTCGAGTCTCGCTTTTCTTTCATTGTCACGCGTGTCGGCGCGCGTCAGCCGGTCTTTTCTACATCTATATGTGCAGCTCTTGTCTCTTGCTCCTAAAGTCTCGAAAGCCGATTAGCTCCTACATATAGATATATCGCGTCTCATTTTTTACTTTTACTCGCATTACTTTGATTATTACTTTGCACTTGGTTCGAGGACTCGATTAAAATGTTCAAATTTGGCCCTCTCTCTTTTTTGCAGTATTTGCTACTAGCTCGACTTGGATCGAGTTTATTCTTACGCGTATAGTAATCGGGCCACGAGCTCGCAGTCGAACGGGACTCGAAGCAATCGACACGCTTAAATAGCCTTAAATAGGAAAATATTTCAATCGCTGGCTGCGTGTGTCGCGGTCGCAAGTCGTAAAACGCCGCCGTCTCACCTTTGAGCTTTGAGTTACGAGTCGGTCGAGCGTGGGCCGAATCGAGCTCGCTACCTGTATGCCGCGCAGCCTCGTATCGGCTTATCGCACTGCTGTACACGAGCTGGGCCTTGTTATTGTTATTGCGGGCGCTGCTTATCGGCTGCAGCCGCGCGACGACCTCGAGCCAGCAACGAATACGAGTCGGCCAACGGCCCAAGCCCCGCGTATAAAATATCCGCTGGAACGATAATTTTTTAGCATTGGAGAAAAACCAAACTTTGCATCGGAGTATATGATTTTTGGGACGAACGAGTCCGATATACGTAGACGGTCGCGCGACGACGTTGACACCAGCTCGTTGGACTATGCTTTGACGCGTACATTGGCGGGCAAGCGTGAAAAATCGCGGATCCTCGTCCGAGCTGGCTTTTATTTTATTTCATTTTATTTTATTTTATTTTATTTCGTTTTATATTTTGCTCGCGTGCATTCGCATGGCCGATCGTATAAAGCAAACGCAGCCAATTTCTTCTGTTTTTTTCGAAACGAATTCATCGCCTATCGACTCGATTTGGCAGCATTTTCTCACGACCCTTTTCTTTTCCTCGCGCCATATAACTGAATTGGCTCCAGCTATTATGCTGATTTCTTATGAGTTTCGCATGTAAAAATCTCATAAGGAAAGGCAAATAAAGTATCAGCGCGATTCTAATAATGACACTTGATCTTACGTTTTATTTTATCTTTGATTTCGAGTTATACGTCGAGTTGTACGTGACACGTATAAACTTTGTTTTTTTACGTGCCTGGATAAGGACGAGAACGACGAGTAGCGTAGTACATCCGTTGGGTAGCGTATTGAACTTCGACACGAGCAACAGCCTGTATTTTTCATACAATCTATGTACGAAGAAAGAATCGAGCAGGTCAGAGAAGCGATTCGAGAACGAGCTGTTTTTGGGCCAATTAACGAGCATTCGGTTAAAGGGCTAAAAAGCTGCCTGCGCCCCATTAGTATTTTGCTCCTACAAACTTTGCTTAGTTGGAGAGGAAAAAATTGAACGAGACAAGCATTATGGAATTTACCTCTGGCCTCTTACGTCACTGATCGCTCCAACGTAAGAAACAAAAGAAAAGTTGACGCGCCGCTGCAAGCTCTGGAAAAATTGCACCGCTAGTTCAGGTGACTGTTGAAAAAAGCCCAGCGAGTCGAGATTGAATATCAAACGCGGCATAGCTCTGTACACGAGACTCGGGCTGAGCAAGCAGATTATTAGTAACTAGAGCGCGGAAAGATGCTTTGCTGAGAAAAGAATGGTCATCTCGGAGCATGCGGTTGGCCAAAGACTCTTCCTTTAAGTAGGCTTTTCTCTTTCTTTCTCTCTCTCTCTCTCTCTCTCTCTTATCTCCACAGCAACCACCTCTTTTAAATGAGAGAAAAAAAAGAGGAAAAGAGCCAAGATCCAGGTCAAAAGTATTTTCCTATATCAGCTTCTACTCTTATCACTTTTTGCTTTTTCTCCTAGTCGTCAAAAGAATAATAACTATTAAACTTTATAACCGACTGTCGAGTTCTATTGCCTCAGCTGCAGATAACACTTGTCGAGCTTACTTACCGTTGCCTCGTTATACGTTTGACGTTCGACGCGTTCGACGTTTTTGACTCTTGTTCCGTGAATAAATAAAAACGCTCGTGCCAAGCCACTCACCTTTTGTTTTTTCATTTTACCGCATACAAGTAAATCCTAAAGGGTGACGACGAGTAATAATAATGAGTAATAATAATAATAAAAAGAAGTGAAAATAATCGATTTGAAATGAAATGAGTATGAGGAGGAGTTTGGAAAATAATTCGTTTCTCCATCTTTGTAAACACTAGTTGTGTAGAACAAAAGTCAGAACATTGGCACCTTTTCTCTGAAATAAAAGACAGATAAGAGTAAAAAGTAGATCAAGAAGAGGAAGTTGTCTTTAGTCCCTCCAACTCGGGGCGCTTTGTCTCGTTGAAGCGAGGAATTATTCATCCTTTAGCTTTTGCGATAGTAGTGAGATTGAACGAGTCGTATTATAAACAGCTGGGAAAATTTTGCGCAGTTGACTTTGGCAATTTGGCCCTGTAAAAGGGTCGGTAAAATGGGGGGCGCGCACGAGGAAGGATAATTGCACGGAGCATTACACGGAGCAAAGGAAAAATAACATTTGCAACGAAACGGATATGTAAGAATATTGGAATATCGATTGTTGACGCCGACAGGCTGGTCGCGCGCGCGCAAGCGAGCATACAATATACACAGCTGCGCAGCCAGGCCATAGACTAGATGTCTGACACAGTTAGTTTCACGCTACGACGAGCCAACTCTCGAGTCCGTGTACAGGCAGGCGCGCAGCACTCTTTATTTCGAAAAGATTTTCCCTGTTTTTTGCTCGATAATTACCGAGAGGAGCCGAGCATAATATATATTATTCAGGCTCGAACACGAGCGGTATCGCCTTCTTTTTTGCACTCGGATACGTAAGCGATATAAGCCATTACAAATAGCTGATCGATGGCAATTTATAAATAAGGATCTGCTAGTAGGCGTGTTATTATCAATCATACAGATACGCAGGGAAAAAAGCTCCCTTCTAGTCTCGTCTTTACTCGACTGGAAATAAGAGACGCGCTCCGGCACAAGGCTCGAGTTTTAAAGCTCGAGAGCAAGCGCGATGCGGTTGCCTTTGAAGCTCGAGCTCTCGTTCTTGCTCAATTTTCCTGCTTATTCGTCGCGAGTCCCGAGAAAAAAGGATCAACGTCGAGTCATCGTTAGTGGCGAGTCATTGGCGCTTTTGGATTTCGGTGCCCGTCGAGTCAGCGTAGAGGAGAAGGAAGAATTCACAGCTGGTGAAATAGCGCTGGAGCATTAGCTCGGAGGCTAGCGTTATAGAGTCAGCTCGGAAAAGCTGGCGCGTACGTCGCTGCTGCGCTGCGTGTGCAGGCTACGCGCGTGACGCATTTAGGTCAAAAGACAGAGGCTAGCGTATCCGTATAGCGTATGTGTGTGTATAGCTATAGCTATTTACCTCCTCGTCCAGACACTGTAGACTGCAGCCGCAGTCCGCAGATCCGCGGTGTATGCGCAGACACAACACTTATCGATTGTCGCCGGCGCATATTAGCTATAGCTAACCGCGTCGTTAGCTCGCTCCGACTCGCACGGCTTATTAGGCTCGCGAGCTCCCAATCATTCTCTTTATCCTTTTTCCTCTCCTCGACTGCCTCTTCCCTATACATTTTATTCCATTTTCCTCCGTTCGATCGTGCGCAACGAGGATGACCGACGTTCCAACTCGTGTTTCCAACCTTCGATTACGGATGGTGCGGATGAGCTATAGCAAAGCCTCGATCGATGCAAACTCCTGACATTATCTACCGAGTCATATTTGCCGATACAAGCTGACTAAAACGTTGCCTCGTGAATTACATTTCTTTTCGTTAATTTGGCTAATTGCGTCCTGCGATCGTTCCTGCAACGCGTTTCAATATTAATTCGAATTTTTATTAGAAATTACTAAAGACCGATGCAAGATGCCGATGAAATAAGCCTCTTGCAAAGCAGATTTGCCTATTTATTACCGAGATTATTCATTCGTCCGCTCTGCGCTCGATCGTTCGTGCAGGAGAAGAGCTGCGAAAATTCACTCGAGCCCCTTGCTGAAAGTCGGCCGCCTTATCGATCGATTTCGCCAGCTATAAGGCATGTGCGTGAACGCTACGAAGGCAACGATAGTCGCCGTATACCAGACATGCATTTTACCAATTCATAACGAAAACGCAATTACATAACCGAGTCTCGTGGAAACTCGTCAAACGTCCTCAATTTTATCGCCACTTTTCATCTGATTCACGTTTTGTCCAGGCCTTTTTCACGGCTTTCTTCGCCATCTTCGAGTACTCTCTCTCTCTCTCTCTCTCTCTTTCAAGTAGGTCGTCTTAGTAGCCAGCCACCTCTTTTTTCGTGAATAATGCACATGGCCCGATACGTACTCCACAGCCACTAGCTGTGTGAATCTTCGTCGCGCGGAACATGTGCTCTGCAATCACAGCCCCTTTTCAATATATGTATTGTGTATAATATATATTACACAGCTTCGCGTATAGCCTTGACACCGAAATTTCGAATATTCATGAGCGGAGCAGCTCACAGATACCGACGATGTACCATTTGCCGGATGTCAACGATAATAAGCTATAAATTACGAATGATCGAACGTCTGATAACGAAGCGACAGTTTTGAAAGATAGTTACAGACTAGAGCTTCGAGTGCAGCTCGTCATGCAGTTGACACTCGGGTGCGTCTGTGCGTCTGCAGGACCAACGTTAGCCAAAAGTCGATTGGCTTTTCTTATCCCACTTGGAAGAATTAGCAACGTTTTTTTTACAACAAAATTGCAACCTCCGAGGTAATTAACGCGTGGATTTTTGTCTCAAATGTGCATCATTGTCTTGCACGAGCTGTTCAATGAGATAAATCGATGTACTTTTCTCGACTTGGCTTGTTTACTTGGATTCGACTGCAGCTCGAGTCTCGAGTAAAACTTTTCAACGCATTATTTTTCTATTAGTCTGTCGCGCGCGTCTTATCGGCGCGTATCACTTGCTCGTGTGTATTTTTAGCTCGGGCTCTCGCGACGGCTAACTGCTCGAGAGATGCTGAACCAATTCACACGGTGATCGATCAATCGATGCTACTTGGAAAAAAGCTCCACTTGCCATGTTCCCAAGTACATCTGTGAAGACGCCTGCGAAAACATGAAATTAGCCTAGCTCCGATCTAAAATTTTGGAAGCGTTTGATCGAGAAAAGTAGATTTTCCGATATATTGCACGCAGAGCAGCGGCCTGAGCAACGGAGAACGCAGTTGATACAGCGCAGACAATCGAGCCTAAACCTGTGGCAATTTGCTTAGTTAGGCACACAAGCTACAGCTCTTGCTTCGCATTCATCCCTCGTGCTCCCAAGGAGATTCGTGCGCGTACTTGATATTTCCCCGCTTACGTGATATCGCCCCTGGAGACGCATACGCTGCTTTTAACACTCACCCACATACACACACAAAATTTAAACAGACATTTATAATGTTCATTAGCGTCGAGTCGCAATTGTTTCGCTCTCGAGTCTTCTTTCCTCGCCTCGACTCTCTCGAGTTTTAAATTGAATCTGGCGCGTTTATATTATTGCCACCTACATTCAAGCATTTTTTTTATTAAATTGCTTATAACTTTTGCAAACTGCAGCGTATTTATAATATATACGTTGCAGTTGCATAATCTAGCTTAGTCGAAGCGCACATTTGTGTGCGCCTTTATATTATGTACTTGTTAATGTTTCATTTTTGAGAAACTAATGACACCGATTATTGCTTGTCGCGGCTAAAGAAATTATTTACACACCAACTCTTGTATTATTTGCATGTGCGAGTGTCGTATGCGTGGAGACCGGCCTTCGACTCGTGCCTTCTTTTCTTTTACTTACATTCTTATTTCAAGGTTGCGACTTTATATAAAGTCGGAGCGAGGAAGAGAGAAAGCAAAGACACACGTGAGAGGTGTCAAGTTTGAATTAATATTTCGCGATCCCATCATCCAATTAAAATACACAACCAAAAGAGCCTGCACCGAGCCTTCTATCGTACATTCCCTCTCCACTGGACAAGCCCATCATCGTAGCCAAACTCCAGTACTAATGCATATCTTCTTATTCTATGTTTCAGAGGGGCTTTCTCTGTGGTCAGACGATGCGTGCAAAAAAGTACGAACCTCGAGTTTGCTGCCAAAATCATCAACACGAAAAAGTTATCCTCTAGAGGTGAGTAATTGTATAAAAGTAATGAAATTTTACAGCAAAAAGAAAATCATGTCTAAGAAATCGATGGACGTTGTAAAGCAGAATTCCGGATGAGGCTATTGCCATGAGCGGGCGGGCTAATTAACGAGCGAGTCCGCCTACGATACATACGTCAAAATTAACAAATAAGCAACTTGTTGATCGTCGTTAGTTCGATACTATTGTCTCGCCGAGTGACGTATACTCGCACTCGCAGAGATTTTAAGCTCTGAGCTAATTTTATCTACGGCTAGATTCGAAATAGATTCGAAAGACGGAGCGCGTTTGGATGTGCACAGAGAAAGAAAGAGAGAAATGCATAAACTGGTTGCAGAAAAGAGAAACGAACCAAGACAAAAATCTCGCACAAGCGTTTTTAGCCGATCGCGTCATTTGCTCTTTTCTAGCTATGTCCAGCTCGCTAATAATCTTTATATCGAGAGATAAAGGCGTTAATAATTGAAAGAGCTGCAAAAGTGCCAACTTGCTCGATGATACTTGACTATTGACTTTGTTTCGGGTGAACTATAATTATGTCTCTTTTGCAAAATTAAAAATATCGAATGCATTTTCGATGTGGCGAAGGAAGGACGAATTTCGATTGACAAGTTTCTCAATGCACTGATTCGTTTCAAACTAATGCTCGAAGCGAGATAAAATATAGATTTAATTGAATATTGATTTATTAGATTTTTTCAAAGAGGTAAAAGCTTATGGTAAAAGAATAAACGAGCAAATGGTATTTAGTCTTGTGCTTAGCCATTTCAAATGTCATTTGGTCAGAATAATGAGCTTGAATTTACTTGTGAACTAATGTTGAACATTGGCGATAGGCCTAGGTTGCGTACATTAGCTTCTTAGGCTTGATTATGAAAGAAGAAAATGGACCGAGAGAGAGAAGAATTAAATGTAAAGCGAAAAGTCGAATATGGCCGAGAAAGCTGCAATAAGTAATCCGTCGGGCTTGCAGCAATACTACTCAAAGCCTATAATAGAGTATAGTCGCACATGGCGATTCATTGGAAATGCGATTTGCGCGCAGGAGAAAAAAAGGAAGAGAGCTGAAAATAAATCAGCTGAAAATAAAAAGGTGGACAATGCGAATGAGGAGAAAAAAAAGAGGGAAAAAAGTGAGCTATGCGCGCGAAAGATGAAATTTGGACCTTGCTCTAGTGACCTCTTGACCCAGCGAGCGCCGACGTCGTTGCAGCCGCACCTGGTCTACCTACCTACCTACCTACCTACGTCACTGGCGCTTTTATAATGTTATTCGACGGTGCCGCTGCAGTGCGCTGCACTCGTTCGCTTGCTCCTCGTCGATTGCTTTTTCTTTGCCGCGCGCAGCTTCGTTTGCGCGCCCCGTACCCGAGCCGTACTTCTCTCTTGTTTCAGCATTCAATTATATGCTTGTGCGTTAATACATCGGCCTTGGACACGAAAGCAACCAAAGAAAGTAGACAAATGAAAAGAAGAAGAAGAAGAAGGAGGAGGAAATGGAGAAAAATCCAGAGAATCAATTTATTCGCGGTCGCCGTATCTCATTACTCGTTCGATCGATAATTTCATATCTGTAAGACATTTCATATCTGGCTTCCTTATATTATATAGCATTCGCAGTCTATTTTCCTTTACTTTTTTCTCGTCGACCACCAATCGCGACTACAGCTGCATTTCTAATTTCATTTTTCTTTATAAATACATTTCATACTCGAGTCGAAGGCTTCGCATAGCTAGTCCAACAACGAGCCCAACGATTCTTGCTCAAACTCGAGCGTCTAATCTTTTGCAACTTTTAAGAATCGACTGTCAACGCCTATCGACTCGGGGGACATTTAGAGGAAAAGTTAAAACTTGTAATTTAACTATGCTTATAAACTACGCTTATGGCCCCGTCTTATTCTCTGCGCTTCCAAGCTCATATGCCAACTATAATACACAAAATCGATATAGTATCGTTTTTAAATCGAATAACTTTTCCAGCTCTGTACATTGAAAGGACTGAGCGAAAGTTTTGGCAGCTTATTTCGCCACTCAAAGCCGAACGCGACGCCTAGTCGTCTGGCTCAAATAGCAAATCTATTTTTCCTTATCGCGTAATGCATTTATTAATTCAAATCCGAGCGAATTCGAGCAAACTTTGGCAAAACTTTTTTTCTATCGCGTCCACCAGCCATGAGAGTGGACACGCTCGCGCACGCACCGACTCAAAGGTCGGACAAAACATCGAAAAACGTAAAATCATTGCTCTGGCGTTGACGATGACGATCGTATCGAATATATTTGTTGCGCAGCTTTGATACGCCTCGTTACACCTCTAGGCATATTCGAGTTGCGCATTGACAAGGTGACGTTCGTGCACTCGCAATTTTTCGAGCTAATTATGGCTCGCTTTTCCTGCTCCGGCATGTAATACTCGAAAATAGACTTGAACTTGTGCGTTGCTTCTTAAAGCGATAAGAGTGGGAAAATAAGTACGAATAATCAATAACACAACTTTGCCTAAAAGCGATGTGTTGTCAACTTGCAAATAGTTCCCTTAATCGGTAATTAAAAACGAAAGAGAAAAACGAGTTGTGAATTATAAATTGTCGGCTCTCTATTTTTTTTCTCCAAACGGGCTATGTGGCTGAAAAGTGCATACAATGGCAAAGCCATCGCGCTTCATCCATTTAACCAGAGTTAACGGCCAAGTTGCGTTAGTGCGTGTTGGTGCGTACGATGTAATTTCTAGTCAACGTTAGGAATAATGTAGGTACACGCGAAGCCGAGGCGCTTTTAAGCATAAAAACTAAAGCAAGACTTTGGGAAAGGGAAAAATGTAGTCGGGCGGATTTTCACCTCGGCGAGACAGTCGACGAGCGTTAATTTGTCACTACGTTTTAGCCGCGTATTTTAGCGTTAAATGGATCAGGCGCCGATTCGATTAGCCGCGCGGCTTAAAGCGCCTTATTCGAGGGAATTCGTGATCGCGCAGCATTTGGCCGGCTCGCGCTCCAAATAAAGAAACGTACAGCGTAAATTTCGTATACGCGCGCATAATCTAGCTTAGTCGAGTATACAAAATGCAAAAAAGTAACGACTGCTCGTTCAAAAGCTCGCTACATTTGCATATGTGTGCAGGCAGCTGCGGACGATAATTTGCAGAGCTGAAATTTCGAGTCGAAACGAGTCTTAGCTTATTGCAATCACCAATCCAGCCACTCGAGGAAAAAACATTACGCGACTAAAAATCATTCAAATGAGAAACTGTGCAAGCTCGTGTTCCTCTTTCCTTTTATAAGTAAGTTGTGAGCTCCATTTGCAACAAACATGGACGCTTGAATAAGCGGACTTGTCGTAAAAAATATGGGTCCGAGTTATTTCGAGTCACATCGTTGGAGGCCTTTTGTTCTTGTGCAGACTAGAAGAAAAGCAGCCTAATTGCACCGATGCACGTTCGAGCTTGCAGCCAGTCCGAAGGATTGTAGAATCATTAATCCGTGGAGCACGCCAAGGGTTTATTTCGCCGCGCGACTCTAACGCTTTTGCAACCTACGCGCATTGCATTTGCGCTATAACTGAGCCTACCAATTCTACTTGTGCAGTCTTTTTTGAGAAAAACCAAAAGTCACTATGCTCCGTCCCCGAGTCCGATTCTATCAGCACAGGAAAATTGACAAATTTATAATTGTAATTCTTATTAAACTTAATCTTCACCTTATAATACTTGTTTTGTCTTTTCATTTCAGATTTTCAAAAGTTGGAACGAGAAGCGCGAATATGTAGAAAACTCCAACATCCAAATATCGGTAAGTATATTCGATATGAATTTTAATTGGAGAAATTGACCGATTGAACAATTGACTCGAGCCCTAAGTTTTTTTCGATCTGGTACGGATCGAAGAAAAGAATTGCTGTTCTCTTGCAATAGGAGCTGAGAGAAGATTTTTTTCATAAAAATCCATATCTTTTAAAGCTCAAATTTTACCTGCATGCACTCGCGGACACAGGCGAAATAATCCAGTAGCTATTGCCAAGCACAAATCGTTGCTGCAAATGCCATTAGGTGGTGTCAAAAGCGACAAGCATTACAGCAATAGTTGATCCAATTGCTTAGTTCCTGATCGACGTTTCATCATTTATAAAAAAAAAAAAAAAAAAAAAAAATAAATAAATAAATCATTTATAAATCAAACATTGATAGTAACGCGTGCCATGTCCAAGAATACTTACGAAATTCAACAAAAAACGACGAGCAAAACAGCTCAAAGCTATTATCGTTGGGGAAAATACTTTATATCTGGGATTTTCGCAGCAGCGTTTGCTAAATACTCGAATTTTGCAGGGGTGGTGCAGCTACAGAAGTACGTATTATTGCCGCATTATAAAAAGTGTATTTTTTTCTTTTAAAACTCGGCGCGCCAAGTAAAGACTCGAGCGCGCAACCAATCATTTTGTAACAAGCTTTTAATTGCAGCGAGAGCTGTAAAAACGGCAAAAACGGCATCTGTATGTTATCATAGCATTGTTTCGGTGCGACGGTCGTGCGCTCCTGGCTCGTGACGCGAAGCCGATTCACGTCGATCGTAGGTGGATCGATGTTTGGCTCGCTTGTTTCCTAGTGGACGTAGACGTTTCATACATTAGCCAACTGGTACGGGTGATGGCTTGCTGCTTCCAACTCTAGCTTACAGTTCAACCGCGCTGTAATTGACCAGCTGCTACTTTGCAACAAACTTTCCGATTTTTTTTAATTTTACGCTCTGTCCATTTAATCTTACACAGTTTTACTCGCATAAATCTAGAAAAAGAGACGGTACTGAGACATATGATGAGTTTTATGCGACAATTCGCTCTTCCAACTCGTTTCTTGTTTACCGCACGAGTCAGCGATCGGCGAGTCATTTTCTGTAGCGTCGATCGTGCCGATTGGATGCGGATTAGCTTCGGGTCTTTGAGCAGCTGGACAAGACGCTTGGAAAGGACTCTTGGACGTCGTCCAATGACGCGAGGCGACCATATGTAATTTTCTGCCCACTCGTTTCTGCACACCTTGAAGGCTTTCTCAAATCGCAAAGCCGAATCATGGCACAGGCAAAATATTTACTACTCATTTCGTATTCGTTGCAAATCGGGATTCGCTTAATCATCATTATAACTTGACGTTGCGAACGATACAAATTCGAGTTGTCACTGACATAGTGGCCGGCTCGTTACGTACTTGTGCAGTTGCAAGACAAAATGAAGAGTGACAAAAGTAGGCGTTTCATGCAAATATGATCTCTAGTCAAATTTGCCAAAAAAAGGGCCAATTGCAAAGTAAAAAGTAAAAGTGGTTTAAGTGGTTAGCTGCACTGGGTCTGTGTATCGGGTGCTCTTCTTGGCTCGATGCTAATTCGATCCCTCGACGACGTCCGCAAGCTCAAAGCAGCTGGCCGCAGCCTATATTAATTCCCGTTGAGCTGCTCGATATAATTTTCCATATAATACAACCGCTATACTTCTACAGCCATTTCTGTGACAAACCTACTTTGTTTTATCACTTGGCTTACTTGATCTAGAATAGAGAGAGAGAGAGAGAGAGAGAGAGAGACGAAACAAAAAGTACTTTGGTCGCAGTTTAATGTAGGAAGCAAAGGAGCTCGTGTGATATCACGACGTTGTTCAAGCATACTTTAGCTAGCTGCACCTGTTTACTGCATTCACTATGTAGTAGTAACGCGACTAGTAAAGTAATGGAGCGCAGGAGGGAATAATTTACACTCGCTTTATGTATATGGGCTGATGTAAGGTCGTCGATGACCAAACGACGCAGGATGCTCTAAACAAAAGCTGTCCCGAAAAGAATATCTTTTCTTATTTTTCTTTTTAATCAATATACTTGACAATGTTTATGTAATGATGGCTTTTTGTTGCGTTACAGTCAGATTACACGATAGCATACAGGAGGAAAATTACCACTACCTCGTATTCGACTTGTAAGTAGGAAAAGCACATTGAAACAAAATTTGTTAATTATTCGATTCGACGCATAACGAGATTTGATTGGCACACAGAGTAACAGGCGGTGAGCTGTTTGAAGATATCGTGGCACGGGAATTTTACAGCGAAGCTGACGCGTCGCACTGCATTCAACAGATCCTCGAGAGCGTACACCACTGCCATCACAACGGGGTCGTGCACAGAGATCTCAAGGTATTTATCCCGCAGCCTGATAACACTTGTGTGTATTACAACTGTTAATAAACGACTCATTGTGCGTCGGTTGATCAACCTTGGCAGCCAGAAAACTTACTCTTAGCCAGCAAAGCCAAAGGGGCTGCGGTGAAATTGGCCGACTTTGGCCTGGCGATAGAAGTCCAAGGCGATACACAAGCATGGTACGGATTCGCGGGCACGCCCGGCTACCTCAGCCCCGAGGTCCTCAAGAAGGAGCCTTACGGCAAGCCCGTCGACATATGGGCCTGCGGCGTCATACTTTACATTCTGCTGGTCGGCTACCCGCCCTTCTGGGACGAGGACCAGCACCGGCTCTATGCCCAGATCAAGGCTGGATCCTACGACGTCAGTAATACACGCAAATGATTCGTTCGATTTACATACTATAAAATGAATGCTTCTAACGATTGCTTCTAATGCAGTACCCCACGCCAGAATGGGACACAGTCACGCCCGAGGCGAAAAACCTCATCAATCAGATGCTCACGGTGAACCCGAGCAAGAGGATCACGGCCAACGACGCCCTCAAACACCCATGGATCTGCGTAAGTCCCCTTTGTCTTGTTCCTCGTTCGAGCGAGTGGAATTGATGAAATTCTAATTCATTCGTTAATTTGTTTGTTTGTCACAGCAACGCGAGCGCGTGGCATCCATCGTCCACAGGCAAGAGACAGTGGATTGCTTGAAGAAATTCAATGCCAGGCGCAAATTAAAAGTGAGTACCTGTCTGTGTCATTTTCTGCATTTTCGCGCTGCTACAGGCGCGACACGCGCATACGAGGAAGCGATCTGCAATTGCACCCATTTATAATCACACGCTCGCGATTACGTAAAGTTTCGACACACTGCCTGCCTGCTTACGAAAAGATGCGTGTAATAATTAGCAACGATGATTCGAAAATGGCGACTCTTTGTCTCGTTATTGAGCGACGATCCAACGAGATCTGCCGAGCTCGTCGGCTCTAATTTCCGAATCCTAATCGAGATAATCGTGATTGAGATGGAGCGCGAGAAAGCGAACGCGCCAGCACATCTTACGTAAAAGTGCATTTCCATAAACGAGCCGTGCTTATGACTCCAGCGGCTGACGTTGTATAATTGCCATCGCGGCATAAAATGCTGCGTAGTCGCGGCCCTGAACCGCGAATCGGTCGAGTAAAGCGAGCAGCTCGCGGAGTCCTATAGTCGCTTTTCAACCGTGGTGGTCGCGAGTCGTGCGTGCGCGTCTGAGCTGCATGAGCGTACGCTGCTGTTGTCGGGACTCGTCGTCCTCCTCGTTTCGTTCGTCCTCCTCGTCGTCCGATAAAAAGCCCAACATGAAATCCATCAAAAACAAATTCGTCATGTGCCGCTCGGACCACGAGCTCGCGGAAAAGCCCGTGCCCGAGGTCCTACTTAGAGATAAAGAATTTTTCACCCGAGATCATGACAATTGTTCGCTTAACGGATCTTTTGTTGTTCGACAGGGCGCCATCCTTACCACCATGCTGGCCACAAGGAACTTTTCCAGTAAGTATGAGCCGCCTGGTAAGTATCTCCGGCCCGCCGCTGCTTTTTCAACATCGTCTTACTTTTTCCTTGACATTTCAAGTATAAACCAATTTATGCCAATTTCAAGTCCCTTCCCCGCCTCACTATACCTCACTATAGCTTTCCCCATAGATATACACCATCTAATAATCTAATCACTACTCGCTAAACTTACATAATGTACACAATGAAATTTACTTCATGAGCTGTATATTTGTGCACAGTCTCTTTCTTTACGATAAGCTATAATAAGATTGATCGATTTGCAAAATTTGCCAACGATACGTCTTCGTTATGTTTTGTCTGATATTTTTTTCTTTTTATTTTTCGATCATAATTCTACTCTTTTGTCTATTCTTTTTTATACGTTACATCTCATCGAATAGAAAAACATCTATATATAGCATCCACACATGATGATAAACTGAAAAAAATTCATCTACCGCATCGCGAAAAGTTCGATTCTTGAGAACTAAAAATTCTGTCCTTACGTTAAATGTAATTCGGTGCGGTCGATCGATTTCTTTCAGTGTAAGCAGCATCAATTTATACGTTCACCTCCTAATGTGTATTCTATGTCATTGCTCGTATGTATGACATCTCGATACTTTACCGACTAAACACACGAATAAAACCATCTAAATGTGCCAACATACACATTTACAAAATACATTTGTGCTACTTGGCGACGTATCGAAAAAAATTGATCAAAAGCCCGACTGGTCCTGCCACTCGTTGCTCATTGCTACTTTGAATTCAATCGATGCGACAAGAGCACAAATGTATCCTACATCATCCGAAATCATCGGCAACATTTTCATGGATAAAAATGGCTTGCTAAGCTTCTTTCACACCACCACATGAAGCGTAGACAGAATAGAAATAGATTTTCATGTAAATAAAACCAATGGCACTGAAATTAGCACGTGTAGTATCGGTATCGAGAAAAAAATCGGTCTCGGATCGGTTCCGCGATTTGCCGCTTAACGTCGTTAAATTGGCCGTGTATGGTAAGTTGAAATTATCGATCAGCTTTTTTTCTTCAAGAATTAATAAACGATCGTTCGTTGTTCAAGGATCCAAAACAGCTGTGACGTTGCTCGATTCGGCCGGTCTGTGGCTAATCAATATTTATGCACTAATCGCAAAGGCGGTATTATTCGTGCGTCTGTTCTGCCGCGCACGCACGATTATCGAGTCGGTCGGTAGTTTTTCAGGTCACCTTCGAGATACCGCTCGTGTGCCTTAGTTTTTCTTTCGTTGACGTGGCAGCAGCGTCTCCTCCTTGGCTTAGCCATGAGAAGCACCGGTAATATATGTGCACGCCACGATAGCGGCCAGCTTTTTTCACTTGCCTTACATAAGCTCGCTCGATTCATGCGTTTAATTAGCCGCGACTTTATTTTTCGAATAATAATCAGTCTCGAATGGCAAACGTTTGCGCGACTGACATCTATTTTTCTATCTATATATTAAAATGCTAATGCACATATAAACTCGTGATGCAATTACTTTCAAGAGCGTAGACGATCGTATATATACATTTAAATAAACACGTACACAATACACTTACGCACAATAGCGACGATCGATTTTTCGTAGTTGAATGCCAAACGTATAATGTATACCCCTAGAGAAATGAATCCCTTTCATTAGCAAAGTAGTTATGTGCTGCAGATTAAAGAAAAAATAATTAACCATCACGTTTCAATGCATTGCATTTGATGTAAACAAACCTGATACATCGATAGGTCTTTAACAGTACATTATAATTGCATCATGTGCACGTGTGCATCCTACAGCCTCATTAGAACTTATAATAAGCTACATATATATCTTTTATCATGTGTTTTGTTTTACATACACCTCGACACGTTCATGATAAACTCATGACTTCTGTTCAAAAATTTAGTAAATTGATGAACGTGTAAAGTTTCGCGTACTTAACACTGTTCCATAGCTTAGTGCTACCGTACAATCTTTGCTATTTTTTACAACTGATCGATAAATGCGTACTTTCATTTATAAATTCACAAGAGTTAGCTTTATCAAGAGTATATTCAAAGTATCCTGACTTTTCATTCGAGTCTTAAAATGATTTATGATCGGTACTCTCCGTTTCTTTAAAAAAAGTATACAAATTTAGTAACAAAAACACGCAAAAGTTGAAAAAAAATTATGATACATATGTATAGACTACATAGCTTTCGTATAGACAACTAGCACGTATAGAAAATATGCAGAATTTGCATCAGCATTTGTTCAACTTACGTAACCAAGGCATACGGTTATTAAAAATGTCTAATAGGATAACATGCATACAACTTCATGCACCTAGACATTTGCGGCTACACATACATAGCATTTGGCTAAAAAATAATACCCGCCGAGATGAAGTTTGTTACACCATGATTCTATCAAAATAGTACATACTTCAAACAAATGTCTTGTACCATCTTGAATTTATCGTTGCATACATATGGACTCAGAACATCATAATCATTTATCTACATATATTTATCTGGTTTATAAATATTTACATCAGAAGATTTAATATAGATTATTAAATTTTTCTCTTTAAAAAAATAATATTTCTGCAATGAAAAATCTGAAATATTACTTATCATTGCTGTATTTTGTTCATGTCGTTGTACGAATATAGACGGCTTTTATGTTTTTAACTTCTATATACTGTTTTTTTTTCATATAGCTAATCGTACAGTTGGTGACTTCAAACAACATTTAACATGAAGTTTCAAATTTTATATCTACTAACATTCCTTAATTTTTTTTACTAAAAAATATGTTTCCTTTAAAAAGTATTTAATCATGTCGGCAAAAGCGCGGGCTGGAGGTACAAGATGCTTAAAATTTGAGCTTTTTATATATTTTTATAAATATGGATGATTTTTTTTTATTCAACACACAATTTTTTTCAAGTATAATTACTCTGAAAAAATATATATTCATAAATTTATATCTTCAACATTACAGAGAAACAAGCGAAAAAAATAGATGAAAACGATACAAATACATCTGAAGCAAAAACAGAATCAGAGTCAGAAAAAAAAGATTGAATGCAAACGAAATAACTTATCATTCTGATTTCTGAAACAGAAAAAAACGCACACAGATGTTATAACAACACACTCAACACAAGTTTGATTTCGATCAAACGAAATTTTTAAGAAAAAAATTCTTGACTAATTTAAAGTTTCTATCACAGACAAACTTTCGTAAAACATGGGGAAAAATTGACATTTTAAATTTACGGATAAGCTTTTAAGTAAATTTAAAGCACGAGAAATTCTTCATTAAGAAATAGCCTTTGAAAATTAATCATAATATTCAATCCCAATCTTCATTTATTGAAATTTTCATTATTGCGAACAATTTTAATTTTAATGATTTACTTACATTTAGATCCAAATGATTCTATGCTGATATTATCCTTATATATTTTACATGTGCGATGAATTTTTATTCGCTAAAGGCAAAAATATAATTTTCTCACGAAAATTAATATTTTGCCAATTGCATAGCAAGCTAGAAACATGTGAACATTTTATCATATTATATTGTTATATTATAAAAAATTTGTCATGTTGCAACAGCAATCGTATCAACTAACAATAATTTGACCAAACTGCATTTTCCATGCTGAAAGCTGTCAGTTGATTTACAAATATTATGCTAGTTTGTCAATTTACTTTTTTAAAAGTAGTTTTGCATACATGTAAACAAACAATAGAGTAGACGTAATTGAAAAAGTGTATTGTTACATTATTTGATCTTTCTGTGTACATAGTTTTACTGATATTAATTCAAATTCAATGTACAGTATTTAAGTATATCTGTGGAGCGTTGTAAGTAAGAAGCATTCCGCATTCGTGACAATAAAAAAAAATAAAATCAGCTCACCATGAACGAAAAAGTCGTCGAAAATAATGACTGCTACTGTATTAGAGGCATTTTAAAACCAACATACAGTTCCTGACATTGTACTTATTTTATACCTTTAAATAAAGTCCAAAATTTGTAATGAAATTTGATTTTTAATTTGAAAATTTTGAACATTAGTACTATCATCATAATTTAAAAATGAAGTGTTACTAAAAATACGTTTGTTTCCTCCGTGTCATCCCTCTAACAACGCACGTAACCAATCAATTCAATAATTTGCACGTTGTGATAAACGCTGTGATCCGAAGATCCGAAAAGTGGTAAGCACCGTGATTTGAAATTCATTTAATAATTTTCATCGTACAAATAACTAGTGTTTAATTTACATTTTGCTGACTCATTAAAACGCCAAGAAGGATTTGCCAGAAATTTTACTTTGCCTTGAATACAATTTTTTTTGGTTGCCAAGGTTAAAAGAAAAACGTGTACTGCACTGATAAATCCTTTCTGGAGTAATAATAAACTCTCTTCAATTTTTTTAAAGCACTGTGAAGGATTATGATATAAATCACGATGGAAAATCTTCACAGCTCTTTATATAATTTATAGTTTTCAATATCGTTTCAATTTTATGGTGTTTTTTCGACAAATAAAATTCTATTGACGGATGAATAAGTACTTGAAATGATACTGATTTTAATGGTCCAAATTGCTTATTTAGTATTTGTTGTAAAGTTTTTTTTGGATTAATGCGTTATCACTCTGCACGTTTGCACGGCAATACCATCTGCCTATTTATTAGAATGTAAAAATGCAATTGTAAATATCTGGTGAGCATGTATTTTTGCACACTCAAGCTATATGTACGATAATTTTTCACATTCATCCACTTTCATACAAAGTTCCGCAATTTTTCCTACATTCTATTTTTATTTTTTGTATTTTATTTTTATCATTTTCTATTTTTTTTACTTTAAAATCTTTTTTCTTTAATAAAAAATGGGAATTGCATATTCTTATTAAATTACAACTTTTCTACATTAATAATTTTTGGATTTATATTCTGTCTAAAATAAACTTGATCACAATTGATAGTTTTTTCAAATCATTATTGAAGCAAATATTTTATTAGATAATTATAAAGTATAAATGGGAATAATAAGATAGTGAAGATAATAAATTAATTGCTTCTGATACTTTTTCAACTGTCTTATTTCTAAATTTTAAGGGTAATGATCTATACATTGAATTATAGAGAGTAGGTCAAATCGAGCCAAACACGATTCAGTCCTTTTGCATCACAATTCAATAAATATTTTCAGAAATATTTTTATCGATCGTGTGCTCTGATTCTTCACAGTAAATGGTCTCGAGAATTTTTGTACATTTTGATACCAAGATTATATACATAGCCCATTGTACACAAAAAAGGGCTTGATTTCAAAATGATTTCACTACTCTATTTTACTGATGTGAAATATTTTTGCATATACTCTAGGTGGAAAAAGCAACGCCAAGAAGGGCGATGGTTCCCAGGTGAAGGAATCAACAGATAGCAGCACAACGCTGGAGGATGATGATATTAAAGGTAGGATTACATTGAAAACATTATTTTCTTGCTTCAGTGTTATAATATTCGTGAAATATATATTCATTTTGTAAAGAAAAAAAAACAAAAACAAACTATGAAATTATTGGTATAAAGCATAGGTAATGAAATTACAAAAATTAATAAAAGTAAAAATTAGGATTTTTAGGTCTATTTGGTGCCGTCGAAAAACAGTATTTTAAATTTTCATTTGGAGAAAATTTTAAAAATGGTATAAACATTATTTGAGATGAAATTCGTCACTTGTATACCATGAGAAAATAAAATTGAATCGAAATCGCCTTATCATTCGCTTCATTCAGTTAATAAGTTCTAATCAATTCATCTGTGACTACTACTATATACTCTACCTACTTACTACTACTAATACGTCCCATACTGTCTTTACTAATTTTCACTCACAATCGGCCGAGTCATATTGTCATACGTGCATAATTTAGCTACTATTACATCCTTGTTCTCTTTCTAAGACTGAAGACGCATATTCTAAAATCACGGACCTTTTGTTCGATTCAGTCAACTGCTTATGGCGGCTCGAAAAAAAAACTCAAAACAAATCGATCATCGTTGAGTCACAACTCTCTACCTGTCTGTCTATTTATTTCTGTCTCTGGATTTTACGTTGGCACACACACACACACTTACGCGCACATACACGCGAGCCTTGAAAATGAACACCAGCTCTCCTAAATCTTGGTCGCAAAATAATTTACACGTGTCCTTTGATAAGCGCATGTAAATGGCGCATGTACATGCACTGGCCTCTTTTAACATGCAAATGCACCCGAACGTGTCGACGTGTCGTTTGTACTCGAACGTACGCGACAAGTAGCCATGGTGGACTTTTCTCAACGAAGCCAATCGATTCGATTGATTCCGTACTAATTAGGAAAAGCAGAATCACAAAAGGAGAAATGATAAAATAAGTATACGATAATGTACACGATAAGCAGCACTTAAAATTGCATCGTATGAATAGAACATATCTGTGCTGTTAGCATCATTGAGCGAAGGACTGGAAAAATGCACGGGCTAAGCTGCAAGTCGAGCTTTTCGTTATCGAGTGGATAGCATAACAGTGCGAAGGGCGCAGAGCAAAATTCGAACCGATGCACGAGCTAGGATCGTCCGACTCAATTTCTTGTTTATAGTAATGATGTCGCGTGCATCGCTTTGCACAGGAGCAGATTATTTGGTCGACTCTCCCGACACTTGTCGCAGTTGCATAAGTACGGCCCGTAAGTCACGTGCTTCATTAGCTCTGTATTAAATGAGTGCAAAAGTCACGCGAAAAGTAACGTATCGCCATGCGTTGCTCGTCGAGCTCTTTCAATCAACTTTACTTGCATCCGAGCTTTCGCAATCCCGAAACATTGCTTCAACAATTGACATTCTTCTTCTTTTTCTTCCGCGGTATATAATCCCTATTAAGTATATTTTTGTATATATATTTCGCTCCTTGACTTTTTCAAGCGTCTTCTTAGACTCATCGATGCGTGCCTAAGCCACGTGTTGTTCGCTATTGCACATGTTTCGACTCGTACCTACAAGTAAACTATCTATGATTCTTGTGTACATAATAATCGTTCAGTCCATCAAGTACAAAATGCTCGAAATTGATTTTCTTTCTTCATCTCCTCTATCACTTATCATTTTTACAATATTTTTTCGTAGTCGTGCTTACCCATTTGACACATCGCTTGTTGCCCCCGACTTTCGCTCTCAATCTTTTACACGCACAAACAATAAAACGTATTAACTTGAACAGTGAAAAGAAAACAAACAAACGGTGTAGAATGAATGACGTAATGTGAAAAGTAATTAATTAAAGGAAATACATATGATTACGCAAAGCGAGTTACCTTGTATTATCGAATTTCTTTCCACTTATTACATGGTAAAGTAAAATTATTGTAGTATTGATGCTCACAAATCCATAACACCTAAAAGTTTTAAATTGAACTTTTTGCAATAAAAATATTGATATATTTATAATAAATATTTATTCTCTAAACGTGTATACTATTAATCCATAGCATTGCACGAAATCATGCATATAGAAGATCAATGAAATAAACTACTGATCATGTATATTAATTACATTTGAAGTAGCAGCGGATTTCATACATTTGATTTTTCAGTATATACAAAGTTCATGAGTTTTTGTTTTCACTGATTTTGAATGCGCAATACTTTAAATAGCGATGCGCTGGTTGATGTAATTATGGACACTGACCACCACTCTTTACTACCAAATTAAAATCTGATCAAAGTTACACTTTTAGATTAGAATAGAATGTTGAAATTACCCTCGCTCTATCAATGATAACATAAAAGAGGATAAGTTTGTTCAGTTGTGAAATATATCTCCAAGCAATATTTCAACGAAAATTTACGCGACTATCAGAACATGACTATAGGTTTCACCTCTAAATCAGCAGATATCGTGATCTAAGGTCAGCAAAAAGATCAGTTTAATAAGTGAAAAAAATATGCTTACAGTTTAATCGGTCAAACTAATGCTTGAAAAAAGGATAATTCAGGAAATTTTCTCTATGAATTCGATGTAACTCTATAATAATATTCTATTTTAATAATTAATACAGTCTATAATCCTTTTTTCATGCACCAACGTTCATTTTGTTCGATGTAAACTTTAGCAATAGTTTTTTTTCCATAAACTTTTTAAATGACTGAATAAATTACAATTTTTAAAATTTTACGTTCGGGTCAATTTCGATAAAAAATAAATGTTTTCTTATCTCTTTTTTAATACTTATAGCACCTTACTAAACTTTTTTATATCACCACGGATCAACTTTTCTCACTCTTTTTTTTACTTTATGAAGGACTTATATTTATATTAGCATTCACTTTTATTATCTACCCTAAAAATTAAAAAACGAATAAGAAAGCGCATGCATATTCTAAATGAAATTTCACATTTTAAAATCCAACAGGAAACACAACTGTATTCACAATAATTTCTGGCTTTAAGCAAAGTTGAAGCGTAGGTCAACATTATTCGGTAATATCGAATACTCGATTCTATGAATCCAAAACTTAAAATCGTTATTTAACTGTTTTAGATTTATAATAAATGTATACACATGAAATGTATCGCTTTACTACACATAGATTTTGTGTCGAGTCCATTAGGGACTGTATATAGTAAAAGTAGTTTAAGTGTGTGAATACACATACGAACACCGGACACAAATACAACATAACATGAATTCAAATTGTTGTTACTTTTTTTGAAAAAATTTGATCTAAAATTGTTTACTTAACCGATTAATTTTTTTACCTTCACAAATTTTTTTGAACATCATTTCCGATCACTGATGCGCTTGTTAAAGTAGAATCAATTTTAATCGAATATAAATAATACATAACAGCATTTACACACGCCACTTTCGGTTTACACTAATGAGACAAACATGTTTGTTGAGAATGAATTAGGTCTCAAAGTTTCACCAACTGTGCCTAGCATCGATGCTTTGAGTGCTCCGGTAAACTTGTAAAAATTAGTTATTTTTCTGTATTTGTTAGTTTTATTTTCTGAAATGCACCAAATGACAAAAATAACTTAGTTATTCGTTATAGTTCAAGTGTAATCTGGTGTTATGGATTTATGAACACCAAAATTACGTATACTGTCTAATACATCCACATGATATGTTGTTATGTCCATTCTCTGCTACAGATCTCAAACTGAAGCCCCATTCCTTTGCTTGCACCCTGTTTCACTTTGCTTTTGCATTTTAATATTTTAATTGAAGCTTTCTACAATAAATATGCCATTATTTATGACTCTCGATGATTTTTAAATGCAACTTACTTTTTAATTCACTTCAACCAGTCATTAAAATATATACTTTTCAACTTTTTTACATATAACTTCTCATGCATGATGTTCGTCTTACAGTCGGGTTTCTACTTATTTCTAACATCTTGCAATAAATTTTCTTCCCTAAAACGTAAATTGATTAGTGAACTATTCTTGTAAAAAAATGTCGAACCGGACGAGTATACGAGTTATATCCGAGGAGTTTATTGACGAAAATTATTCAAACGCGCGGATTTAATATTGAAATTTTTCTTTTTTTGAAAGATATTTGTAACTTGCTTGAAATGCCAAATTTTTCATAAAGTTCATTCTGCAAATTATTATTGATGAAATTTAAATTATTTTGTGAATAATTTGAAGATGGTGTATAATTACCATGTCAGCTGAGTATATAAAACAAATTTCGGAGTCAAAATGATGAGCTTGAGTAAAGAATTTCTAGTATCGGCTATGATTAATTAGAAAATTTGGTCAAAAAAATAAATCACCGTTGTAAGTGTCTAATTATATGAGTATTATTGATAACTTTTGGCAGCATTTAATAAAAGTACTGTATAAAATCTGATTAATGTGTTGGCGCAATGTTTCAGTAATATTGTTAATGTATGCGTTGATTAAAATTGTTAACTAATTAAATGTTGTTTAAAGCCAGCAAAAAATAATTAAATGAAAATGAGCGAATAATGATAAAAATGATGATAATAATAATAATAAGAACGATAATAATAATAGAAACCATTATCAAAGGACGAGTAAATGTATGAAATGTGTATGTGTATATGTTGTACAGAGGATAAGAAAGGCGGTGTCGATCGGAGCAGCACGGTCATTGCCAAAGATCCCGAAGGTAATTTACTCAACTCAGTCAGCAGAACACTCGATGTTGTGTTTGTCCTGTTGTTTCTAATCGTGTGCCTGATTATTCATACTCTGGTGACGGCCAAACAGAAGCACGCTAGTAACAAGAAAATAACTCACGCACGTTGATAAAAATGCCATTTCGAAAGCATTTGTATACGGGAAAAATTTTGCTACCTCTCTCTGTTGGACTGTTGAATTGTTAAGAAGAAGATAGTAGTAAGGAATGAGACACACGCGATGACGGTGATTAATTAGCGCTTCTCGGTTGAACCTTTCATGTCGAGTAACGAATCGATGAGCTAACCTACATGTTTTTTTCACTAACAAACTTATTGTAACGTTTTGTCGCTATACTAATAAACAGCGAGCCTTCCTTTGTTGCCTGATCGCCATTGTCTTAGTTGCATCCGATCATTGACCAAAAAACTGCTGCTGCCAGCTCGTTGTAACAATTTTTTACACAACTCGTGCGTGTGCCACAAACGCAAAAGGTGTGAATCGTGCCTAATCCTTATTAATATACATGTACATGCGCAGAAGAGCTTTTCATCAAGCATCACTAATCAAAAGCTTCGAGTAGAAATGTCGTTGTTACTCCATCGATCGCGCGATCATCGCTGCTGCTGCGCGAAAGCTTCGCTCGTGCGTTGCATAAGCCATTGATGCTCCTTGAATCGTATACGTTTACGAATTGGCGCATTATCACGGCGCTCGACGACGCCTCGTATAATGTAACCGCCAGCGCATTGTAAGCATAGAGAATTTCGGTGATATTTTCGGAAATCGCGCGGCGTAAATAGCTCTCTAGGCCAGCATACATAATGCGGGGATCCGTGCGGGCCTCTAGCCAATATAATACTCGCTTCTCGCTATCTAGTTCTCGTCGGCGCGGAAAAAAGCTCTGGCCAGTTCTCGCTGGCGTCGTGCGAGTTTAGCCACACGGCGCGCTTCGTATCGGATATACCTCTCATGGCGTCGTCGATACTGCAGCTGGTGACCAAAAGTAAAGATAGCGCGTGTGAGTTGAATTCGAGACAATTTATTGTATATGAAAAAAAAGCCGCGCGCTATGTGCCCCTCTCTAACTCGTGTGTTTGACTACTAACCAGCGCTTATCGCCGCTGCTGCTGTCGTACGTGTCAGCAACAGTACGAGTCAGCGACTTTGCCTGCAAATCCAATTATCAAAAACTAATAACGAAATAATAATGATGAAATAAACTTGATGTCGGTTCAGCGTACGGGTCACAAGGAACGCCGCCTAGTAGTCCCGCTTCTACAGCTTCCGTCTTTTCGAGGGCCATAGGAGCCGCACAGGCGCAGAAACAAACGCCCGGTAGTCCTCTAGGTATTGCCGCGGTCCTCTTGCAGGGTGCTCAAGGTAATTAACCTCCATCCAACGAACAATAATGAACAAAGGCTTCCTTCCGAACTAATCGCTTTTTTACACACTCGAGCGACTGACCCGAGCGCCACTCTTCATTCTCTCCTCCGCTGCATCGATTTGCTATTGCGTGCCAAGCCCAAACCTCTTAACGAGTCTTATTACTTAAACGTGTTCCTGGTTTTCTGACTTGCGACCATATATGTCACCGCTACTAATTGCGACAAACTCGAGTCTGATCTTTGCTGGCCTCCTTTTTTCACGGTCTGTATAAGCTTCGGCCAATCAAAAAATGCACAAGAGCGTCGAGCGTCGACAAAAGGCCCTACAAATTCATCTCCCATTCATGAAAAAATTATACCAATTATCTCAGTGCTGACACATGATCTTATAATGCAAAACATCAAAAGTAGTCTTAGTTTAGTCAGAGTAAGCAAGATAAGTCACCGAGCGTCCGTTAAGGATCATCTGTATAATCGGTAAGCAGTGTGCAAATATCTTTTTTTTTCGCTTAATAGCATGGCAAATTAATTTTTTTTTTTTTATAAACTTTATTACAAATATCTTGTGTAGATTTGCAAGAATATCTGAGCTGGTTACACATTTTTCAATAGCTTTACTCGCTTTAAAATAATAATTAAATACCTTCAACTCATAATATTGATTGTATTATTGATTATACCCAATTGCTATACAATTATTGAAGATGTGTTGAAATTTACCTTGCAGTAAAGTAGTAAAAATGCTATTATTCGTTTTCTACACAGACACCTACACGAGTACTCCCGTACACAATCAAGATCAAGCAAAAGAGTTTCATTTACGACCATAACAGTGAATCATAAAATTTCTCATTTACGCTCGGTTTCCGGGAGTAGGCACGCATGTTACATTAAAAACATGTCCATTCATCGCAGAAATTTAATTTTGAAATTGTTCAACGAGTAAAATGCATTGCTGAAAGTATAGAAAATTTGGATAAAAATTGCGGAGGGAGGGCCGGTGGTGGTCAGGGACTCGCAGAACGAGACAGATTTAGTACGTAACCTTAGGGAGGGGGTTGAAAAACGAAGCAAGATAAATAGTTGATAGTTGAGAGAAGTAAAATAAAAGATAACTAAACGAACGAGACATAGTACGACAGTTACTTGATTTGCATGTGGGAATGTGATATAGGAAGTGGTAGCAGCTCCAGCAGCAGTAGTAACAGCCAAAATAGCCAGACTGGTGGCTTTTCACCACCCCCAACCTGCACGGTCTTCACGACTAGGAACGATCTACTAGAAACTCCCAGACGACAGAGCTCAGCCAGCACTGGTCTGTAGTAATCGTCTTAAACTTTTTGTTTTTCAACACAGTTTATACACACAAGAAAAAAAAAACACGCATTCATAGACAGGCAGACTGCAGTACTCGAGCACACGATTTTTTTTGCCTTATTGTGACCATCCAGCCTATTGTATTATTGTTAGCGTATAGAGATATTTAATTGTATTGACGTGTACGATCTTAAAGGTATAATTTGCCGATATATAAATAATATATAAATAATATATATACATGTTTTTTTTTCATTTTTTAATTATTTCGCGTCGCATTAATCGAAATAGTCTACCGACATAGAAATATTTAGGTTGCATGGTAACACACAATTGTAAATATGTTCCAACACGTGTATAACATACATTGCAGTTAACAACATATTTTACTAATCAGCTACTCTGAAAATTTCAATTAAAAAGTATATCGCATGGTTTGAAAAGATTCAGTGCACTTTCTAAACAACCTAATACAAATTATATACATTGTGCTTTAGCCAGCGTGATTCAAGTGTTACACAAATTTCAATAAATTTACACAAATATAAAACTGTATTTATATATCTTATAAAATGTATATAGATGGATATTTGTGTGTACTACATGGTGTCGGTGTACTTGTTACTATCGTATTATGTGCCGTGTGAAGTATGGATTTTTTGGGGCTTTTTTTCAGACGGACATGTGTGGACGACTCGGACCTTGCTTATCGCATCGAAATAAAATATACTTTGACGATTCTTAAACATTATTGATGCTATACGTTTCGAGAGATGAGCAAGTTTTGAGCTGCGAACATTAATTGTCTACATTGCTGAGTCTCTGCACGAGATGGTACTATTTCATTAATTTTATTATGCCAGTCAGGAAGAATCGTTGCTAACTTTTATCCGCTGACTCGTGCAAAGACGGCATTGCTAAACATGATGATTATGTTAGATCTATATAAAAAGTTATTGGCATGTTTTTTTGACTCGTTACTTATTATGCGCTTGCATGTTGCATCTTACTGCCAATGTTGCCAACCTTGCTCGCCTGCACTAAAAACAACACTACAACAACAACAACAACAATGTGCCTGCACGACAATTGACGAACGCTCCGCCGACCGCTGCGACTTGTGCATTAAACCTTGTATATTTGTGTGCGTTGCCTGCACGACTGGCGCAAAACTGCATCGATGTATGTATTTTTGACGTTATAAATATATCCAGAGGCCGAAGGACCGCGACAACAGGCTGGCGGCTACAGGCAATTGGGCTACGATCCTGACGAAGGTAAGAAGAGCGTCGGCGCCGCAAACTCCGCGCCCTCTAGTAAGAAGGTAAAAAAATCGATGAAAAGCGGCCGGTCAGCCTCGGGCCACGAGGACGCTCGCTGTTGTCGGTGTAGCGTTTCCTGAAGTCACTTCCTTCCTTCCCCACTATCTGTCTTTCTCTCTCGCTCTCTATATCTTTATTCAATTTCAATTTTAAACTCAACCCTTTGAATACCCAATCTAAACCGATAAACTGACACTCGCGGCTCGACCAACAATAATTAACACCGTCCAGTTCGTGCGATACGTTGTCCTGCACACTCAAAATCGACAATTCAACTTTTTTACCTTAATTACTATTCCAAGAAATTGTTACTGTTCTTCGAGTACTTTTTACGCAAACGAGGAAATGTGGAGGTTCGCGCAGTTACGAAATATTAATAGGCACAAATTTTATCGTACACGATTTATATAAAAACAAAGACCGATTGACGGTTCAGTCCTCCTGCGTATGCTAAACCTTTAGCCACGAGGAGGCGTACTTTTTTTCTTGCACTCGTTGAACTTGCAACATGTCGTTGCTGTTACATTTTTATAATAGAGAACGTCCAAGTGAGAGTGAATTTTTTCACCAATTAAACTAATCCAAACTGTGAATTTTTTAGTGCTAGGGAAAAATTTCCTCCACATCTCCCCCGCGACGTGCACGCATACAAAGTCTCACTTCAAAATACGTCTCAGGTTAAAAAACGTTTTTTAAAATACGCATCGCAACATGCTGATGCATTGTAAAATCAAAACCACTTTACAATGAATTAGCATTCTCGCTGATTAACGAATAAAATATATAACAATTACAGACAGACTCTACGAAAATACGTATAAAAGTAGTGCAATCTTTTTATGTAAATAATTTGTTACAACAATTTTTCAACCTATTATTCAAACGGAAATATAATAAAATTATTTGTACATAGATAAGAACCACGCGTTCACAACAGCTTTCTACTCATTAAATATCGTTTACATGTATATAATCTAATAATTGTATGCTACGGCTCTAATAATCGTCTTGGCATCGGCTGAAAGTTAATACAATTACCCTTTCATGAAACTATGAAATTTTAACCAAAAATATGTGATTAATAAAAACATCAAAATGAAATAAAATAAAAATTATAACCAATCACAATAAAAAAGCTTTTAAAGTCTTGTCGTTAAATTTTTTTTCATCCGAAAATGTATTTATTTAATTTAATTTAATTTAATACTTATTACGCCTTGACATTTCTTAATTAAATCCTATATTCAACTATACATAGTACTCTTATAAATGAACGATGATATCAGTGTGCCAAGTTGTAATTTTCTAAAATATATTCGAGTACTTGAAACGAAATTGATTTCGTAAAAATAAAGTTAAAATATGATGTACGTGTGTACTGTGTCGACAGTATAAAACGACATTTTCGATGTGTATGTTTAAGCAATCATGTATATACTACAATGTTATGTGCGTTTGCAACAACAAATGAATAAATTTATCTAGACAAAAAATGTTTACAACATTTATACGCGCTTTTTTTATTTAACCAGTTAAAAACTTGTTGGTTGTTGAGTTTGAAACAGGAAAATAAATTATTTCCAAATACATGTGCGCATATTTAATTTTTTATCTTAAAAAGTGATTAGGCGTGCCTGTTTTGTTACATCGCGTGGCATGTTATTTTTGCTGACTGGTTTTACTCGAGAAGTGTGTTTCAATCAATTATCTAAGATATGATTTTTTTTTATTTCATTCTTTTGAACTGATAACTTTTTTGCATTTTTTATTTTTATTTTTTACATTTGCGTGAAAGCCGGAATGAGGAAAATATTAACAAGAAAGCAGAAAGGTGTAGCCACTAAAAATGCATCTGGGTATGTATTTTTAACATTCAGTCTTGAGGATAATGAATATTTATGAATAGTACAAAAAGGTAAACGAATGATGCACATAATAAAATTCGATCCTCTTCAGGGAAATCAGCGATCGCTGAATAATTTAGTGACGTAGTTGTGCGTATCGCAGCTCATCGCTGTATTATACATCGGAGAGACTATTGTGCATAAAATAAATGTCTCGGAGAAATAAATAGTTGAGAAGTAAGCCGGGGCTATATGTAATTATTCAGGCACGATTTACACCTGCAATAGTGTAATATATACTGGACAATGGTGATTTTATTTTTATTTATTTTAAATTCTGGCTGATGAAGTTTTGAAAAAAATTTCGAAGAAAGCATGTGTACGGTACACGAAAATTTCGCAATGCTACAGGATACGCTCGCAAGCCGATGAATTGCCAAACGAGCAGTAGTAATCTGTTTGGAGTGAAATTAGAAAAGTTTGAAATTATTTCGAGTCTCGTCGCATCTAATGCGAAAAACGCGCGCATCGCTGCGACCTTCTACGACCATCGATGTTTTCCAACAAATTAATTAAAGCGATACACTTATAGTCCATTCCCTGCGCGCATACATATGAAAAGCACGACTCGTGCTTACGTACTTGTCCGTCATCAGACGAGTGAAAGGCGCGTGTCTGCAATTTTTTTACAACAACAACAAAAATACACACACATGACGATACTGTTACTTGTAATAGAAATACGAATCGTCTGTCCGGTCAAGACCTGCAAGCAGCTATCAACCAACTCTCAGAGTTCAGGTAATATTGTGACAATCGTAGATTTAGCTCTTTAACTTTTTTTATTTTTTATACGTTTTTGCTGTATGGATTTGTAACTGTTTGGTAATTAATTATCAACACGATTATGAACGTTTGAAGCGTATAAATATGTATAAAGACACCCTGATCCCACCGTTGTTTACTATTATTTCATATTGTCAGACTTGTACATTTGTAAACAAAATAGGTTCGCACTGCATACACTTCAGCTTGATAATTACAGCTATACGAGTTTATTATAATTTTGTGCTTTTTTTCATTATGTAAACCATAGAGACATAAACGTTGTAGTGAATTTGTTGACATTAACTTTATATCTCGGTGTAAGTTGCTTTAAGGAAAAAGAATAGATACAATAGAAACGAAAATTTAATTAACATAGATGCTGCTTCCAACTTGGCTTATACGAAACAAAGAAAAACCTGATAGCATTCGATAGTATACTTGAAATAATTTTGATGATTTCTAAATAAAGTTGATTGATAAAAAAAGTATATGAATTAATTAATTCTTGTATCAATATCATCTTAATTAATTACTTTAGATTTTTTTATTTATTATTTTCAATTGAAATGTTATTAGATAGCTATGATTCTTTTCTTTTCTTCTAGATGGTTTTTTTGACTTGAAGTATTTAATTATCCAGTTACTGTTGCCTAACTGCAGATACACTTTGAAGTGTCGAGTTCACGATAGCGTGAAATTTTGAATAGCATGAAAAAAGCTCGCTATCGATTGTGTCGGTCAAAGGTAGACACAGTGGTGGTCAATAATAATTTCGTAATCGATTAAATAACTTTTTCAATACTGCAAATTGTAAATATTTTTTTCAAGAGTAGATAGTACAATGGGCACGATACACAAAATTAGACTCGATAATCGACGATCGGTCGTGGACAAATCGATAAAAACTGAAGCCCATTAAAAAAGTATCAAGGTATGATTCAAAATGATGTGTAAACAGCAAAAAAAAGCATATACTAGAACAGGTGAAATAGAATTTACTCGGCAAGTTCACTCTATACTAGTAGTCACAGAATCACATCCGTCCACGATCCGTTGATTATGATAAATTGCCCTCAAAATGGTCATGTTCTAAAAAGCATCAACGAAAACACCAACTATAGTAGCACCAAAATAAACTTAGATAGTATTTCATAGAAGCGTAGACAGACAATTAATAATAATCTTTTTTGAGCTATACTTGGTTTAGCGTATTATGGACAGAGAACGGATTGTTGTACGTTCTTGTCCGCGAGAAAAACAGTTTCGAAAAGAAATTGACAGATTATTATTAAAAACTATACAAACGTATATTTAAATGACAAGAATTACCGTATTAATGATGATTGATATTTATAAAAGTGCATGTGGCTGTTGTGCTGTAATTGTTGTTTCGGGAAGATTCCGATAACGAGAGGTCGTTTAACGAACATGAGCGATACTGACAGATTTTTTTCACAAACTATTGGCAATTTGCAGCAAGACGCCAGGAAATCATCAAGATGACCGAGCAGCTTATCGAGAGCATCAACACGGGCGATTTCGAGGCTTACACGTAAGTCGCTCGAAACTTTATCCGAGTCTCTTTTCATACCTAATAAAGCACATTAATTTTTAACATTTGACATTTCAGAAAGATCTGCGATCCTCATCTGACCGCTTTCGAGCCTGAAGCTCTAGGTAATTTAGTCGAAGGAATGGAGTTTCACAAATTTTACTTTGATAATGGTAATTATATGTTATTTGCTTTGGGCACGCAATGAAAGTAAATTTGCAGCAACGTAATTATTGTTCAAGTGCTTCTTTTCAAATATCTCATTCATTCGAGTAGGCACGTATTCGGGACATGTGTCGGTCTCGGCGAGCTTTTGAGTATACGCATGTATCGATGATTGTCAGCGGCAAATGTCAAGAAGCTCCGCGTGGATAAGTAAAAAAAAGCTCGCCGAGCTCACTCGTCAAAGAAACGCACGCGTTTTCAGCAATTATCTCGATCAATTCACGCTTTTTACAACTCCAATTGCCGAGGATAATTTTCTTTCTCTTTTTAACCAAATCTTCTATCGTTCGCACAATATTGCACAATATAAAAATAATGGTATATTTTAGAAAAAGTACTTTGACGATATTTTCGAATGCTTCAAAATTACATAGTCGATCGATTGCACCAAAGAAAAAGTATTTGTAAAAAAATTGGTTGAATTGCGCAGTGCTGGGAAAGAATTGCAAAGCCGTCAACACAACGATCCTGAATCCGCACGTACATCTACTCGGCGACGACGCGGCATGCATCGCATACGTCAGATTAACCCAGTACATGGACAAGTACGTATGAAAAATGTATACTCGTTAAATCGCGAGCTTTTCCGAAGCGCCAGACGGCACTGATTTAATAATCGGCCGACGACGCAATTGCAATCAATTATCATTACCCGAATAAAAGGGCCAATTAAAGCGACTAAAATGTGTTGGCGTGTTGATCTCACAGACAAGGTGTGGCGCACACCCAGCAAAGCGAGGAAAGTCGCATATGGCACAAGAAAGACAACAAGTGGCAGAACGTGCACTTCCACAGGAGCGCCGTGACGGGTCCGTCGCCCTTTGCCCAGAACAAGTAAGGCACGAAGCGATCCGGCCATCACCTGGACGACGATCGTGCCAGTTTGCAGCTGCGGCCTCTACAGCCAAGTCGCCAGCAGCAGCAGCAGCCAACATACCCAAATGACCCAACTCGCTACGGTGGCGGCTCGCGACTCGATTTGGTCAAACGGCCGAGGAACGAATTAGCAGCGGAGTCAGCGGCTCGATTGCTCATCGACATGGCCAGCGCCGGTAGCAGCACCAACGCCACCTCCTCTCCCGATGCTTCTACTCCCCTGCCGTCGAACGACTTGACATTTTTCCATTGAACATTGATTCAGGCGTTGACGAATGCGCGATACACGAGGATGATTCGCTGCGTGATCAGCGCGATGCGTGACTTTGTAACATCTGCTTGCGCGCGCGTGTGTGTGCGTGTGTGTGCGTGAGTTTGAGACTGTGCACTGTGTATTAAACGAGCCAAAGGCACTTCGTTGGACATTCCTTATTTAAAGACCATATGTGTCGGCAGTATAGAGCTTGAGAGCCAAGACATTTTCAGGCGCGAATCCGAGAAAATTTAAACGATCGTCCAAAGTTTGTACGCGTTGCGCAGCTTTGCTAACAAATCGCTCAATTCGCTCAATTTTTCCAATTTGCCCAATCGATCGTCGATACGAGTCTGACGATAATCGTACAAGTAGCTCTTCGATTCACACTACCGTTTCGACGCGTTCCATTCTTTCATCTTGTTGATTCTGCTCTCTTTTTACACCTTTACTTCCACGTCGATCGAGCGTCGAAATTTACAACAAATAATACTTGATCATTACATCCTCAAAGACTGCTTTTAAATGCCAGCGAAAAATATATGAGAAACAATTTTACGACAATGGCCAGAATTCTTCCGACAGAATTCGTTAATGAATATACGCATATGTATACATGTGGCCTTTTCTGTGAAATCTAATCCTAGGAAAAAAAAATCATTTTTTCATGCACTGAGAAGCATATTGTTTTTCATATCAGAAATGTTTGAAAATGTTATTTCAATTTTACTTTTGTATTTTACTCAAATTAACAAAAAGCGTTGAAAGAAATACTTCAAACATGTCTTAATACTTTATGATCGTGCTATACTATTGAGAGAAAAAAATCATACAACTTGTAAAGAATGCTATAATAGCAAAGAAACAATAGAAGGCTATTAATGGAGAAAATTTGTTAATTTTTTGGTGATAACAGTCGGGATCGAACTTGATTGGATTTGGATTTTTAGGTTTTTCTCCCGCTCAAAGCTCAGAAACGAGTATTTTTTTCCAAAGTCACTCAGGGGTTTATCAAGATGATTAATTTTAAGCAACAACACGACTTGAAGGAAGAAACAAACTTTTGAACTTTAAAGGAGGTTACAAAGGATTTTAGAAAATTTTCATAAAATCTGGAGGCATGTAAAAACAACAAGATTTCTTAGCATGAAAAAAAAAGGGTTTTAGGGACATCTGAATTCGCAGAGAGTTAGCCGTATATATTTTAGCATAATATTTATATACTTTCCATGGACTAATGAATGAAACGACCAAAAAAATTTTAATTGTTGATGTGTGTAACGATGAACTTACGTCGCGAGTCATCGATCAACTCTATCCGCAAAAGAAAGTATTATTAACCGAAAAAATGTTCAACTTGGATAAATATAAATGTATGAATATAAAATTATTATCATAATAAAGTGTGTAGACAAGTCAAGAGAAGTTACGAGAGTCTGCTACTGTTGGCCCGGTGAGCAAAAAAAATCCGATATAACTACTGATAAAAATGATCGATGAGACTAAAAATGCTAGAGAGAAAAAAAATGATTGCAATTGTAACTCTTATGTACTGTACTCCAAATCGGACCAATCGTCAGAGCGTTCCTCGCAAATGTTCCGCACTCCTCTATTATAATTATAAAGGAAATTATCATATGTATTGCATGATGGACAAAGTGAAAATTGAGAGATGAAAGGACAAGAAGCGCGGGGTCATTCTCCATTCCTCGGCGAGAGGACGCGAGCCGCAAAAACAATGAGAGAAAGTTGAGCCAAACCAATCAGAGAACGAAAACGTTACTAACCGTCTCGAGTCGTATTATAAATATTATACATAACATATAGTACGTAATATCTTCTCATGCGGCGCTTCTCGAGCTTTTACGAGCTTCTAACATTATATATATTATATATTATACACCTACGATGTATTGTACGCGATTGACATGACCGATGATCTTCTTTTCTATCAATCTTTAGGATTATCGTTAATAAAGACTACACTTGAATATATAATAAGTATATAAAGATATGGAAAATATTAATAATAAGCATTATTCTTATCATCTATGATAAATTAGAAGGGAAACTACTAAACGGATGATGATTTTATTATCGAGTACAATGATGCGGAACGTGAGCGTGCTGCGTTCTCTTGAGTTTAAACGAAAAAACAGAAAGAAGTCATTTTTCTCATCAGCTCTTGTAGTGACACTCATTGAAAAATGAAAGAAAACGAATATCTAAATTTAATACTTTACACGCGCGAATGAGCCAGGAAGAAGTGTAAAACTGTTTTTTTACAACGCAACTAATTATACATTTATTGTTGGTAACTTTAATTAACTACATTAATTAAAACTATAAACACTGCTCCAAATTAATCTCTCGCATTCAGACTTTATACATAATTGTAATAAACTTATTATACGCTATGAATAAAAAAACTCCGTCAAGTTCAAATATTATATATTCTATTCTTGATGAAACGATAAACGAACGCTCGTGTGTCACGGTACTATCTCTGTGAGACAATTAACTATTTCTCAGGCGAAACGTCAAACTTGGACGCACGTGCAACGTTTTCTGACAATGAGTAAAACGATATACTTTGTGATATGATCTCTATCCAACGAGAGAACAAAAAGCAAATCATCATTTCATGCACTCGAAATCTTTTCTTCACCAAAAGAGCTTAGATAAATACAAACAACTTTTTTAAGACTTTATCAAATTTAATATATCATTACTAAATCTTTGGCCATAAAGAATAGAGCATCAATCAGCCGAGGGGCGAATTTCAACTTTTAAGGTCTGTCGTGCTACGTTTTGTCCTTAATTCTTTCGCATACGAGCGATTCGCGTTTACTATACATTTGTGTACATAAGTTCATGTGAGAATGGCATTTATTTTCATTAAAAGAGCTGCATCGGATTGTTACGCTCGCTCGTTTTGGCATATATACCACGAGGCGAATGAACGCGAGAACGAAATTCACTAGATTTGCGCCCGTCACGCGCAACTCTTTTCAGTTGCAGAAATATATTAGAATAAATATCATAATGAAAGATCTTCGCGGCAGAGAAAACAATTGCACCATAAGGAAAAATTGATAAATTGAACAAAGAGGTCGTTTTCGAATCGATGAATACGCAAGTATATAAAAAAAAAATGCGCTGCAGTAAGTTATAGAACAGAATTATAATGAATATTTCAGTACGGCAGCCGGCAAGGCTTATATAGTATAGTATCGAGTGATTTTAAGATTGAATTTTTATCGAATTTTAGTCACTATGCGATATAAGAATAAAAAAATCTTTCTACACGTTCATATATAAAAAAAATTCTCTAAACTATAGTGTTTAAAGCAACAAAAAAGTATAAACTTAAGGATGAAACAAAAAAATAAATAAATAATTGAGTATTGGTCACTTGAGCAAAGTATACTGAATATAAGCAAAGAGACGAGTCGAGTTTTCGCCATCTTACATAATATATATTATAAATAATATAAATATATACATAATTATAATTAATTTAATTATAAAAAAAGTAACAAAAATATCCGTGTACGGATATGAAGAGAGAAAGACGATGAATTAAATATTTAATTTAAAGAAAGATACAGATAAAAGGACTAAAACAAATATAAATATATACATAAATATAAATACTGATAAAGTATATAAATATAAGTGAAAAAAATATTATCATTAAGATGAGAATTACTGAGGTAAAGAATAAACAAATATTATAAAAAATATGATGATGGTTATTTCTACGGTTCTGTAATTTGTCGCTTCAATATATATCGTATTTATTTATATGATGTGTATATATACGTGTGATTGTTGTATTCAATATGCGTTACATAGATGATTAGAAATATATATATTTGTGTATGTATGTTATTTATGTACACATGTGTATATAAATATATTATTATAATTATTATAATTTTATTATTATCATTATTGTTATAATTATTATCATCATCATCATCATCATTATAACTTGTCATTTTCATATTGCACATATAGTATTATATAATGTACTGTTATTCTCGGTCATTGTCATTGTCATTGGCATTTGATGATTTGTTACTATTGTATGATTATTATTGTAACGTTATCTCAAAAATGCGCTAAACCAAATCGATTTTTATATTAGAAATCAATTTTAACACTACATGACGATTAAAATAAAATTATTACAATGTTATTCATTATTAGAAAGTAATACAAATATTGCTAAATCTGAAAAAAAGGACTGCATATATTACTTATTAAAGATATAATATATTATAAATTTGTCGCTGCGTTCAATTCTGTTAATCTCGAGTTTTACAAAGTAAAACAGCCGTTTCAGACGATCGTGCATGAAAAGAAAAAACTCAGAGATACTAATTCAATAATTATGGAATCGAAGCTCTGAAATGCAACAAAATATCAAATACTTTTTGCCACGATTTCAAGCTGCCACTTACCCACCGTTTTTATTGATATTGCAGTTATTATAATATATTCTGATATAAAATTTAAAAGGATCTTAAAAAAAAACCATTATGCGAAAAAAATACCATTTATAACATTTCAAGTTCCAATATAGAAAAAAAATTGGCGCAGCATTATCGTGAAATTACTATTCGTAAAATAGACAAGTATCGAATTTTTTGAATGATAAAAAAAAAACAAGAAATTGTTACAATACGAGAGAGCATTATATACACAAAATCAAAACTGCCATTTGTTTAAATGTGTAGCTGAACATGAATATTTCACCGGCAAGCTGTTATTCGAATGACTCGTTCATTGTTTGAAATTATTACAATGACTTTACTACTTGTACGTAATTTACATTGACTCATTATCGAAATCTACGTTTTACCTGTTATACATGAGCATCATGTCGTATAATATTATATCAAATTACGCGAAATTGTTAATTGCAAAAGAAATATTCAGTAATTGTTGTATAATCTGAATATAGTTGATGTCGTAGATTTAGTTTAAAAAAAAAATCTTTACGAATGTGTCTGTAAATGGTACAGTAATGCAGATGATTATGTGTATCTCAATGATTGTTGTCTCAGGGCTTCGTAAGCGAAACCCGTTATCGAAATGTCGTCGAGATTCCAAAAAAAAACCGTCATCTTATTGTCACACATTCAACGTTATAATCTCTTTGATATGTGAAACTGTAACGATGACCAGGATAAAAAATCACAAAAATATTCAAGTGGACATTAGAAACCGCATGAACGAACGACTAAAATGGTATTAATATAACTTCAATAAATCAAATATTTATTATTGTCAAATTTTAATGAATATTTCATGTACTCAGAAAATACTAAAAACATCCTACAATTACAATAGTCTTTCATTATTATTGTTATATGTAAACAACGCTGTCCTTTTATAAATATATAATTATTGTAGAACTTCTTTGCAATAAAGTTCTGAAAATACTTATATGACGTAAGATAAAATTGAACCACGTTTGATCTCCATTTTTTTTTTTATGCAATAACTCATTTTTACCTAATTTTTTATTAATCATATGATGTTATTTATAATATTTGGTTTATATTTTTTAACTTCATTGGGGACACTTCGAAGAAATTTTAAAACGTATCTAGAGATAGAATTTCAATTTTATTGATAGAATGTACTCTTTACATTGTATTATGTATTCAATGTAGCTGCTAAAAAATCGGCACTTTGGTAATTAAAAGTAATTAAATTTTTTCTTTGTTACATAAACAAAAACCATAGAAAAATAAGAAAAAATATAAAAAATAATCAAGAAAATATTGTTTTTGAAAATTCATAGATTCATTTCAAGAAATTCCGTAGTAAGCTTTGATATTAGATATCAACTTGGGTTTAGTCCCTGAAAAGGGCTGGCGAACTCCAGCTAAAAATGCTTTCAATTCTGGTACAGTAAGATTACCAAGCTAAAATAAATAAAGAGCAATCAAGTTTAAATTTATTCTGCATTTAATTTTTTTTTAACAAATAACATCATTTTTTCACGTACCTTATCATTTTCAGCCAGTGACTGAAAATCATATCTATTAATTTTTGCTAGAACATCACTATCATCCTTATTTGAAGTTCTTTTTCGCTTAAGCTGTTGCGCCATTTGGTAAGTTGCAATATCTTTTAAATTCAGCTGTTTAATTAATTTCCTTTCTATTTCAACTACTTCTGAGCTAAATGAATTTTTTGGAACTATTTAAGAAAATTGAATGTTTAGCAATAATTAATAATTTAATTAGTATAAGTATTCCATTGGTGCTTACGAGTTGTATCTGTTATTGCAGGACTCTGTCTATCTTCTAATGCCAGTGCTTCAATATGAGCAACACATTTGTCAAATTTGGGATTACTAAACAGTTTAGGACTGTATTCAAACTTTGACATTTTCATTAGTTCCATAAAAAATGGGATTGTCGTTTCATCAAGATCACATTTTTTATCAGAATTATATATAAAATCTTGCAATAAAGTATCCAAAAAACGAACTTCGTCTATGAAAAATGTATGATTTGTTTACTCATATTTTCAATTTATTAAAGAAAAATTTAATGTACCTTTAAAAGGAAGTCTGTACATGTAAAATCCACCATCTTCTTCACTTGGAATCATGTTACAAAAAGATACATATGCTTTTGTAATAACTTTACATGTAGCCATTACTTTTTTAGATGCACATCTACTTACAAATATTGAAAAGAAATCTCTACTTTCTAAAATAATAATTTTATGTAATTTTTATATGAAAAGTAAAAATAATTTATGATACCTTCATTGCAATCAGAAGTATAAGACAAAAAATGCGCAGGAGCTCTGTGCATTATTGGATCACACATTACAGGTGAGAAACCTAATATTTCAATAGCTGGTTCCAAATTGCAATTTTTGAATTTCTTCATTTCATTCGCTGTAAAATCAATTTCTGAACCCCCAAATTTTTTTGAATAAATAATTTCTTTCCTGTCAAATGCATCTTTCTCTTTCTACAAAATTCATGATAATTATTATTTAGAATAAAATGTTCAAAATTTAGTGATACTAGACAAAAAAATCATTTACCACTGTATCATGAGGTTGAAAATCTTCATAAGAATTACTTGCAATGATGTGTTTTACATCCACTGGCTCATTAGTCTTTTTTAATACATTGATTTTTGGTAGTGATGCCATAACAGATCTATAAAAAATACATTTTCACTTTGCTACATTGTGGTATTAAATAAGATACTTACGAATTAATGACTTTTATAGAAACTTCAATGGTGATTTTTGGACTGAACTTCCATGGGACTTTACAAACACTTTTAGTAGCATATGAAATACTATACTCTAGGTCATCTAAACAAATGCGTCTATAACTATCTTCTGTAAATGTCTTGGAAATGATTTGCAAGTCTTTGTAAAATATTTCATCTTTCCAAGAGTTCTGAAAACCTACTACCATTAGTTTGATTTTATTATCCTTGAATGTGGAAACTAGATTTTCGATGCGGTGTCTTTCAGGAGTATCAATAACAGGATTATCATTGCAAGTGCAAAGAATAATTTTTCTATGTACATTTTTTTCTTTCTGAGAAGAATTTAGAATTTGTAATGCATAAGTTAAAGCATCTAGAGGAGAAGAATTTTTGCCAGAATCGTCAGGTTCACCAATTGAATCAATATTCTGTACTATAAGATAAATTAATACATGTGAGTATTAGTTAATGTAAGTGTGATAAATAAATGACTGCAAGATTAATAAATGTTTAATGTGAATAAGGAATCAAATACCATTACTTACACAAAATTTTGACATTTTTTAAAGTATCTACTGTGACCAGATCAAATTTTTGCAAAGTCATAACATGTTCACCATCGGTATTAGACTTTTTTGTATTATACAAAATAATTCCCATATGATCTTGTTTATTGGAAGAACATTTTTTCTTAGCAATTTTTTGATAAGTCTAAAAAGAGAAAAAAAAATTCAATAATAGATGTAAAATAATGTAAAATGTATAAACAGATGAAATACATGCTATGACTCATACCTCTAGACATTTGGAAAGATATTTTGTCTGCATCCTTTTGTCGTAATCAATCAAAAAGATAATATGTTCATGAACAATGTAATCAATGATATCATCATCGAGCGTTTCATTAGGATCTTCTTGCCACATTTTGAAAAATGTCAAATGTTGCTTGCAATAATGTAGCAAATGGTAAAGTCTTTGAAGGGCAAAAAACACGGCGCTCAGAATTCTGTGATAACTTATTGGCACGTAATTACCGTGCCGCTTTCATAGATGTAAGTTGATGACGATTGACAACCTGGTACACAAATCACAACAGACATAAGCTAATTTACTTGCTAATGTTTATAACAGCCGACTAGTATTCTGCACAGAAACAGCAGAATTAGCTTAGTTCACTTGCAAGTATAAGTTCTCTAGCAATAAATTGATATAAACCGATTATACAAATTGGGCTTTTTCGCAAAATTGATATCTACTTCAAACAGGTAAGAACATGCGCGAATTGCGAATATGACCTCACGTATGACGTACGGACAGCATCTGCAGAGCAGCTCTGCGGCAAACGCTATGATTCATTCGTATTTTAAAATCGAGTTGTGTTGGCTTGTTTACAAATATTGGCGGGTACGAGGGTAACCTTATTTGAGTCGATATGGTAGGAAACATCGATCGACTAATAGCAGAACAAACCGCGTGAACGGATGAAGCGTGCGTATATGAAACCAATTGGTGCACGCTATTGCGTCAGCCGCTGCAGTCCGCACTCTGTACACACGAGTCACGACTCTGCTGTGATCCCGTGTGCCGAGCAAAAATTGTACTACATACCGACTAAAAACAATATTTTTCCAAGGATAATTTAATACTTTGCTCCTGCTTACAGCGTCAACGCATAACCACGCAGCTTATACCCACAAACGTCACTGTTCATTGCAGCCTGTCAAAGTATTCGTATCTCGTATTATCTTAATCGAGATTTGAGAGCAATATCAAAGTAAGTACCTGATCATGACTGCTCTGTCTTTCTCGTTCCATCTATACTTATTTCAACTTGTTATCAATTCGAATAAAGCAGCTTGGCTGCCTAATACGACGGGAGAGGGAGTAAAATAGCAATGCCATTACGCGGTGTGTGGTTCATATTTTATATCTTCGTTTCATTTGGTTAGTGAACGAGACATTACATTTCGTCTGTGAGACGTCGTGGTGCTGTACGTCCTTTATACGATTTTTTAAGTTATTTTTAAAGCTCGTGATCTCTTTTCTTTTAGTAACATGAACATGAACCTTTCTCGTGATTGCAGTGATTATTTTTCCAGTGAAAATGTAAATATTATTCATTACTTAAATATTGCAGCATCCTGGATTTTTCACCATTTTCCACTTATTGCAATAAAACTTTCATTATTAATATTACACATTGCAACATCATTTATAATAAAACTTTATACCAAATCTCATTTAACAGATGTCACCAAAAACCAAGGATAATCCTAGAAATAGAAAAAAAGTATCTGCATCTGAGGATGATGATGACGAGGATTACAGAAAACGAAGAGATAGAAATAATCAAGCTGTTAAAAAATCAAGAGTTAAGAGCAAACAAAAAACACTACAAACTCTGGAAAGAGTCAATGAATTAAGAACAGAAAACGAATTACTGGAAGAAAAGATAAACATGCTTCAGAAAGAATTGGGTTTCCTTAAAGACTTATTTTTAGCTCAAGCTGGTACTTATGCTATTACTTGATTTTATTTGAAAATTAATATAAATAAATTGTTGATTGACTAACATTTGGCAAAACTATTTTAGGCAGCTCGAATGCTTTGAAACATTTTGAAAGCGTTAATTTACAAGAATTGTTGGGAGATGGCGAGGATGATAACTCAAAATCGTAACCGGAAGAATATACTTCAGTTCAATAAAGTGTTGACTTCAAAATAGTTTGCACAACTATTTTGATGCAATCTTGGTTTAATAAACTTTATGCTGACCAGTTTTGGATTAACTATAAAAGATATATATTGGCAGTACAGAAGAATTTTTAATTTTCAAGAAATTATTGAATCTGAGAGTCATTAAGCCAAAACAGGTCAATAAACTAAATGGCAATTTTTGAATTTGTCTTGTATTACAATAAGTTGATGGTTGATTAGCCATGCACGATCATTTGTTATGTTTTCTCAGAATGACATAATATTGTAGAATTGTTGCGTCATATTTTTTACCACGCTGAAAAATTTATCAATGTGTTGCTAGTGAAAAGCATATTTAAGAAAGAATTCTACAGCTTGTCAACTTTTTAACATTCTGTTTTTTCATAAGATCAGTGTATTTATTTTTATATGCATTTTCACATTGATGTAGCTGAAACTAAACTCTGTGAAGAACAAAATGAAAGGACATAAATGAGATATTTGTAAGTATTGTATAGATAATTTATGTGTATATATTATAGCATAACTTGGAAATATAACTGTAAATTATACATTAGTTGTAAAATTATTATTAATAAAGCAGTATGTTGATAATTAGCTAAAAATATGGTTAAAACGATTATTTATGAAAAAATGAGCAAAAAAAAATGTCGCTTGGTTTGCAACTTTCCAATCATTAATTATTATAAATATTTTATTTTAGGGCTAAGTTAAGTTTTCAAAGTTTTTATTGGCAAAAGTTTGGGTTACGTTTTCAGAAAATGGTGTAGGTGACGCTTTAGCACGCAATACGAATTAAATGGATTGTCAAAAGTGTCTGGGGAGGTTTTTAGTGAAAGCCGCGACATCTATCAGGATGAACGGCGAGCACGAAATGAGCGATCGACTGACTGGTAAGCGAGCCACTAGGTATAATCGGTACGCGAAGTACGAAATATAATTGTGCAAATAAAGTAATCGACGGCCGGAAGGAGCAGAGGAAGCATATAGGAGCAAAAAATAAGCGAATAGGAGGTCTGCATCGAGATTCGAGAGCGCATATCGGGCTGCATTGGGCGACACGCGGCGCTTTTACTCTCGTCAGCCGTCGCTGCTGGACTCTCTGGCAAAATGAGGGATTCGCAAGTCGACTGCTGTGCGGCTCGCGAGTGAGACGCGACTCGCGAGGACGAGGCGGGGCGCGCAGTCGCATCTCGCAAGTTCGCGAGATCGCAATTGGCAACGTTTATACACACACACACACGTTTACCTATATATATATCTATTGTATTATATTATTATTATATATATATATATATATATATATAGAATATAGATATGTAGGTGCAGTACATCCGACAGGTATAGAGGTATAGACATAGAAGAGAATAAAGTTGTATAGAGACACAAGTAAGAGAGTATATAGGTATCAGTGTGCGAGGTGCATATAGGTGTGCAGCTCTTACGTAGAGCGCGAGACTGTATTATATAGCTCGAGCAGTCGAGGGGGGGCTGGAGCGGAAGGGGCCGAGGAATCCCGACTGTCCCGAGTCGAGTAGACGGCCGAGAAGCGACGTTGTCATAATCGTCGAAACTCGAAGACAGCTTTTCGCGCGAGCCGTCGACTGTCCGGAGTCTTATACCTATACATATATATATATATATAATATATACATCCACGACTATAGACAAAGGGGCTATATATTACAGCGAGGCGTGAGCTAACATCAGTATATAAGCAGCAGCAGTAGCAGCGATGTGTCATGCGTGTGTATCCGTGCGTTATATGTGTTACACGCGTGAATATCGCTCGCGTGTAGCAGTCCATTGCTAGCACCTATCCAAGTACGTGAGATTATTCGCTCAGTTAGTTTTATTCGCGCCGCACCGACGACTACTCGACTAGTCAACGACGACGACGGCGACGGTGACAACGACGCGAGGGTATATACATGTATGTAGCATATATATATTGGTAGATCTGTGTGCTGCTGCTGCTGCTGCTGCTCCGCTCTTGTGTCTGCTCGCTGTGTCAGTGGCCAGCCCACTGGCCAGTGCGTGCGTTCCGTGCGTGTGTCTATGTGTGTTATTGTGCTTAATCGTGCTTGTGCAGATATCCTGAGCCGCGTCGATCGAGTGCTATAAAGTCTCGTCTGCAGCCCGTGTTCAGTACAAGCTCTAGCAGTCCCCGAGTCGCTGCGAGTCGTTGTCGTCGTCGTCGTCGTCGGCGGCACTCGTCACTCGCCCTGATGTACGAGGCAGCTCTTCTCGTTTATAGGTAAGCATCAGCAGTAGCAGCAGCAGCAAAGAGCACGCGTGTGTCGTTGGACGTTTTGCTCCGATATCAGCTAGTGTTGGACGCCGAGCTATCGAGCTATAGCTTCTCTGGATATCGGTGTGCTTCCACACAGTCTCGAGTCCACAGGCACGTCCTATACGTCCTATTGGTCGGCGTAGGCTTCTGCAGCAAAGCTTCAACGGTAGAAGCGTAATCAAGCTCGCGTATACGGATCGAGTTGGGCGCAGGATAGCTTCGATGGTCGCTTTCGGCTCGCGAGTCTCGCTTTGTTTGTACGCCACCGTTGATGAATATCGCGCACAGTCGGCCGCGGTGAAAAGGAACGAGATGGAGAGCGAGAGCAGTCGGATTGATAACGCACCACATAATATAGGAGCAGAAACAGAAACTGTAGGCGTTCTCTCTCTCTCTCTCTCTCGTTGACTCGGAGCGAGTTTGGCTCCGCGATCGTGTCTATATGTGTTATAGGTGCTGCTTTTGCTCGCGAAAATTGCCTCTTGGTTGCTCGAGAGAAGCACGGCTGCGGCGGCGGGCGTACGCGCGATATACGACGACGGCCGAACTGCCATCACCGGCGCTCGCACTCGTTCTCTCTCTCTCTCTCTCTCTCTCGCTCCCTCTCCGTATTCGCAGACACACATCTATGCGAAATTGCGAAGCGAGCCAAAACGAGTACGAGCACTGCGACGACGACAGCCAAATGCGACGAGCCAACTGGAAAGAGAAAACGCAAACACGCAGCGGCAGTTTTGCCCTCCGAATCGTTTCATCTCTTGTTCCAGAAGCTGCTGCTGCTGCTGCTGCAGATAAAGCTCCATGCCAGTGTCGCGCAGCTTCTTGCGGTCTGCCTGATTCCGCGACTCTACTTGCTCGCACCTATACAGCCGCGTCTGTGCCCATGTGTGTACATGTGACGAAACCAGTTGACTGACTGTTCCGACGCACTGCGCCTCTCTGCCCATCTAGTGTACGTGTTATAAGTAACTACGACATCTCGACGACGGGAGCTACATCCAAGTGCATGTGTATGGACTCTCTTATAGGTGTTGGTGCATACGCGACCGAGTGAGTGATGGTTGAAACGAAAACCTTCGCGTCGCTATAAATTGGCTACGCTTTGCGTTTTCCTCCTTATCTTTGCTTATCTCTCTTTATCTCTCTCTCTCTCTCTCTCTCTCTCTTGGTATATTTATCTAGGAAGCTGCCTTTAGTGGGTGAGTTTTGTTTTTCTTCTTTCGATTTCTTTGCAAAGTGAGCTTTTAGCCGAGGTTAGTGCTAGAGATGAGCTTTTCACAGGCCACAAGGAGCTAAAGCTCGCTGAGCAAGCTACACACATAGTATATAGCATAGACTCGGAGTCGCACACGTACACGGATGAAGGGTAGTTCGAGTCTGTCACACCGTCCGCTGAGCGAGACAGAGAGCGAGTGCGAGAGGCGCTGCTAGCAGACGACATGTTGGTTGCAGGAGTCATCGAGACTCGCTCGTTGCAACTAGTGCTTTCCATCTTACGAGCCATGTCATAAGTTATGTGTGCAGTGCCAGTGACAAAAACAAACGTATTTCGGAGCAAAGCTTTAACGAGTTCTGCTCGGTGTCGTTTTCGTATCACGAGTGCGACAACTATTGGCTGCCGACGAAAACTCTTTTATTATTGAGATATCCTAGAGGGAGAGTGAGTTTTTAGCTTGTGCAAGCACGCACCATATGATCGCCGCCACCGCCTTCCGTCGTTTCTCCATTCTCCCGTGCTCCGCCGCGATAACCTAAGGAATGCGTGGGAGCATCGTCATTCGTCGCGTGTATATCCTACCGAGTCGCGGAATGCACACGCACAGCTCGTTTCTCGGCCTATTATTATTTTTCAAAGATATGTACAGCCAATCCGATTATGCCGTAGGACAATATGATTGCACTCAAAACGAATTCACTCGCGTAGTAGAGTAGCTTCGCTTTGATTGATCCGCCTAAGAAGGCGACGCGATCGCAAGTTGCCTGCAACGTCGCTACGTTTTCGCTCATCTTCCTTCGCCGCCACTTAGCGACTTGACGCAGCAGATCCTATCGCGTATTTCGACCGGCAAAGTCGACCACGACTTTTTCGAGTCCAAGCGTTCATCTCCTCCGTGCTGCTGTATCTGTCCAGAGTTGGAGCTTTACGTTGATCTAGATGCCGGCCCGAGAAAGAAGAAATAAAAGAGAAAAATTTAATCGTGTCCGCCTAGTGAAATATTGCAAGACGAGCAGATTTTCTTACAATTTGACAAAATTGCAAAATTAACGTACATGTAAATAGTTGCGGTGTCGATGACTGTGATGACTGTGTCGAGCACTACTACTACTACTACTACTACTACTATTGCTATACTAGAGCGTCGTTGCTGTGTTCTCTGGAATAGTAGTAGAGTCTCGCGAATCGGGCGGTACTTTGGATTTAGTAAAGTAAAAATAAAACAGCGCACGGCAGAATCGGCATCGCCGACAGACTGGAAAGTCGCTGCAGAGGAGGCGAATATTTGCTCGAATATACGAGTCGGCTCGTCTCTGCCTCGATGCTCAAAGTAAAGAGCCAAAGTCAGAAAACGCGATAAAATAGACAGTTTTTTTTGGCCTTTTTTGTGCTTTAAAGCAAACACGTACAATTGTAAAATGTAAAAATGTAAAAATTGCAGAAGCTGCCATCAATCGGAGCAGTAGCGGCGATGCCGTCGATCGCTCGGTCGTAAACAACGACGACGACGAGAAGAAGCAAAGGAGCTGCGATCTTGGCTCGTTCCAAGCCGCATTCGATCCAAGAGGCAACGGCTCAAAGGCTATACACTGTCGTCGGCACAGGTGAAGGAGGATATAGCTGTCGTAGCTGCGAGCTGCGGCAGTCAGCAGCAGCGTCAGGATTCGTCGACGTCGTCGCTGTCGCCGCACCGTAAGCACAAGAGCAAAAGAGAAGGAGGAGGAGGAGGAGGAGGCTGCGACGAATCCGAGGACGAGGAAGACCACGAGGCTCAGGCCCGACGCGGCTTGCTGAGCGGCCAACAAGCAGCGGCTACTACAACAGGTGGTGGTGCTGGAGCCGAGAGCGTCAGCGACAGTAGTACTGGGGCCGCTGCAGCCGCAGCCGCTGCCGCTGCTTCGGTACAGGCAGCAGCGGCGAGCGCAGCCGCCGGCGGACTCGCCTGTCTATCCTGTGTCATGGGGTGCTTCGGCAGTCAGAGCAGCAAACAGGGCCAGGATGACAGCAAAAACCAAAAGAGGCGCAGCGACGCCATCACCAGGCAGCTCCAAAAGGATAAGCAGGTCTATCGAGCCACTCATAGGCTTCTGCTGCTCGGTACGTTGCTTTTATTCAGCCAGCCCCCTCACAGCAACATTTACATCGATTTCATTGCTAATCTCCATCCTTTTTATTGCTCTTTTATTGCAGGTGCGGGAGAATCCGGCAAAAGTACAATCGTCAAGCAGATGAGAATACTCCACGTCAATGGCTTCAGCGAAACGTGAGTTCTGAGCGCTTTCCTCTTTGCCTCGACAACAAAGTTCGACTCGTTAGCTTGTAGCCGTGTCGCTTTCGTTCGTCATCGCTAAGGAGGAAATTGTCGAGTCAATCTACCGCCAGCGACTCGTCGCTTTGCGCCAACTCAAATTTAGCAAATGACACGCGCGTACATTCGTTTATATAATTAAATCGACCATTTATAAGCTTTGCGCGCTTATATCGCATCGGTATCGCATTATAATGCGCCACTTGACGCTTGCTATGATCAAACCAAGTTCAACGGCGTTTGTTTTCATTAGCGATTGCTCTGCTTTTTTCTTCCTTGTAAATAATCATTGAGTTTGCAAACGATTAATTTTGCCGCTTTTTTAAATTGCATTCATCGTGTACGTTCAAGCGCTTATCGATTCGTCTTCTGTCTCCAGATGTGTCTCGAGGGATCGCGATTTGAATCAACCGAATTACACGATTTTCTCCATTTCGACGCTCGCCTTTTTTTGTCTACGTACACCTTATAATATTCAGCCAAATCTCCTATACTTGGCCTACTTTCGCTGTCATCATAAAGCTCGTAAACTCGTAATTTTTTTCTTTTCTTAAACACTTCTTAAACATCTGAACCAACAGTTCGATGTCTGCACTGCTCGATGTTTTTCAATTCTTATCAAAAGTCAAACTTGAGATTTCGACGAACAAAAATCGACGAAAAAAAGACGCTTGAACGCTTGAAAAAATCTGCCGCTTAATCTATCCCCTCTCATCTATAGACTCATTAATATGCCATTATTATTCATATTATACGAGCAGCTGACGATTAATTTCAACTGGCTATATTATGACATAAATATGACACTTCAACGAATGAAATTAACTCGGTACTTTTTGATTACAGAGAAAAACGGCAAAAAATCGAAGATATAAAGAAAAACATCAGGGATGCCATCGTGGTAAGTTAAAAAAAAGGGGCAAAGCGCAGCAAAAGCTCTCGACAAAGGCTCGACCATTGATGATTCTAACGTATTATTGCAGACGATAACCAGTGCGATGAACACATTGACGCCGCCCGTGACGTTAGAAGATCCTGCCAATCAGAGCAGAGTCGACTACGTACTCGACGTCTCAACTTCGCCGGACTTTGATTATCCTCCGGTAAGTTTAATACGGACACGCATTTCTCGCTTCCCATTGTGTTTTTAAGCCATGTCATTTGCTCGACCTGAAATTCGACACAGCGCATCGGCACGAACCATTGTAAAATATTTCAAACTCCGAGAGAGCGAGTGAAATGTTGAACATTGTCTGCCATGCATACGCGTACGGTATAAGGGTCAGTGCTCGCATTTTTGCCTCTGCGACGGAATGCGGATGGACCATCGTCGCGAGAGCGATTATCGACGACACGTGACGAAAGAGCCATCCGTCTCGGGGCTTGTTATCGAGAGCTCACAGCTATACACGCGTGTTTCACTGTAGATGTAATGGGGTTCGCAGGTGAAATAAACACGTTTCCCAACAACAAGAGCATTGTAACAAATATCCAAGCGTGAAATTATGTATAGGAACGTATTCTTCCGTGTTTGAGGGCTTTCCGTTACTCTCTCTCTCTCTCTCTCTCTCTTTCTCTCTCTTTTGCACTCAATGAATTCGAAGCGTTGACTTTCCTTGGTTGCTCGGGCAATCATTTATTTTTCAAATTTCAAATGTGCCGATTTATTTACAAGTTTTGTTTGTGCGCTAGCACGTGGATTAATCCTGATTCGAAATGCGTATACGCGTACAGGCTCCTCTCGCACTGCTTCGAAAGCTCGTGGTATTTATCTTTCATTTCCGATGCCGAGGATAAAAGGCAAACGAGCGAATATCTTTGCGAGATGAAAATAAAACGGTCGTTTTGAAAAATGAAGAAAAAAAACTGTCAAATATTTTTCCGTGCAGTTATTTTTGAACGCGTGCGTGCTCGCTGCTCGAGGCAAAGAGCGAGAGAGAGAGAGAGAGAGAGAGAGAGAGAGAGGATAGACAGCGTCAAAGCTCTGGATTGATACTTTTTTATTTGCCGAAAGCTCGGGGGTAAAAAAGATGTTACCGATGAGTAATTTACTGCGGTGCAGCTTTCGACTGAGCTTTAGCTACAAATAAATCATGCAAACAGTCGAGCAACTCACACAGTTTGCTGGTAATGGCTGTTTATCGTTGCTCGCCGATGTATTAATTAAGCTATTAATTAAAGAAACGAATTAGCCAAGTAGTAGCGTTGGCTTGAGACTCGGACAGCTCGGGAGCGGCGAGCTTTTCTCCTCGTCGGGGGCCGTGTGTTTTCGCTTGTAGGACGCAGCTCTGTAGAACGGAACGTGACGCTGCGCTAAATGATGCAGAGAAAAATACGATAGGCGCGCATGCTTTTAATTAGTTGCATACGTATCACACCTACGTGCGCGCACACACACACACACACACACTCAACACACCTATCTCGTGCACAAATATATGGCGCATAATTCCCGTTCTTGCCGCTCGTTTGCGCCATTTGCCCGGCTCTATTTCGCTGCTCGACTCGACTGGTTGGCAAATACCGCGAGCATATTAATGTGACGCTCGGGAGAAGAGCCATTTTTTTCCCTTCCTCCCGTTTCTCGTTTCTTCTGACCCTCTGAATTTTTTGCTTCGCTCGCTCGATATCTCCGAATCGTTTCTCGGGCTATTTTAATACGATTAAATCGCATGTATCTACACAGCTAATAGATGAATCAGTTCTATAATTAGTACTCGCTTGTAACATAAAAGTTGTCGAAAAGTTTTGAATGAAAAACGAATTAATTTAGCTGCAGAAAAATTGGAGTACCGTGAAGCAAATGCGTGTGGATAGCCGATGCAAAATCAGCTTTTTATCAAAATTTCATTAACAACTCGTTCGTTGTTCAACTAATTTTATATATTTTACTTGGCTTACTTGATAAGTGTCAATAAACCAACCAATCATTCACCGAATTATGCAATTTTATGTCTAAGATCTCTTTTCAAATAAAACCTACGATTATCTCACTTTTTTTCTCTTTTCTTCATCCATCAATGAAATGAATATTTGATCATTGAAAAAGTTTCATTTTCGGAAAACGATTTGTTATTCGATTGTCGATATGCTTGTTTATCGCGCTCACTCCGCGTATATATATATGTAATACTTTGTGAACCTCTGCAATACTGACTGTAATTACTACCTTTCTGGACCAAATTTCAATTAGTTGAGTCATCGCGAAAAAAATCCCTGAAAATCAATGGTTTTCGTACATTCGATGAATTTCAAGAATTTCAACATTTTCTAATATTATTATAAGAGTAAATTTGGCAATGCAGTCGTAAAAAATATCGAGCTTACATGTATTATTCAAGTAATAATTTAATCAAAGTCAATTTATATAAAAGAAAGAAGCGGCGACAAATGGTCCTTTGGGAATGAGCTTATAGAAAATAGAGTTTTTCGGGTAAGCACGCGCATATGGACGCGCTTCGCGTACAAATGCCCATTGAGCCTCAAGTTTTGTCAGGCTCGGCGGCAAATTATAGGAGGCTGCTTTGCGATATAAGCCTTGGGTCGTTCTTCCAAAAAACAGCGAGGGAGAGGCTACTTGCAGAAACATGGCACGTAGCTTATTGCCGCGAGAAACATAGTCAGTCTGCCTGTACATATTATATAAAAAAAAAATATCTATGTCTAGATAATATATCCCATATATCGAGGCTGTTGACGAAAACCAGCACATTTACGTTAAAAAATGGATTTAAAGTATGCAACTGGCGTCAATCGAGCACTCGAGACAATGTAAGCCTCCTCACTACGAACAGAGAAAAACATAAGAGTCAAAATTGCAATTAGATTTTTCGATTATATAAATTGAGGAAATATTCGATTTTGAATTTGAGAAACTTTAGTGAATCGTTCGATAGTGCGGATAGTACATGGGTTGTAGTTGCGAGAAAACGCGGAAAAAGAGCAAAGTAGAGGTCATAAGTAGTGTGCATAAGATACGCGTCCAATAATAACAATGGTACATGGTGTATAGGAAAGGTGCTGCAGCGTCCACACTATGCTTTGTTTACGTTTTCTCGACGGTGCAGAATGAATTTATCAATGTGCACAAATATATGTTACATAGAGAGACAGAGCTTGACCTGTACATAGGTATATAGGGATAACGCTTGAAAATAAGGGATAGGTATTGGAGAGCGAGAAAGAGTACGAGAGAAAGCAATGACACCTCGTCGCTGTTCTATTTGCGATCACGTCGCAGCGTCGTACAGAGGCTACATATCGCTGAATTATTATGCATCGAGAGGCAATTATTATATAGCCGATTGATCGCTCGACACATACAAACAAACATACGAGTTGTCGCTGAGTCGCGAAGATCGACGCTCGAGTCAACAACAACTGCAAATTGCAATTATCATTTACGATCGCCGAAATACGATGCGTCGAAAGTAATCAAGTCGAAAAGTAGTCGGAAAAGAAGAAACGCGCCCGTTTGTCTGAATTTCACCCGTTATCCGGGCATTCGCTCCGTTTTCTTTGCATGTCATTTCGTTTGGTAGAAGGCGCGCGCTTAGACGATTTTGAACTTAATTCAGTGCACTAAAAATTGCTTCGTTTTCTCTGCTTGCAGGAGTTTTACGAAAAGGTGGAGGCGCTTTGGAAGGACCGAGGCGTGCAGCAGAGCTTCGAAAGGAGCAACGAGTATCAACTCATCGACTGCGCCAAATAGTGAGTGTCCAACATCTTTTTTCACACGTACAATCGATGCATAATTGCATAGGTAGGATTGCGAGCGAACGGAGAAAGAGTAAAGAAGGAAAAAAAAGTAAAGTAAAAAATAAGACAGGGTCTTTAGCGTATTTACCGGCGTGGCGTAGTTTACCTATACGAGCGTACGTACGTACTAGTATACAGGCGGTAGCGTCAGATCGCGCAAAAAGCGTTCATCAACGTCCATCTAAAAATAACTCGAGCGTTTTCATAATACACACACGCGCGAGCACACATATCGAGATTGGTGCTCGTGAGCACGATGCGTGTATGCTTGCAGCCTATGCAGCTAGAAAGAGAGCTTGCGGACGCGCCTGCGCTCTCGACTCGGCTTACTTGGCGCGGCTATCTCGCGCGCGACAGATGCACACACTTGCTGGGTGTGTACGTGCATTTACCTATAGCCAGCCAAGCTATGCATTCGCGCGCACGATACCGTCGCGTAGCTGCTGCTGCTCTCTTGAAAAAGGAAACGAAAATCCGATGAAGTGGACAAGCCGAGAGAGGGACTGGTCGATGACCCGAAGCTCCAGCATCCGACCGAGAGCATTTCTTTGGCTTGGCCCATATCTATTGGGACTCGAGCGAGATTCTCTTTAATTTTTCTCGAGTAGTACGAGGCCGAAACGCTGCTGCTGCTGCTGCTGCTGCAGCCACGACTCGAAACGTAAATAAAGAGAGAGAGAGAGAGAGAGAGAAAAGAACTCGCCAGCTCGACTGTCATGTGCTTTTAATTTGTGCCTCGTGCACGCCCGACCTACAATAATACGTGTTTCCTCGGCACTAATTCCTCATTGTTCGCGCGAGATTCTTTATTTTTCCTCCAAAGTCGCGGATAACACAGAGATGAAACTATCTCTCGTTGTTTTCTCTTTGCTTCTTTACTCGACTCATTCATTAGTTTGCATTCGATATATTGTACCGCAGCTGGTGACAAGTCCAACGTCGCCTACCTCGTTCTGCGATAATGCCAACATATCGCAAGAGTAGTTACGGTATTGCTCGCAATATGGGCAGAATACAGCTCGGAAAAAGTTTTTGAAAAAAAAAGTTTGCTAGCGCGAATGCGGCGACAATGTGTCGACGCGCAAAAAGTCTCTCTCTCTGTTGCGCTTGCGATTGCATCGAGCCGCTCGATTGAAAGGTCGCGCTATGTGTACATATATATATATAATAATAAAACATCGCCGGCGCTCGTTGTAGCTGGCCATGCCCGCGTACTCTACGACTCGCGCCGTATATATATAACTCGCGCGCGGTGCAGTGAGACGACGGCCTACGGGAGAAGGGAGCTCGCTGCTCGCCCACAAAGCTTCTGGCCGAGCCGAACTATGGGAAACAAAATCGATGCATATTAAACTTATCGACTCGCTTAGAACGAGCGAGAGCGACCAGAGGCTTTTTTGACACACGACTCGTGTCTCGCATACTCGTAGGCTCGAGCTTACGGCAAACTATAGCGACCGAGCAACGTTGCATGATCGTTGCTGAATTACGTTATAAGCTTGCCTCTCTCTCTCTCTCTCTCTCTCTCTCTGATATTGCTTGCAATTGCGCCGAGTCATCGTTCTGCGGCGTAATTTCGTCAACTTTGATCAATTAACTAAACGAGCATCAATCAATTTATAAAGCCAGACTCGATCGTTAATACGAGCGCGCTGCTGCATTCCTCTTCGTACACATTTCTCTCTCTCTCTCTCTCTCTCTCTCTCTCTCTCTCTCTCTGCGTCTCTTTCTGCCAGTCACTTCATTTTGATATCGCTGCTCGTTTGACTATTTCACTTTGTACACGCATTACAAACACACAAAACACACATACATGTCATTGAGAATGCGCTCCACTCTCCGTATATAAACATACACTCAAGCCATGTACGCATCATTTGCCTCTACTCCGCAATGCCTTCCGATTTCTAACTCGAGCCCGCCTTTTTTCACGTTCGACTCTCTTCATTTTCAACGTTTCCTTCAATTTTTCTTTACTTCGCTCAAGCTTAATTGAGATAAGACTTGTGTAAACAATTAAAGCTAAACTTGAGTAGAAACCAGAGCTATTGATCTTTTTCTACTCAACGCACTCAACAGCGATGAGCTCTTCTTTCAAGCCCTTCTATTTAAATACTACTTTAATTACAACTTAATTTATTATTTTCCTAAAATACTGCTTAAGGATTTTTTTCCACTTGCATTCGTGTTGAATTTTATTTGGTCGAACAAAAGTAAAAAATACGCTTGCAGTAGGCTCATATCGCTCCTAAAGCTCTGAGCAGCTTCTTGTCAAGAACGAGCAAATGCATTCGACAAAGAATAGCAAATCTTGTGTGAAAAAAAGTATACATAATCATTGTTCTCCTCGCAATACGTATTAATAAGAGCCTACGAGCTCGCTCTCTTTGGCTTTGCTCGTTCTCTTGCCGACCGACAATTCGCCGACTTATTATAACTCAACGCAGCTCAAAAAATCTTTTTATAAACCCAGAGTAACCTTGCTTACTCGTGCGCCACGTCAATTTTACAATACTAAATCATTGTACTCGGGAGAAAAAATATGAAAAATTCCAACAATAAAATAATTGACCAATGGCGAGAGTCAGCTCGAAATCTATATTACACGGCATTTATTGTTATAGCCTCGAGCGAACACAGTCACATACACATACAACCGTATAAAATATAACATCACGACCATGTTTTGATAACGAAAGTTGCGAAAGCTCCTGATCATTACTTCAATACGATGCCCCTTTGCGATTCGTCGTCTTGATGTTTACAAAGACTCGTATCATTGTAGCAAGAATATATTAAGCGGATCTTAGTTTTTAGTAAGCCAAACATCTTGCGACTTTATTTTCTCTTTTTAAACGAAACATGGATGTTAAAAAGTGTAAATTTTCAAGGGTGCAGCTATGAAAATTAAGATTTAGAACATTTCTAATGAGAGAAAATGCCATGGCTTCTATAACGATGATAAAAAAGCTTCTAATGAATCTCGTTCAAGATTTTGGCAAGTGCTAAAATTTGCGTAAACCTGTGCTATCCGCTGGTTTTCGACCAGTATAGCAAATGAAAATTAAGTAGACTCGTTCTCGCATTCTCTTTTTCGTTCGATCGACGCGCTCGCGGTTTCTGTAATCCCCTTCGGCTGCGATTGAACGACATATAAATCTCACCACTTGTTCTTTTCTTACAGCTTCTTAGACAAAGTAGCCATCGTAAAGCAAAAAGACTACACACCCACGGAACAAGTAAGAACCTTTTTTCATTTAATTTTACTCGACTTATGGCCTTTGAATAATTGAAATGAAAATTTGTTCGCTGTGTTGCAGGATATACTTAGATGTCGTGTTTTGACATCTGGTATCTTCGAAACGCGATTTCAAGTGGACAAAGTAAACTTTCAGTGAGTAGCTGACTTGTGACGATAGACTTGTGATCGAAGCGCTCATTTGACATTCACTCGGCATTCGTTTGACATTTTTCAGCATGTTCGACGTGGGTGGTCAGCGAGACGAGCGAAGAAAGTGGATACAATGCTTCAACGACGTTACAGCCATTATATTTGTGACGGCATGCAGCAGCTACAATATGGTGCTCAGAGAAGATCCGACCAAGCTTCGCTTAAGGGAGAGTCTCGATTTATTCAAAAGTATCTGGAACAATCGGTGCGTTTGCTTGAAACTCGTTGCGACTAATTGCTTCGCTTCGCCGACTAGATTACATCAATCAACTCCTCGTCTTTTCTTTTTCCAGGTGGCTTCGCACAATATCGGTCATTTTGTTTTTAAACAAACAAGATCTGCTCGCGGAAAAAATAAAGGCGGGCAAGCACAAATTAGAAGACTATTTTCCTGATTTCGGCAGGTATCTCACGCCAACGGAGCCTGGCGTCGCTGCTGATCCCGGCGAGGCACCCGAAGTCATTAGGGCCAAGTACTTTATTAGGGACGAATTTCTAGTAAGAATATAAATCATTTTTCATTCATAAAACACACAACTTGTACGAAAAATCACTATTTTTATTTGCGAAAACAATGATTTTTCGGCAAAAAAGCCCAATTACTCTCTATTCGTCTTAAAAAGTACATCTTTGTGATGATTGCTTTTAATCGAAATCGAAACATTTCGCGAGTTCGTTTCTGTCCCTAGCCTCCGTAAATTCAACGCGGTGCTGATTAATTAAAACGTCTTTCCTTGAAATTTTCCAGCGCATAAGCACGGCGAGCGGCGACGGCAAACACTACTGTTATCCACATTTTACGTGCGCCGTCGATACGGAGAACATCAAGCGAGTATTCAACGACTGTCGGGACATCATTCAGCGAATGCATCTCAGGCAATACGAGCTTTTGTGACTTATTCGAGCCCCTACACATCTCAAACGACGTGTTAAAAATAATACTATGAATTATTGTCATTTGGATTATGATTATGATGAGCATCGTAATCATCGTCAAAATGTTGATAATTGTTATACTGTCGGCGAGCTGATGATGAATCCAGATAGAGTCGAAGCAGCTACATACTGTCCAACCACGTCGTCGTGGTGGCCAGAAGATTACTACGACCACTCATCGTCTACATTAGCTTTGGTGGCGCTCAAGTACGATCGTTCAAAACCGTTACTCGATACCGTCGCACAACCATCTCCGGATAAGCACCGATCAATCCAAGTCACTCGCAAATGCGGCCAGTGATCGTGTGCGCTAACGATAATATTTATGAAATTAAATGAAATAAAACGCCATTTTTACCTACTTTCGGGAGGTCCGGGGAGCTTGGGTGGGCTCTCCATTTTTTCACCTCGTCAAAAAAGCGTACACTCACACAACACACATCAACATTAAACAAACTACATAGCATATACGTATTATAAAATATATACACACACATATTCTTCATACATCATACGGAAATTTACACGTATATATAAAAAATGATTCATTATTCATCGCAAGCGATGACGACAAAAAAATTTGTAACGCCATTTAATTGATATAAACAAATATTACATAATAATAACAATAAACGATTATCATATGAAAACTCGTCTACTCAACTTGAAATGAAAAGAAACAAACAATAAATTATAAAATAATTAAATATTGCAAAGTTAGAGCGTAAATAAAAAAATCAGAGTGCGAATGAAATAGCTATTGTACGTAAATTTATTAATTAATAATTGGTGAGAAATATACGTATACGTTTGCGATGTATTACTTATACGATTATTCCAAGGGTAATCGCTTAGACTTATATGCGTACAAGAAAAAAGATTGAAATTAATAAATTATAAAACACAGGTAAAAAGAACAGCAATGAAATATTGTAATAGTTTAATATTTAGTGGGCCACGTTTCATCTTGGATGCTGATGTATCATGATACATGCATCTAAATACGTATAAATACATTTTAATGACAGGCAAGAAGTTATATTGAACGTATGAACCTACTAAAACAATCAACACTGTCGGATATTATTTTTTCTCATTTATTTACACGATTAATAAACAGTACACAGTCGAAGCAGAGATATGTATAGCATGTTCAAACAAATAACAATTTGTCCGTCATATCGCGTTTGAAAATGCGAGTCTTGGCTAAATATGATAAATTTGTATAGTCGTTTAGATAAAGTCCAAACGAGAAAAACGAATTTTCAGCGAACTTTTCTCGACATTTTGCACATTACGCATGGAAAATGAAGGAAAATTTTTGGAGTCGAAGTGTGTGATGATCTCTTTTTATATGTAAAAAATGATATTGCCCGTGTCTGTACCTTACTCACCTCCAGGAGAGTGAAAATTCTTTTTGAGAAATGTTATCATTGCAATATTCATTCGAGGATAACTCGAACGCCTTCATTCTCATTGCGTACTTGGTTGCATTGTAAAAATCAAAGTCTTTTTTTTACATTTATTGTGAATCTTTTTTACTTGTTGGAAAAGTTTTAAACGTGCACTAAATAAATACCAGATTGATATTCTTCTGCGATTCTGTGTTTAAGATTTACGATACATCATCTTTGAAGTAAAATCCGTTTTTTTCCGTTTTACTATACCATTTCGATTGGTTGGATATAGTTTAAATAATGGCCAATCTTCTCGTTATTTAAAAAAAAAAATTGTCATCCAACTAAACACATTACACACCAACACAAACGTAAACTCACACACCCCTAGGCATATTTATACCTGGCCACACTTGAAAATAATTGCGTAATCTATTATAAAAAAAATCTAGATTTAATTTATTTTACTATTAAAAGAACAAAAGAAAAGATAGAACGAAATACTGTGAGCCCAAGTTTTTGTAGCGCAGTGTTCTCAAAGCTATATAATCGCCTTTTTACTGTGAAGAAAATGAGTATTTTGTGAGATTTTACAGTATTTCGAGGAGCGTTTTAATTGTAGTAAACTCAAACATGCAAAAAAATAACTGCATTTGTGTGATTGCTAATTGCTTGCACTCGTGTTTAGATTCTTACGTTAAGTATGTGAGTCAAGTCGAATACCAATCAAATTCGATGTCTCGTGTATATATCTCTATAGCCAAATTTGATGTCACATACTTCGTATTTACGTTTATATGTATTGATTATTTCGATTTCTTCTTTTCTTTTTTTTCTTATTGCAAATCTGCGTGACTCGATTATATGATACGATGTTTTCGATCCAAGAGGCATTGAGAATGAAAAAAAACATAGAACCAAGAGTAAAGCACGATGGTAGTATATTTCAATGGCGCATACATATATAAATACGCCATTTTTAAGGTGCGCAAAAACCGGCGACTGTGACAATCTTAAGAACATTAAAGTTCTTAGGTGTATTGCAATTTTGCATAGAGAAGTGAAACTGATTGCTTTTACTTTAATCGATAATCATACTTGCTCTCATGAAGTGCAATTTCCAATTTTCTTCTATAACTTCTCTGCTATAAATACATACTATTATTATACGTGTATATGTTACAAAAGAAAAAAGATAACGCTTATCGCTATTGATTTTTAATATTTTATTATTATTATACATTATGATTATGTTATCATTTTATGACTATTATTAAGAGAACTGCCGAAATCTATTTTATTGTCTATGATTGTATATTTCGTTTTTGTGTTTACATTTTATTTCGTTGTTGATCAATAATAAGTTCGCTTATTTTTAATACTGTATTTACGAAAATTTGTTTATACGCAAACATCTGTCTGTTGAATTTTTTGATAAACTGTTGGCTAATGAAAAGAGGCATTGTTAAAATATTTCTTATTTGAATAAAATAATTTTTTTAGATAAAAAACTGTACGTCGATTTTGCTTGGCCGTGCTGTTAAATTTTTCATTTAACCGAGAATGATACACAAATCGAATTTTAACTGTCAATAATTCATTTCACAACGTAATAATATATATTCACTTCTTGAAACATCAAACCAAATACTAAGGGTTTTAACTTTAGATTAACACTCAATAGATTTTAAATATCGTTTATAATCGAGTCTTGCCAGAACATAACATTCGTACTGCAAACGCGACAATATATTTATTGTATTGGCACAATTTGGCTAAAAATAATCACGTTCGAGAATCAAAAAGCGCGTACAAGCGTTATCGCAAACAGAATGTGGTTTACTTCTTGATTGTAATGTAATTTATCTTTTTATTTTCAACTGATCATAACTTAGATGACCAAAAATATATTAAATATAAATATTATGATTTATAAGCAGTTGTGATTTTTGTTGCAATATAATACATGTATATATTTATATATCTATATACGTTCATCCACGCTTATTTTATCAATAAGTAAAATCAAAAGTAATCAAAGTCATTGATTTGGTGCAAATTTTCGAAGTTGTATAAAATTCCAACGTCAATTAGAAAAAAAAATTTAAACAACCATAAAGCACTTCTCGAAAGCCGCTATAACATTCGCTTCGATTGTACTCATACGTATATCATATACAAATTGTTCTCTCTCAATTTGACTCGATTTGACTGGGTTGAGATAAAAAAATATTGAAAATCTCCGCAAGACTGTTTGATAAAAAATTTCTAGTGAGGAGTAAGTAAAGGAGTACGAAGAAAAAAAAATATTGACTCGACTTTTTCCTGCATAAATACCATGAATAAATGTGTGCATAATTATTAATCTCGTCTGTCACAAATGTCTCGCGCAATCATTTTTACCAAATGCATCAATCGTACGTTTTTTATCATAACTAACCACTGATGAGTTTGTTGCTTATATCATTATTATTTATATTTTTATCATAATTTTTATGAATGTTCTTACAATAATGTTTATAATTATGAATTATATGGTACTGCTAACACAATTGTTTATATTAATTATGATATAAATGTATAAATAAAAGAGACGGAAGAAAACTAATGAAGTATAAAATATAAGTGATAATGTTATAATAACTGCGTGCTCCGTTTAGATAGAGAAAGTATAAAAAATCTCATCCTTCCTCATCCTATCTTTGAAATCAATCTCACTTTTTTCTGTATTGTCCATACACCAATATATACTATTACAATGCGGAAACTAAGTGTAACAATGAATGGATATGTGATTAGAAAGAAAAATTAGTCATCGGTAAACATTATTTATACTAAAAGAACATAATGAAATAATTACTAGCCCGTGGTATATGTGCGAGTGCGAGTTCATACGCATGAGGGTGAGCTGTGAGAGTGTGCACACATAAATGTTGTCTTCGAATCCATACAATGCGGCGTGGGAGCAAACTTTGTTATACTTTTTTCTTTTCTTAAATAATATGATCGCTGTGCGTGCCATTTTTACGTGAGTCTGCGTAAGCGCGCGTAATTAAAAAAACTGCGATTAGCGGATTGCGCCAAAAATACAGACTTTACACATAAACAAACAAGATGCGCGTGTGCAAGATTTATCACGATTACGACGATTGACAAAAGAAAAGAAATATATATAATATATAAAAATTCGGCAATTTGCAATTTATCTGATTGTTGTAAAGATGAATGATAAAGGAGCAAATACTAAGGAATGAATTAAAAATTTGCGCGAGGATTTCATCGAGTGCGTGATAAAATTAGAGGACAAGAAACAAAGATATTGAATAATAATTATGTGAATATTATTACATACAAATACGTAAGCATGTACGTGCGTTTAGCTTTTCAAATTTTTTAAAAAACTCGTTGATTATTTGATTGGCACATTAGGAGATATATTTTTGGCCTCGAACAAAACGCGTTTGAGTTGCATATGTGTATAACGTTATTCAAGAGACGATGGCTTACGCGAGGACGCAACGGTAACACCATGTCTCCTCCGTATTTCATCGTCGCTCATACTTTATCTCTGTCTCTTGAACTCCATCCTCTCGAAGAATTAGCCAATAATCAACGTTCTCTTATGCGTCATACGCAATTCATTTTTCCACTTATTTTCCTCGTGAGATGATTTTCTCTCAATTCATGGAATGTCCACTGTGAATCAACAAAACGTAATAAAAAAAAAAATATTGTTGGCGCCGCGTAAAAAAATTATGGAACTGATGATAAAAAACACAGCGCATCAACGATTGAAATAAATACATATAATGGTGAATATAAAACTATGTTATAAAGATATATATATATATTATAAGCCCTTTCTGCGCAGCGATTGAAAATGAGCAGAAACAAATAAAAACACTCAAGAAAATCATTATAATGATAATATTATATGTTAAGATCCACTATGAAGAAGGAAAACAACAAAAGAATAATAATATATAAAAAACGAGATACAACAAAAAGGCAATATGATTAGATTTATTTTGCCCATCCATGCTTTAACTAATGATAACTTATTATTAGAATTATTCATTATATTTTTTGCAAATTACACTTGATGGTATTAAAAATATTAAAATTTTCAAGAATTTTTAATAAATTTTATGCAACTAAATGAAATCTCTTTAAATATGTTACTTGAGCTTCAGCTTCTAAACGCTGAAGATGCACAACTGATGGCGTCATTTCTTGTACGTGATAATCGTAGTTTGAACCTAATTATAAGTCATTAAGATTCACTAATTATTAAGTTGTTCATTGTAAAAAAATAATTTGCCAAAAAATTAGTCATACCTCTGTTCAATTGTTTTTCACCATACACAACTTTTCCATCAAATTCGTTCATGGGTATTTTCAAGTCTTTATCGACAATTTGTATTGTTATATTTAAGTGATCTTCAATTTCGGCTAAAAGCTAAAAGAAAATTAAAAAATTATTTTTATTATAATTTACTTGATTATAATCTATTTTAAAGTTATCGGAAATCATTTATTTAAAAATAAATACCCTCGGTTCGTTGTACCAAATGCAGCAACCACCTTGCTCAGTAAGGTTGGTATTTGAACAATTACGACCCCTACTTGAACACCATTCACCGTGATACCAAACTTTCTCAGGTACGCTGGATACTAATGATATGGCTAAACCCATTCTCTCTGCTCGACCAACTCGACCGATGCGGTGGACATAGTTCGTTTTTTCGTCGGGCAGGGTCATGTTGATAACTAGAAAGAATATTTTTCTATAATTGTTCTTGTGATAGATTGCTAAAATACTCACTAAAAGGTAAGCCCGAAATATCGAGTCCTCTAGCTGCTACATCGGTGCAAATTAAAAATCGAACTTCTTCACGTTTAAATTTATTGAGATTATTTCTTCGTTCATCGGGCTTACGATCGCCATGGAAACAAACACTAGACAATTCTCTATCCTGAATGCCATCTAAAAATCGTTTCAAATTGTCACAGTCCATTTTAGTACGGCAGAAAATAATTGCTCTATCCATTTTATGTTCTCTAATAGCTCTGAGACAGTATTCTCCTTTGAGTATCTTAACAGCTTCAGACTTGGCCTCTGAAATAGAATTCATTTTGTGAATAAAATGAAGGAAGAAGTACTGTTTAAGATTATAAAAGATAAATGCCTGCTGTTTGAATGGCTCTATGACTATCTTGTAAATGAACACCATCGGTCTGAATGTGTCTTCTCATACGCTGCCAAGAATCATCTTTTTGAGGATCTATCATTACAACTACATGATGTACCGTCTCTGGAACTGCATCTTCTCCTTTCAAGTCGACCCATGTAGGGAAGTGCATGAGTTTTTCCTAAAATTATGATACTTTAACTTTTGTCACCTTTTCAATTCCAAGAGAAATATAATAAATACTCACAGCCATTTTTTTGACTTCAAAAGCATGCAATGTGGCAGAACAAACAATCATTTGTAGTCTATTTCCTTCACTTGACATTTTTGGCATTGCCTTATGTAACCTTTCAATCATAGGTCCATAATTTTGCTTTAATAGACCATCTGCCTCATCCAGGACGTAAAATCTAATGACAATTTTAAATGTTATTTTGGAGTAAAATGAATAGAATTTTAAATAATAGGTACCTGCACTGATCCAGAGATACGTATCCATCTTGTACTAATGCTTCTAAACGACCTGGAGTTCCAACTACTATATCAACACCACGTCCCAACTGATTTATTTGATCTTTAATACTTATTCCTCCAACAACTAATAATACTGATACAGGAGGATCTTGAATATACTTATTACACTGGAAAAATTGATGCATTCAACTTTTAGTTCAAATTTATTTTTTTTATATTGAAAAATGGTTAAATTAATATTTTTTACTTTTTCAATTTGGCTGCAAGTTTGTTCTGCAAGCTCACGAGATGGCTCGATAATGATAGCTTTTGGGCCCTTGTTATTTACTGATTTGTCAGAAGTACGAATTTGTGTGTTAGCAGAATTTGGATTTGAAATAATCTGATTGGCTGGGGCGGCAGATACAGCTACATAGCCATTTTTAGGAGGATGTTTAAAAGGTTGTGCTCCAAAATTAAATGCTATTTCTGCATTTTTCACCACAACAGCTGGAAAAAAAGCTTCAGACTTTTGCTGATGATTCAATTTAAAAGCTGTTCCTAAATCAATTCCGTTCTTCCAAAATCGAATTTCTCCTTGGTTCAAATCCAACAAGCAACCAATAACATCACTTTTACCAAAAGGTTCACCATAATTGTCAAATTGCTTAGAGTTAGATTTTTTTCCTGTTCCACCAAAGCCCCATCCAAATTTATCAGTTCCTAGATCTACAGCGGCCTTAATTATAAATACAAATTTTAGTAAAATCTGGAAGAATAACTTGAACAAAATACTAACCTGAGAATTTGACCATCCCACTCTACATAAACCTTCATCATTAATGATGGTTTCATAATAATATAATCCAGGACCTTTGACACCTTTGGTGGCTCGACAACCATGCCATTCCCTTTGTTCTCTACTTTGACATCTAAGACCATCAGAAGTTATAGATAGTGCATTGCTTCTATCATGAACACTTAAACTCCAAATTGGTGCTGAATATAAAAAATGAACATTGAACGTAAAACAATAATTACAATTGAGAGACTCATCTCAGATGATAATAATTAATTACATACATTGAGAAGAAGAAGTTGATTTTCTTGTTTTTCCAGATAATAAGTCTTTTGCAGTTTCCCAGACAATTTGCAAAACAGGTATTGAAAAAGCTCCTGTTTTACCACTGCCAGTTTCAGCAGCCATCAAAACATCACCACCTCCAAGAATTAATGGTATAGCTTCAGCTTGGACATCGGTTGGAAGACTATTCAATTTAAAACAACAATTGTATAAAAAATCAAAAAACAAATATGCATTCATTACTCACGTCCAATCCATTTCTTCAAGGGCTTTAGAAATTTCCGGCAGCACACCCATTTCTAAAAAAAATTCATCGTTATTTACATTTTAACCAACCAACAAAAATAATGGATATCAAATAAAAATTTTCACAAGACAACTGAGAAAGGTATTGAATTAAAAATGTACCTTCGAACGCAGCCATTTCGGCCGGTATTACAAATGTTAAACAAACGTAATAAACTTTGAAAAGTTTAATATTTCGCTTAAAAACACAGTGATCATGCGATTTGGCAGGTTAGTCGATAAAGAGCCGGCGCATGTATGATGTGCATTGCTTCCAGCAGCAACCAATCAGAATTCGCAAATTGCAGGATCTGAAATGTTACCCAAATATAGCGCTTATTAAGCTTGAATGAGCTTTAAATTTTCTTTCATGAAAAATAATTAGTTTGAAAAGTGGTACGAATTTGCGTGAAGATGAACGAAGTAGGTCTTGGTTTCGATAGATATGCCAATTGAAAAAATGATATTACTCGGAGTTTCGGTGAATAATAGATTATTATATGCATGATTTTCCCGCAAAGCTCACTTGTACTCGTATCCGAGCTCGACTTGCATCATGAATTGAAGGGAAAATTTAACTTACTACTACATCATGAAAAACGGCATTCAAAAGTTGGTAAGTTTATTCAAGCTCTGAGCATGTAAGAGGGTGACTGTATTCAATATTTAATGGCCATATAGTTTTAATTTAAAATTACGACATTTGCAAGTATTTTTTTTTAATTTCATTTTAAATTCAGACAGTTTGGGGAGCAATCTTCAAGTTATTATTAATCAAAAAAAGAGATGTAATTATTTGTCACAATTGGTTACAATAAATACTAACACGACTTGTTTAACTGGTCAGGTATTGGTACAATCGTAAATGAATCAACAGGCGCTATCAATCATACATGTCATTCTTGTAAACGAAGAATATTTTGAATACTTTTTGGCATTTAATTAAATGACTGCTCTCTATGATAACTAGCTTACATTTCAAATGATATAAATTTATTTACATCGTTTTCCATTCCAAGCCATTTTTATAAGGAAATATTTCATTTTAGCACGCAAATTTAGCAAAGTATTATTTAATTTTTTGTTAATGTTTGAATGCACTTAAAGTCAATTACATTTAGCTCGGGTCGTGGGACGATGTGTCAGGAATTTATGAATCGTTGGCGGCAAAGCCGCAGAGGATCGCGCAAATTTTTGATACAGAAGTAAGCGCGTCGATGGGTGAATCGTCGACGACACGCAAGCTTGGATTGGCCCGTCCACGAGGTACTCGAGAACGGGAATCCATCGGCATTATTTTTTTACTTTCACGCTCACGGGGGCAAACGGGCGAGGAGCGCGAAAAACAGCCGCTCGAGGCAAAGAAGCGCGACGAAGCGAGTATAAGAAGCGCAAAGAAGAATCGCTGGTCGCGCTTCAGGCCCAACCTTTGCAGCTCTTCTTCCCATCTATATGTACTATATGTAGACGTGTCATCGTCTGCAAAACTGTTTTCTGCAGCTGCTCTCCACCGCACAAGCGATATATAGCTATATAGGGGGGGCCCAGTCGTTTGCTGGACGCGCAGAGCAGAGCACAGCAGGCAAACCAGCAGCACCTCATCAGCGATTGCCGATCACTCGTTTGACGCGTTCTGCTCGTTTTCATCGTCTCGCTCAATCAGCATGGATCGCAAATGGGACTGTGAGTTTTTAACGTGGCCTAATTGTACTTTTACTTTGGGGCCTTGGCCCTTGACCGAACGTCCCTATTCCCCTAATTGCTACCCACTTGAATCGATCCGTACCTGCCAACGGATAATCCTCGGACGGCTATCGTTTCGCTACCCATCGTTTGTTCAGCATTGCAGAATGCGCGCCAAAGCCATCCGAATTTGTTCAAAGCCAATTATAATGCCCCAAGCTCTTGTCGATTCTGCCTCGTAGTCGCGATCGTCGAGGCAGCTGCGTCGCGATATTGCCTTGCTCCGTGTTAAATCTCAAACGTGTCCCGTTATGAATTAACGTTCGTGTTCGTACGCGTGTGTTCCTCTTCAAAAGTCATCGTTCGCGATCGAATAATACGAATGTTTAAACTATCGACGGGCATCGCTCGGCGACTCGTTCGTTTCTGGACTCGAGAACCAACTATTTACTGATTATTACAATACAGCTCTCTTTGGCGTCGTGCATCGAGCGCCTTTGCTCGTCCACTTTTGCTTTCTGGCCATCCTCTATTCCTATATGTCATTTGCCAAGGTCGAATCGCGAGGCTAATTGAGAATTCAGTCGAACGCGTGCCATTTCCAAATATCAGGCTGGCTCGCGCGTGTCCGCGAGCCGAACGATTTCGTTGGCTACTTAATTTCGATACCTGTTGTATGTGTACGACGATTGAGCAACGGATCGTCGTCGTCTCGCGCGCGCGCGCTCATGCAACGGACGCCGTTTTTTTTAATTTAAAAACTCCATAGAAAGCCAATGACACTGGGACGCGATATGGTAAACGACCTTGAACTCGCTTTTCTTTAAACTTACTTGAATCTTCTCAATCTCGTGTATGGTGATCGGAACGAATTAATGTTGACAAAAAATTTTGATCCTCGAAATTTCATCAACGATGTACTATTCGAGATTCGATTCTCATTTAAATTAAGACCATTGATTCGCAAACTTTTTTTTATTCAAATAAAATGGTAAAGTAAAATTTCTCAATAATATATAAATAATAATAAGTAGTAAAATGTCGTTCTTAAAAATTGATCAACGTATCTTTTACTCCAAATCAATTTGAATTTCAAGCGGAGCTCGAATAAGAAAATCGAGCCGGCAAAAGAGTCGAAATACTCGAGCGAAAAATTGAATATTCGAATGGGCGAAAAATATTGTCGGGATCTTACGAGCTTTCTGTCGATTTTGCAGACGATCTGGTGCCCCCCGGGCCGTTCAAGACGATCTTCGTTACGGGGGGCGCGGGCTACATCGGCAGCCACTGCATCGTCCAGCTGCTCGAGAACGGCTACGAGGTCGTGGCCATCGACAATTTCGCCAACAGCGTCGAGGACAAGCACTACAAGGGCGAGTCGGCCGCCCTGAGGCGCGTCGAGGCCATAACCGGCAAGAAGGTGCACTTTTACGACTGCGACATGCTCGATCGCGAGAGGCTGCGCAAGGTCTTCAACGAGCACAAGGTCGACGCGGTCGTCCACCTGGCCGCCATCAAGGCCGTCGGCGAGTCCATGGAGGTGCCCCTCCAGTACTACAGAAACAACATGATCGGCGCCATCAACCTGCTCGAGGTCATGAAGGCCGCCGGCTGCTTCCAGCTCGTCTACAGCAGCTCCTGCACCGTGTACGGCGAGCCCAAGTCCTTGCCCATCACCGAGGACCACCCGACCGGCTGCATCACCAACGTCTACGGCAAGACCAAGTACTTCATCGAGGAGATGTTCAAGGACGTCTCGACCGCCGAAAAGTCCTGGAACATCATTACCCTGAGGTTCTTCAACCCGGTCGGTGCTCACAGCAGTGGTCTCATCGGCGAGGACCCCACCAAAAAGTACACCAACCTCATGCCTTACATATCTCAGGTGGCTATCGGCAACAAGCCCCACGTCACGATCTTCGGCGCCGATTACCCCACCGAGGACGGCACCGGTATCAGAGATTACATCCACGTGATGGACCTTGCCTCGGGTCACGTGGCGGCCCTCGAATGCCTCCACGATCGCCCGAGTCAACGATTGAGGGTCTACAACCTCGGCACCGGTAAAGGTGTCTCCGTTCTCGAATTAATCAGGACTTTCGAGGAGGTCACCGCGACCAAAGTACCGTACGTTATTCAAAGTCGACGAGACGGTGACATATCCTCCATGTACGCCGATGCTACCTTGGCCTGGAAAGAGCTGCAATGGAGGGCTACGCGAAATATCAAAGAAATGTGTAAGTTGAGCGCGATATTTTCTATTTTATACAGCTTTTGAAATTTCGTAACTTACAGGTGCAGATTTTTGGAAGTGGCAACGATTGAATCCAAATGGCTATCCAAAAAATGAAAACTCAACCAATGGCATTGAAAAACCCCAAGTCCTTAAAGAAATCAATTAAGAAGAAACTCTATACTTAACTTTTAAGAGTAAAAACGAAATTAAAATTATTTATTATTTATTAACTCTTAGGGTTTTTATTGATACTTCATAATTGCATTTATGTTAAAACACATAATACATTATTGATATTATTGATACTTATAAATTAAATTTAACACAAGTAAAAATACTCAGTTTTCTTTGTTATAACTACTTTCCAAACAGAGATAAGTGCTGGAATTTTAAAACTTCCAAGCCAAAACTTGTCCACTTGGGCAGTAAATATCTAGCAAAGATTTCCAGACAGTTTGGATCATCCGGTAGATATTCCTTAAAAATTTCTGAAATAAATTATACTTTACTGTGTATAAGCCTAATTCCTCCAGATTTTAAGAATTCACTGGCTTACCTGTAAGTGGTGGCTTATGAGAATGAATTGCACTTGGAACACTAACAATAATCTTACCATCTGGTAAGTTGATGTTAGATAATTTTGAGCCAATAATTAATTGCTCATATGGCTGTTTTCCATGAAAACTGTTGAAGTTGCAAACTGGTTGACCATTTTGAGTGATCTATTTTCATAAAAAAATTAATGAAATTAATGCACTTCAATTCATCTAAGTTTTGAGTTAATGTAACTTAAAAATCACCTTGAGCCAATACCACTTTGCCTTAAACTCTAAGCCCCAAGCTGTAAACATTTCATTCAATATACTTTCAATGTGAGAAGGAGCATTGGTACACCAAACAGCTACTATTCCAGTTGGTTTCAGTAATTTACCAACAGGGATGTCTGCCACATCTTTATTGTACATCATATCATAGCTTAAAATAGTATCATGAAAAAATGATAATTTGCAAAGGTGAATAAAGGATTCAATGGTAACTCACCTGCTTTCTTCTAATTTAACTTTTTTTCTTCTAATAGATTTATTCCACCAAGGAGGGTCCAATAGAATGAAATCATATTGATTCGAAAGGTCAATCATACTTTGCAGTTGTCTGACATCAAGTGAATAAAATTGACATTGTTTCGGAAAAATGTAGCGCTCGTTTTGAAAATTAGCGACGATGGCGCAATTTTTCGCATTACCTCCGTTAAAGTTTTTATTGAACTTGCGAACACTGCTGTCTTGATAAAACTGCTTGGATTCTAGTCTCGATTGCAAATTACTATCGTTGATTTGATACTTGGCCAGCAGTTGAAGAGCGATTGCGCGATCAATAATTTTTTGGCCTACCGATTCGACGAAACGATTCTGCAAATGTAGTGATTTGACGATTTCTTATAAAATCGGATAGTTCAAACAAAATATGCCTATCATTTTCAAAGAAAAGAATAAATTCCTACTTGTTGAAGGACTTGATCAGGCAGACTCGACTGTGTAGACTTTCGCTTTTTCGCTTTCTTAGTTTCAGTTGAGCATTGAGGGCCGTTTTGATTATTTCCTCTTGGCGCTTGATTAGCTCGCAAAAATTGCGAATTGATTTGGAAAATAGCTTGGTTGAATCGAAAAGCTGTAATTTTATCATCATCTTCGACTGTATTATAAACGTCATTTAAGTAACGTAGATGAGATATGAGCCAGCCCTCGTTTGTAGTCAATAAGATACTCATTGTCGTGTGTCAGGAGTTGATTTAGTTAACTAGAACCCCCAATTACTAACTTATTAGAATATACAATTAAGCCCCAGGTAAACAAAGGGTTGGCGGGGATGAAAACAAAAGTTACTTTTTATAGAAAATACTACATGAAGGTTAAAATATGCTTAGAAATTCTTAGGATGAGGGACCTTTCATTGTCCTTATTTTTTCCGATTTGTCCGATTGCAACACTATTAGCTAGTATAAATGAGAGAAGGTTATTTTAGTAATCACGTTTTTTATATTTCATGTTGCTCTGGGGGTAGTAATTTGAAACTTGTAACACGAGGGAACGGCGAGTACTGCACTGTACGCTAGTATTTGTATCCACTGCTGTCGGCTCACGAGGCACGACTGGACGAGTCGCACTGATCAGAGAGCTGCAGCAACAGCTTTTACAGCGGACTGCTCGTGTTTAGCAAGTGCTGCAAGACAAACGGCACAATAGCTTATACATTAGGCGGCTAATAGCCAGCGATGCAGGCGCGTATATTACCGAGCAAACATTCTATACTTACATATGCGAGCAACAATCTTGTATTTATCTCACCGAGACTTGCAAATCGCAGAGTGTGTATACTGTTGCGGGTGGCGTTCAATCGAGCTGCTGTTTATCGCAACTTTTAACATTGTTCATATTGTGAATTAATATCGTCGCCACGTGAGTCTTGCAATTAATACAAGATTTGTTTCAATTTCGTTTGCAGCTTTTTTCTACGTACATGCATTACTAAACTAAATAACGTTTGTGCGAGCCTCGCTCGTTTAATTGGCTTCGGTTGCAAAAAAAAGCTGAACAACGCTGAAGAACGAGCTGCTAGCTATCGTACACATCTGTGTTAGTTTGCTTGCACAATTTGTGCTGGTTATTGTACAGTGTCGACGCTATACATTAGTTATATTAGTTGGTGCTATATAGGCTGCTGCAAACAGTCAAATGTGCGTCGGTGCCTGCCGCCCGGCATTATCGGGCCTATGTCAATGATAAAATGTGAATGCTGATCGTCGCCTTACTGAGAAAGCTTCGCAAAGCATAAGATATTTTTCCGCGATTGTAATCTACGACCTCTCTGAGACATTCTGCACTTCTCTCGTTCAACAGCAACACGAACGTTTCAAATCGCAGTATTGGTGAGTTGATTGTTTTTATTTATTTCCTGTGCTTCTCTCTCATTCTCCCTCTGTCTCTCTCTCTCTCTCTCTCTCTTTCTTTCTGCATGAATGTTATGTGTGTGCGGAGGCAACCATATATTTATAAAGAGTCCTATAATACGAGTCAAGGAGACGAGAGCTTTGCCTTATTGCTCAAGGTTTTGGGTTATGAGCGCGCGGCACGTCTTGCTACTCGCTAGTACCGAGAATTGGAACTCAACACAACTCGAAGAGTGAAAGAGCGAGTGCGAGACAGCGATAGAGAGAAAAAAAGATAGAGCAACAGGCCTGCGTGCGTCTATGTCTTATTTATTGGTTTTAGTTCTATAACACTGATTAGTGATAAAGTGATTACTGATTTATGTTGGTGTGGTTCGCGTGCAGTTTTTCTCTGGTGCTACGTTTATACTATTTGCACGTTGGCTGGAAACTACCAAGTATTACCTAAAAGTACATACGCGTTATGAATTTTTTGGCTTTGAAAGATTGCTCGTCTCCACACAATTTGCATCAATTAAATAATCATATTTTCTTCTTCTCCTTTATTATTTCTCTTCTTTTACTTTTTTTACTAATGTTTCCTACTTTTTCCTTTGAAAATTTCATTTTTTTTGTACTGATTTTATTGTTTGCATCAAGACTATTTGTAAAAGTTCACGCGATAAGTAAATGCCGAAGTATTCAATATTTATAGGTTATAATAATAATGTCAAATTGTAGTTTTTCACTCTCACTTGTTATTTCCATTGTATAAGTGTAGAGTTTGTATTGCTTAAAATATAAGCATTTTATAGTTCAAATTTCTAAAAATATTTCATACTTTTATATCATAATTATATGCTTTTTTTTGTAGTAATAAGTCACTTGTGGCTTAAACATCAACATGGAACAAAATGATGAAGTTTGTGATCAAGAATTAGCAGTGAGTTCAGGAGCTGCCAGTTTTCAGCAATTAGTACAAGAAATTGTTGTTCAAAACAACGATCAAGAAAGAGACATAATTAACTGCCAGGTACAAAATGTAGAAATAATTTTGCCCAATGATTATGTTACAACACAGCAACAATGTGACGATAAATCAGTATCTGAAAATATTGTTAATGAAAAGCAAGAAGCACAATCTGTAGATGATAAATACCAGTATGAGACTTCTGAAGAGGTATATATAAATATTTTTGCTACTTTAAAATTTCATTCAATTTAAAATTTGAACTGACATATTGATATAAATTTTTTAATTGTTCTCAGTCTAAAATACAAGATTTTCTCATTTTGAGTGAAATGAATTCAAGTCAGAAAAGTTATGAAACTAATCATTCTGATACAGCAACAACAACAGAAAATAATGTTACACAAAAAGAAACTATTAAAGAAAATAATGATGAGTCTATTTCTGATAAATCTACAAACACTGTAATCGAATTATCTCAATCAAAGGACAATCAAAAATCTGATAACCATGATATCTCAAATAGTGATCTACCTCTTTCAAACAATGATCAAGATGACGCCATTCAAGACTTTGATGAAACTACTAAAAGTCTTCAAGAGGAAAAAATTTCTGTTCCTGTAAATTCAACGGAACCTAATTTAACTGCTAATGCAATTGATGCAAAGATGACTAATAATACACTTGCGGAAGATGGAAAAGCTTCTGTTATTGAGAATCATAGCTCTAACACATCTGAAGTTGATTCCACTTGTTTAAGTAAAACTGTATCAATCAATAATGATGCAGAAAAAGTTACAAGTAATACTGATGATCATGAAATGATAGTTGAAACAATTGAAATAACTGAAGTAACAAATTCTGATGATTTATCAATATTAACCCAGTATAAATCAAATGAACACACTTGGAAAGAAAAAACAGAAATAGAAAAAAATCAGTGTGCAAGTCAAGATACTTGCAATAATGAATCAGAAGAATCATTGGAATCAATAAAAAAACAAATATCTAATAACAAACCTGAAACATTTAACAGTGACCATTCACCTTCGACTAAAAAACAAGAAGATAAAGATGAAGCAATGGAAGAAGATGATGAAGACGATTTGGAACTTCATTTGTCCAATCAGTCTAATGAAAAAAACAAGAGTGTACTGCAAGATATCTTCAATGACTGGAGTGAAGAAAATGGTGAAGAAGAGATTCAAAATCAGGATCAAGAAGATGAGGTAGAAATGGAGCTTCAAAGCTTATTAAACGATGGGGTGACCTCAACTCCAATCAGGAAAGTAGAAAAAAAAGGCCCTTCTGACAATATTAAAAAAAGTAATAAGTCACCTACCAAAACATCCGTCAAAGGTAATCAAAAATAAAATTGTAATTTATTTAAGTGTTTCATTAAATCTATAAAATTGAAGATCATTTGAGTCTATTTTAATATCTTAAATTATTTTCAAATTTGGTCTTACAAATGTGAATTCAATATAATAATATTTAGGATTTATGAAAGCTAGTTGATGTTAATTTACTGTTATCAAATATTTTTCATGTATTTTGTTCTTATATTGCTGTGTCAGGTATCAGTAAAGTAAAAATGTTAACAAATGAAAATTTTAAACATACCATCATAGTTTTCTAGTTTTAAGTGTTGTTATTTACTTGAGAGTTTCAATGATAATCGGCGTATAATTTTATTTCAAAAAGTGAGAAGAAGAATGTCTAAATCAATAAAAAGTATTTTTAACGAAATTGTGCTGTATCATGAAAATGATAAATTTATGCTTAATTAAATGTTTTTTATTTTTCTTAGATTCTTCTCTACCTAACAAAGTCGAGGTAGATACCAAAATGAAACAAACTTCACGCCCAGGCGTGAAAATTCCAGGTGCACATTTAACGAGTCAAATTGCTTCATCTGCAGAAGTTAATGAAGTTCTGAAAGAGCGCTTGAAAGAAAAACAAAAAGACTTACAAGTGCCTAAAACTGCTGATATTGTATTTGTAAAAAAAATCACCCAGCGATTATCTAGTCATTTACTAGCAGCTGCAGCAACAGGTATATTATCGCAAGAACCAACATCTCTGGATACAAGCAAAGAATCCGAGACCAATAAAAGTTCTTCAGATAATAACGATCTTCTAGCAATTTTGGAAGGTGATGTTGATCCAGATTGGTCAAATTTAAAATCAACCAGCAATACAGATGAAGTCAATAAAGTAACTAGCACTGTTGAAGTTCATAGCTCAGGTAAAGTTATCTTTTGTTGTACCTCTCATAAAAAATATACATAATAATAATTATTGTTAATAATCTAATTGATGAATATTTTAGAAAACAAACTTGATCAAGTGACTGAACGTGAAATTGCTTTAAAACAACTGCGTGAGTTGCCAAAAACATCCTGTAAAAAAAACATTTCAAGCGTTAATAAAAAATCACTTACGAAGAAATCCGCCAAGTCAATAAAAACGTCACCAGGGGATGATGAATCAGATACTATTAATAATATAAGTTCAAATGAAGAAGAAACTTTATCTAAAACTAAATCTCCCAAAGCCAGTGAAAATGAAGAACTAGCAGTGAAAAATGACGAATCCCGATCCGGTCGTAAAAGAAAGCTTACTGAAAAAGCTCGTGAGTTCACGGCTAAAAAATTAAGAGTGCAGAAAAACAAAGATGGTAAAAAGTCTGATTCTGACAGTACTGCATCCTCAGATTCACCTAAAACGGACCCTAAAAAAAAAAGGGATAGTGTCCAGTCAGAAATGAAGATGGAAATTACAGATGTTAGTAACATCGAAGAAAGCCCTGAAAATATGCTGCAAAAATCTGCTGATGACTCGAATGATGAAGAAATTAAGAAAACTGACAGTGAATCTCCCGAAGAACAAGGACATGTAGAAACAAAAGTCAAAGAAAAACAAGATGTAAAGAAAAAAATTAAACTGGTCAACAAAAATGCTTTAATATCCAAGAAAAAAAATGCTGTGAAAAATTTAGTACGAATGAAAAAAGCTGTTCCTATTTCAAAAGCCAAAGTAAGTTATTAGATTTGAAGTATTTTTTTATGTAGTTGTAAACAAACAAGTTAATACAATTTATTATAGGTAACAAATCAAGCAAACAAACCAAAAGACAAAGATTCTACAGACTCGTCTGGAGCAGTTGTACAAATAAAGAAACCTCGAAGTGAAATTGATAGGTTGCTTCAAGATGAGGGAATTGTCAACATGCTGTATGACGCAAAACAAGATACAAGAAAACGAAGAGTACCAATTACACAGAGTCAAAAAAAAGTTATGGATCTTGAAAAAGCTGAAAGGGAACTTAAACAGAGAGCAAATCTTGTCAAAAATGCAGTGCTTAAATCCAGAGGTCAATCTGATTCTGCAAGCTCACCTAGAGCTAGAAGAAGTCTTACTGTAATTATAAACATTTTTTATTTAAATATGGCTTCAATTAAAAATAATTTTCGATTTGAAATGAACACAAAATGTAATGATGTAAATGTGTTTTTTATGTAGGCTTCTGCAACTGAACTGTCTGCCGCTCAAAATGAAAAAAAATCAACGCAGTCAAAAGCATCGTCCAGCTTCATAAATCCAGGGAAACTAAAAAATGCTGCCGAAGCATCGCGCATAATAAGGAGGCACTCTTCATCTTCTTATTCAAGTGCTTCTGGTGCTAGTCCTAGGGTTAGCATAGATCTTGGACAGCCACCAAATGATTTACTTGACTTGGAATCATCTGGGATTACAAGAAAAGCATCAGTGGATTCTTATTCTGATAAGTCAGATAAAAAAAGCCGCACAAGAGCATCAGCTAGAATTTCTGAATCTGAAACGAAAGAGGTTTCTGAGAAAACTGATATTCATAAGGAAACGACTAATCAGCCAAACTTGAACGAAAGCGATTCCCTAACACACGTTAGAAAATTATTTAAAAGCAATAACAAAAGTAGCAAAAAATTTAAAAAAACAGATGAAGATTCATTCGATGCATTGACGAAAAATACTGACATTAAATTGCCCGAAGATTCATCTACAAGTCCTGCCAAAGCAATACATGCTGTAGAAACTAATACTAACTTACCTTCTAAAAGTAGCTCTAGAAAAAAGAGAAGTATGGTGTCAGCTAATGATGAATCTATATGTGAGTTTCGAAATAAAGAAGTAAGCGTTAAAAGGCACGGTCGTCTTGTACAGCTAATATTGACACCTTGCCACAAAAATTCCGGAATTAGAAATGCACTTTCTTTAGAGGTTTGTTTTATTTTTATGAATTTAAAATTTATAATTTTTATCTAATTTATGGATTTATATATGGCAGGTAATGAAAGAAATTCAAGACGTTCTGGAAAGATTAAAAGACGATAACCGCTGTAGTGTAGTTGTACTTACATCTACTGGCACAAGTTTTTGCGATGGCTTAGATTTATCGCAGATTATAGAGAATAATGAAACTGAACGAAAGCTCAAAGTTACAGCAATGGCTACTGCTGTAAAGTAAGTCTTTACAATCATCATTATAACAAGTCTTTATTGCTACTACGATAATTACATTACAAACTTATACGTTTTTTTTCCAGAGAATTTATTAAAACGTTGGCTGCATTCAATAAGCCATTAGTTGCGGGTATACAAGGAGATGCGATTGGTCTGGGCGTTACAATGCTACCACTATTTGATCTAGTTATTGCTAGTGATAAAGCAACATTTGAAACACCTTGTTCCAAACTTGGACAAATAGCTGAGGGTTTAGCTGTTTTAATGTTATCAAATAGTTTTGGTAGTTTAACGGTATGTTCGATACTCTTCATAAAAAATAAAAAAATTTTTGATTGTTAACGAGAATAAATTATTTAATTTACAGACAAATTATTTGCTTCTGGGTGGTCGACCTTTGACAGCTAACGAAGCCTTGACTGCTGGATTCGTCACAAAATGTTTGTGGCCAGATAAATTCCAAGTTGAATTTTTGCCCTCTCTTAAAGCAATGAGCGAGCAATCTTCACAGGTGAGTACAAGTAACCAGAATAATGATTTAATATATTCGATCGTCATTATCTTATATAAATTATTGTTTTAGGCCATGGAAACTACGAAATTATTGCTTCGCAAAAGTATGCGTGAAAAATTGGACGACATGTTAAATACTGAACAAGACTTATTGATTAAACAGTGGTGTTCACAAGAATGGCAAGATGCAGCAAGAATTTATGTCAAAGAGAAAGGGCAGTAAATTAATAATTTATTGGTGATAAATGTTCTTCAAATTTTTTTTTTTTTTTTATTGTATGACAAAAGTATGCATGAATTTTTTTTTAAGCGATTATGAGGTTGTAATGTACAGATTAAAAAGCTTCTATATTATTTTTAATTTAAACAAGCAATTGCTAATGTACTAATAAGTAGTATACATAATCGTGTTTGATATGAGTTATCAAAGAAATTCTTATACTGGCATTTTAAAATGTAGTGTACTGTATCACAAAAATTTAAATTTCAATAGCTGAATATTACAATTTTAATTTTTTTTATTGAGCTGTTGAAGTAATGAAATTTTGTGATATTTCATTTCATTATTGGAAAGCCACCAAATAATCAAAAATCTTATTTCACCTGAATTACAAAATTAGTTTTTCAGTTAGTTTGATTTTTATTTATTTTTTTTATATTGATTAATACATTTTTTGGTACAAAATTATACACAATAGAATATGATGCAGCGAAAAAGGCTAGAACTACATAATAGTAAAAAGCTTAATCATTTATTTATTTATTTATTTTTTTTTTTAAATGCAGCATTTCTTTGTAAATTCATCATTCTCAAATTATATTCCATCAAGTTTTGATTTTGAGTCTATTCAATTTGTTGAAATATTTATACGTGCATATTTAAACATGATAGAAGTTATATATATATATGTATAATTAAAAAAAAAATGAAACTATGTTTTGTATGAAAAACGTTAGATCGAAGCTTTAGTTTTTCACGTCTAAGTGTTTTGTTATTTTGTCTATGGTTTGTGTGATAACTATTTTGAATATTCAAAGTTTTCTCGTTTTTCCAAAATACTTAAAAATTATCACGTCAAACTCACGAATACGAAGATTAATCGATGTCAAGTCGAGCAATCAATGAATGAAGAAAATGTAATGTGTGAATGAATACTAAAATGCAGACACCAATCATCATAGATTGATGAATATTGTGTGAAATATTTTACACTTGTGTACGAATAAACGTCGATGAAATAGTTGTATAATTACCAAGTAAGATAAAATAATATAGAATATTTTAATATATTCAGCATTAAGTTTAAGTTAATTACATGTAACAATCATGTGAATCATTGAAAAAGAAAAACAACTAAAAACATACAATAAGAACAATATATTTTGTAAATGTTCTAGGTGATAGTACGGATCAGTTCAAAATCTCTCGCATTAAATGTTTTGTTGAATAATATCTCCGATAGTTGCAGAGGTTTTCCATAATGTGAAATATCTCATATTTTGCGGAAAACTTGTTTGCCCTCGGTTATATTAGTTTTGACTATCATCTATTTATCAAAAATAATTTTGTAAATTCCTAATTCGATCTTATAAATTGTTTTTTCGAATCTTACATTACAGTTGAATCATTTATTCCAACCATTTTTTAAAAAAATTTATCGATCGCGAGCGCAGCAGTTGCATCGAGTGTTAAATGTTGTACGGTATGTTTAAGCCGCCGCATGTGTAGGCATTGTTGGCGGAGCTCTCAGCGATCGCGCCATGTGTTATACGAACATTGCAGACACGTCGGTAAGCATGCGTAGGATATTATATGTGTACGAGTGAGCGACGAGCGTTACGTGAGATCTGGCCTCTGTCTGAACAGTTGCCACACGTCTAGGCTGATCTGCGCGCTGCGCCTGGCTCATCGCTCGAGTCCCAGTGCTGTAGTTCAGTCAATGCACTTTGTGCACACGGTGTGAGTTTTGGCAATAATTAACTACTAATTCTCGAGCGTATCGAGGCTGCCTCAGTAATTTGCAGTTACGACTGAGTAAGTAATGTTCAAGATTGATTTCGCGCGAAATTTTTGCGAGATTTGCAACAGTGTCCAGATAAATAATCGCGATCAACTCGGTAAAAACTAAAACAACCCGCTGTCACGCATTGCGCATTTGAAAGGCAGGACGATTCGCGCGAATTTTTCCGTTAATCAATTCGTAAACCGTCTGGTAGCAGCAATCTATAAACATACACCGAGTGCGCTTGCCTTTATATAGGTTAGGTAGGTGCGCAAATAGAGAGCTTATGTGTAAGCTGCTGACTGCTGCTTCGCTCGAAGTCGGAGTGCTTATGCTGCTCACTTATTTGCGATTGGATTTTTTGCCCTCGTCAGTCTAGCGCTTGCAGCGCAGTTATTATCGCTCTCGGCGACAATCGAGCTTTCTTTACATAAAAAAACGTATTAGGCTGCACAAGTGAGTATGTGAATCGACAGGGTCTAACGGTCGTGTGTCGATTGAAAAACGACTAGCTTTCGATTTACTCAACTGAATTCATCCGTATGAGGCAACACGAAACTCAACCCGTTGACGCTCAACTCTCGCATTGTGTGCAATTAACGTTATCAATCAAAAGAACAAAGTACAGTTTTAGTGCATCTAAACTGATTTCACCAAACAAGCATCGTCTTATTTTATGTTTATAATCGAAGCATTAGATCGCCTGCACGATTGTTGGTGTGAGCTGAGTGCTGCATCTCAACTCCACCAGTCAATATTGACTCATGTGATAGATGAAGTTTTCTCAAATTTTTGTGGCCCTGCAAAATCATGAATGAAAGTTTCAATCCGCGTACGAGAGCCCGATGGAATCGTGGCTTTTAATCTTCCATCTTTTCGTTGCGTCAGAATTTCTTGAGTATTTCGAACCGAGTAGGGTTGAAATAAGTCGAAAACTTTTGTAAACAAAAGCTGTTGAGCTTCCGTGCCTGTCGGATTAGCGAGCGAGCATAGTTTTTGAAGGTGCATCTTTTTCCGTTATGCTCGGGAGCGTGTTGAGCCTCGTGGACTTGCCGGTATCGTTGAGCCTTGATCGCGTTCAACGTGTAATGCCACGGAACATGATCAATTTTCAAGCATTTGGAATAAACTTCGAGAGAGCGATCGAAGGAATTAATTTTGTGCCTGTCTCTGATGTTTTGTAGGTGCGAGTTGCGACAAGCTGCATAAAACGCGACGCTTCACAAGCGCCAACTGCACAGCTACGACAGCGTAAAAGGATTACGAACTCAAGAGCGGGCTGACGGTCGCTCAACGCCGTTGTGGACGTATTTTTGCCCAGAAGCTGACGCCATTTTAGGTGGAGAGAGAAAGAGAGAGCGAGAGTAGCATTTGCCAGTGATCCCCGATTGCCATTGCCCGTATACGTGTTACGTATAGTCTGTCTCTTTCTCTCCCGAGTAAACTTATATGACTGTATCGTTCGAGCCTCGCTATTGAAGAAAATGGTGACCAGTTCAGTGTTGTTATAAGCATCGCTTAGTTTTATCGGGTATCCAAACCATGTTGCAAGCGTACGATAATTTGAGCAGCTGATTAACGACAAGCAATTCTTTCATTTCCCGTAACTCTTACACTCTATCGTTACGGACAATGGAGGCCGACGTGAGAAGGCACAACACTAGTCTACAAGGAGGTAATATCTCATTTATCTTACGTATGTGTATAGATATATGTCAAGTTTGAAAACTTGCGTTTACGCTAAGTGTGTGCGTATTATCATGATAACTGTTCTTTGCAGAACTTTATTTTCTCATCGCCAAATTTCTCTCCGACGGACCGTGCAGCGAAGTCGCCAATGTAAGACCTCGGCTCTTTATTCATTTCTCTTTCAGGCAAAACTTTTACACTTACTAAACCTTCAATTTTTTCACATTTTACAGGTGTTGAAGAGGCAGTTGGAACAGGCTAAGGTAAATATCTTCCTTTGCTTACACGCACGGAGCAACGTCAACTGCCGCATTTGACATTTACACGTGCTTTTTGTCGCGGGTCAAAACAATGACCTAATTTGTTGATATTTAAGAATTTTTAGAATTTATTTCTGTTCAAACAAAACGGAAAAAGCCTTTTTTTTATTACTAAAAACTATTTTTAACAGGAATCAAAATAACATCAAAACAAGTTTTTTAATATTTATAATTATTTATAAGGTTTATTTTTTTTTCAAATTTTGTATTTTATTCGTTACAGCTTTTGCCTTCAAGAATAGATTGGCTAGGCAATCATCATGAACAAACTTTTGAAGAATTGGTGAGTATTATCATTTTTTCAAATTCACAAAAAGTTAATTATTTTTTTGCAAATCTGAGAAACTTTACCAATCATAGGCCCAGCTGCTTGCTCTACAGTAGAGCCAATAAAGAGTATAGTAGTGGTTTCTCCCACTCTCTTATCTTTGTTATACATGGCTTCAACTGCTTCCCCTTCTCAAAATTTGTTTTCACATCTGTTTTGCTCTCTTGAACATGAATAGCTAGCTTGATATTTTTCTTGTGCTCCCCACGCCTGATCTTTCTAAAAAGTATTTACATTTTCTAAAGCATTTAGAACTAGGGTCTCTAAAAAACTATGTGTACCTAAAGAGATTTAAAAGAAAAAATTTTCAAGTATAATATCTATCATACGAATATACAGGAATGAACCAAAGTCTTATTGGTTTAACATATTATTTTTTAACTGCTAAAAAAAATCAAAGTCTAGTATATTTTATTTATAATTGATTTGCTATTGATATAATATAATTAATTTACTCTTTATGTAGTTTCACTACTAGTAAAACTCAAAATTATTTTATTAAAAAACTCTTAGGTCCATGACTAATTATTAAAATACATATTATTTTGTGGGTTTTAAAATATAATTTAAATCACTGATTTAATTTGATCATTTATAATATTAATTTTTAAATAATCAAATTATTTTCTTAGGAAACAAAATATCCCCACATTGGAACACAACATTTGCTTCAATTATGTCAACGTATGGGGCCAGTGCTGGAAAAGGATGTTCCTCCTATCATCAAAGGAGCCGCATCAATGCTTGGTGCAGGCAAACAGTCCATGCTTCGCACCAAAGAAGGTATGGGCTCAATGAAAGTTCTTTTGTTATTGAAATTATTGAATGAATTGAATCACTATTTATTTCAGACATGCTTCATTCGTTTCGAAACATATCAACATACTCTGCAAGATTCGGTGGAAAACCTGTCTTATGTCCTTCAGATTTTTCTCAGGCATTAAATATTGTAAAAGTTCTCCAAGGTCGAGAAAATTCTGGTCCAATAAGTCGGCGTGAAGCCATACCTACGTCAATTTATAGTAAAATTCAAAAATATCGTCACACATTGGGACACTTGTCAGCTGTTTACTGTGTACTATATGATAGGACAGGAAAATATGTGATTACTGGTGCAGATGACCTATTAGTTAAAGTGTGGAGTGCAATAGACGGACGATTACTTGCAACTTTCCGTGGAGCTTCATCCGAAATTATGGATATCGCAGTTAATTTTGATAACACATTATTAGCTGCTGGTAGCTTAGATAGAATTCTTCGTATATGGTGTTTTCAAACTATGTCACCAGTAAGTTATTTTGTTTCACCATTCAATGAAAGTAAAACAAAAAATTATTATAATAAATAACTGCTACTATACATTTTCTAGGTGGCCGTTTTGTCTGGACACTCTGGTATGATAACCTCCGTCAATTTTTGTCCAATCAAATGCAATGGAGACAATTATCTTGTCACGACTAGCAGTGATGGATCGATTGCTTTTTGGCCACATCATAAAGAAGGCAACGATAGAGTTATTTTCCAGTGAGTATTTTTTTTAATAGAATGGGATACTCACTGAATATAAATAAAACGATGAATATATATTTTTAGATCGAAACCAATACAATATCATGAAAAAATACGTCCAGGACAGGCCCAAATGATTTGTGCTTCATTTAGTGCTGGTGGCTCATTTCTAGCTGCCGGATCTGCCGATCATCATGTACGTGTTTACAGAATGATCACTAATGAAGGGCCCAAACGGGTTTTAGAAGTCGAAGCTCATTCTGATACCGTTGACAGTATTCAATGGGCTCATTCTGGACTAAAATTTATATCTGGTTCAAAAGATGGAACAGCCAATATATGGCACTTTGAACAACAAACTTGGCATAATCAAATGCTCTTTATGACCACCAAATTACCTGGGTAAGCAATGTTATTCTATTTATATAATTGTCTTAGTACCAGATTTTTAATTCAGAAACGTTTTTTTGTAAAGTGGCACTGAAGCTGATGAAGACACGAGTAAAAAGCTTAAAGTAACCATGGTATGTTGGGATCGAAGTGATGAATTTGTTGTTACTGCTGTCAGTGATAGTACACTCAAAATCTGGGATTCTAAATCCGGCAATCTTATTCGAGTTTTAAGAGGACACTTGGACGAAATATTTGTACTCGAATCCCATCCAATTGATCCTCGTATTATTCTCAGTTCTGGACACGATGGTCAACTTTTCGTTTGGGACGTTTTGATTAATAAGCCTCTCGCTAATTTTCAAAATGTCATTGATGGGCAAGGTAACGGTGCCATTTTTGATGCCAAATGGTCACCGGATGGTACTATGCTGGCCGCTACTGATTCACATGGTCATCTGATTATGTATGGCTTTGGTTCAATGGCTGAAAAACAAAAGTTGGTTCCTAAAGAGTTATTCTTTCATACTGATTACCGGCCGCTTATTCGAGATGCAAACAATTATGTGCTGGATGAACAAACACAAACAGCGCCACATTTGATGCCGCCGCCTTTCCTAGTCGACGTTGATGGTAATCCTTACCCACCTGCCATACAAAGACTGGTACCAGGTAGAGAAAATTGTCATGGCGAGCAACTAGTTCCTAATGTTGGAGTTGGGGCCAATGGTTTGCCATTTTTTTCCATTAATTAGTGGTTGTCCCACTCTATATGCACAAATTATATTTTTATGAAATTATAGGTTTGCAAGAAGTAATCGATGGGCTGCCAGGAGAAATGCCGCGTTCGAACATCGAAGCCTTGATTGAAGAGTTAGCGCACCGTCGACGTATTCCTGGAGCAAATGAAAATCAGGAAGGTATCAACGAAATTGAAGATGTAGATATAGAGGGTAATGACGACAATATAAATGAAAATGATCAAGAACAATCTGTAGACCATGCAGTAGTACCTGTAGTTTCTAATAGATTAAACAATGGCACAAGTAGACATAGCGAAAACGTAGGTGTTCGTCAAAGCAGTGGTAATTGGCAACATGACAATACTACACCCTGGAACAAACCCATACTTGTGAAGCCACTGAAACGTGCTATTTTACGTACTCAATATTCTCAAATGTAAGATTTAACTAATCATTTTTTGTAATGCAAATGAATTGTATAATGAGTTTTGTTTTTGTATGCGTAGAAACGAATTGGCTGTTATGGAAATTGATAATTATGAAAAAGAAATGCAGAAGAAAGCCCAGGTTACTAACTCTTTAAGTCAAAATAAATTACAGGTCAAAGGAAAGAGAAGAAGTCAGGTTTCTCATGGTTATAGAACCAGATCTACCCGTAGTAATGAACCTGTCGAGGAAGAGGCAGAAGATGAAGATGATTCTGAGGTTAGATAACTGATCTTATTTATTTAAATTTGTACTTCGAGTGTTACTATTTTTACCTTAACTATTTTTTTTTAGAACGAAGCTTCGGCATCTTCAGAATCGTCGAACTCGTCAAACGAGGATGGATTAAGTTCAGATAGCCCAAGTTCTGACAGTAGTGATGAGTATTCAGATTGGATAGCTGATCATGGAGAAATACTAGAGCCACCAAAACGTAGTAAAAGAAAACGCGTAGAGAGACGATCTGAAACACCTCCCAGTGATGCGGAGACGAAAAAAAGAAACCAAAGACCTAGAAAAAAGGTAGTGATATAATTTTAGATTCAATTAGCCTCTTGTAAGAGTTCAAAAACCGATATACTATTTTATTTTTATAGGCCAAACCATATGTTGGAGAACCGACTACCATACCTGAAATCTATCGACCGTCGGAATGGCTAAGCGAAGTAATACCAAGAAAAGCTCCTTATTATCCACAGATGGGCGATGAAATAGTTTATTTTCGTCAAGGCCATGAAAAGTATTTAGAGGCTGTACGAAAATTAAAAATTTATGAGCCTAGTAGTTCTTTCGAACCTTGGAAAAAACTCGACCTTCAGGTAATTATTATCTTTTTCACGCGTAAAAAAGCAATTTTAATGACCTCTGTTTTTAAACTTAATTTAGGCTCAAGAGTATTGCAAAGTTGTTGGTATAAAATACGAGATTCGTCCACCACGTTTATGTTGTTTAAAGCTCGCTCAAATGGACGCTGAAGGTCATTTGACAGGTGTATCGTTTCAAATAAAGTATCATGACATGCCAAATGTTTTGGATTTTCTCGTTCTTCGTCAAACTTTTGATAATGCTCTCGAAAGAAGTTGGAGCGAAGGAAATAGATTTAGGTGCATGATTGAAGATGGTTGGTGGACTGGTCAAATAGAATCTGTACAGCCTTACTCCGAAGATTTTCCAGCTTCATACTTTCTGTGTTTCACTGTCAGGTGGGATAATGGTGAAACAGAATGTATGAGTCCATGGGATTTAGAACCTATAGATGAAACTCGTAAGTCATGATAATTTACTTTGATTTATACGTTATGGTATTATTTTTGAGTTCTTTTATTAAAAAGTTTTTAATAATATTTACAATTAACATTTAGGTTTATCAGCAGACGTAAATGGAGCAGTACCAATTTTGCCGGAAGAACTGGAAGAAACTTTATATCAGCCACATGCAGAAGAATGGCCTCTCGGAGATCGAGAAGCTTCTTGTCGAAGAATACTGCGTGGTCTTGATCAGGTCATGACATTATCCGCGGCAGAACCTTTTAATGCGCCTGTCGATCTCTCATTATATCCAGCATACGCTTTCGAAGTGGAATATCCAATTGATTTATCAACTATAAGAGCCCGCTTTGAAAACCGTTTTTATCGACGTATTACGTCTGCTCAGTTTGACGTACGTTACATTGCAAGTAATGCTGAAAAATTTAATGAACGTCACTCTCAAATTGTAAAGCAAGCCAGAATAATCACTGACATTTGTCTAAGAATAATCAAGTAAGGATATTTTATTTTCAAAACGATTTTGATTCTTTGATTCTTTTTATTGGGAAATAACTTTGTTTTTGAAGGGACGTGAATGACGTGGATGTAACAGCTGTTTACCACGGTATATCAAGTAATTATCATTCATCATCAACGGAATCAGATGTCGATGTTGAAGATATTAATAATCTGCCATCCACAAGTGGACAGGTGTCAACTAGAAGAATGGTTACTAGACGTTCCAAAAAGTCTCTATTTGATTCTAAAAATTGGAAAGAAAACTGCAAAACCCTTTTAAGAATGTTATGGCAATCGCCAGATTCACAACCGTTTAAAGAACCTGTAGATGAAATGGATCATCCTACGTACAGCCATATCATTGAGACACCTATGGACTTGAATCAAATTCAAGAAGATTTGCGAGGAGATAATTACGAAACTCTGAACGACTTTGTCAAGGATGTAAGATTAGTTATTTCTAACAGCCGACGTTTTAACACTAATCAGAGATCTAAGGTAAAATTAAACTTTCATTTAAGACAAACCTATTTAATTAAACATGCCACTATTAATGTTAAATGGAACTTTTTTAGATATATGCCATGACTGTCAGGTTATCAGCGATGTTTGAAGAACACCTGAAAACGATAATGAATATGTATAATTCTGAACAACGACGTAAAAAAAAGACAAAAACTCGAAGTAATAACACTAGAAAAAAGAGTACTCCAGCTAAACAGCTGAGTAATGGAGCAGGTACGGGCACCATAAAATAAATAAAAAAAGATTATAAACGAATAGTTGTATACAAGAATTATTTTCTTTCAGGCCCAACTAGAAAACCAATAGTTAGCAGTGACGATGAGGATGTAGAGGATGACGAGATGCAAGTGAATGAGGTAGATGATTTCAGCGCACCTGGTCCATCTTGTTCTACAAGAAATAATACTTTGCGTAGCCGAACTCGTCGAGCAGAACGAAAAATTATGAGTTCTGACGACGATGATGTCGAAGTAGAAAAAGAAGAAAAAAATGATAGTCAGTCTTCTAATGTTAGTACAAGTGAACAGAGCGACGATAGTAAACCACGTCGTCAAACAAGATCAAGGAAAAAGAAGCATGATCTCAATACTTATGACGATGACCATTCTTCGGACGAAGATTTTGAACCTACCCCACGAGGAAAACAGACTCGTAATATTCCAATAAAGAATTGTCGAAAAACCCGACCGAATCGAACAGCCACAAACGGACGAAAATATTTGCATAATGATGACGAAGATGACGACTTAGACGATGCAGATGTCAAAGAACCTCAAAAGCAACAAATTAAGAGAAATGGCATTAAAGATAAAGATAATGACAATGAAGATAGTGAAGACAGTGAAGATGACGATAACGAAGACAGCGATGATGATGATGACGGAGAAGAAAGTCAAGATAGCGTAAAAACTATACCTAAAATAAATACGAGACTTCGAAGGACGCCTCAAAAGCGACCTATTTTGGAGTCTAGTGAAGACGACGATGATCACATTGGTAACGTGGTGGAATGTAATATGACGGGTACAGTGGAACACGATGTATATACTAATAATGAATCTCTAACAGGCTTCGACCAAAAAAATGAACAAGAAGAAAGTGACGATCATAATCACGATAATATTAATGGAACAGCAGAACAACAAAGTGACACTGATTATGATGACGAAGACGATTCGATGGAAAATCATCAATCATATAGCAATTCATTAGATTCACAATCAATCAAATTTCCAACGCAAAAAACTTACAGAACATTGGATGCAGGAAGTATTGGTCCTCGAAAATCTAGTCGACAACGTACTGGTGGTATTAAACGAGCACGTTATAAGGAAGAAACCAGCGACGAAAACGATGACGACGATGATGACGATGACGATGAAGATGATTATGATAAAATGAACCGCGGCCTGCGTAAGACTATCAAAAGAAGTAAAAGAACTAATAAATCATACTGCGAAGATGAAATGAGTGACGAAGAAAATCAACAGCGATCTACCCTTGGTGTTAGTGTTAGTAGTCGGGGACGTATCAGGAAAATGACCCCTAAAGCTATGCAGGCATTTAGGTAATAGTTGTTGAATCGACCATCAAGTATGATAGCAATCGACATATTATGAATTTTCGACGAATTTTATTCTCGAGAATAAAAAAATCAAATGTCCTGTGCAGAAAAAAGATAGAACTACCAATGAAATAATTATGGACAAGACATCAATGATAAAATTTATCATTGTTTATTTGACATCAATTTTCATGTATCACAATTCTTCATTATGAAATCTTCCTCGGTTTTCTGCCTTCAAGTCTATTCTTGGAAAAATTATTAATTTGGCAAATGTGATTACATTATTGATTATGTTATTTAATCATAGGAAATGTAAAATGCAGTTTCAAAAGTAATTTCCGACTTTTTATCAAAATGAGTGATTCCTTGAATGAAGGTAATAATGTTAATTTCTTTAAGTTAACTATCAAAAATATTTCATGAAAGTTTTATTTGGAAAGAAACCATTCAAAAATTAACATATAAAATATGAATTGATTGGACTGGTAATTTTTTTGAATCATTACAAACGAGATCTAAAATTTTAATTTTTAAATCATGGCTGAAAAGCAAAAAGAATTTTTTTTTTAATTTTAAATATTATTTGGTTATATCCTTGAGAAAGTTTCTTCACGATCTTATATTGAAAAAATTATCATTTGACAGATTTTTTATTAAATTATTTTGCACAATGAAAAAATTGAGCAAAGTTAAAGTATTCATTAAATTTTATAAATTAGATGCAAAATAAAGCTGACAATTATTATTATTATTCTTCTAATGTTAATTAATGTCGTATAAAACTTGAAAATGTTTGATGTTCGATTGTATGAATTATGTTCGACACAAAATAGTTGATTTCTTTTATTAAAACTGCCAATTATGTCTTGTTGGTTTTATATGAAATAATAAACGTACATCTTGCAACGTTGCTTGCATAAGAGTTTCAAAAGTATCAATATGTAAATAAAAATTGTATACTTGATGACTCGTGATTCAAAATCATTTCATCAATGTAAATTCACCTGTAAATTATAACACATAATTACGCGCAATTAATAAATTTTGACTGGTAAAAGCTCTTGTGATACTAGTTGTATAAGATAAAAAAATTAAGATATATACTTACTGTGTAAAGGACAATTGAATAAGTGGGTTTAACAATGGCTTATTTTTCTATTTAAAAATAAATATTGCGCAGTCGAAGTTTATCGAATTTATTAAAACAAATTCGTTTATTATTAATTTGTGTATTTTGGTGTGCAACTGTTTGAAACAATAAACAACTTTGCCACATATCTATATTTGACTTATGTATATAAATGTTTCTAGAATTAATTTACTTAAGTATAAGAATCACTGTTTATTTACTTAACTCGATGATCTTACAAGCATAGAAGCTTTTCAAGTGCAACGGCATAGGCCCATTGTAAAACGTAACTTTGTACAAACAATGGTAACAAATAGTATTGATTGAAAATGTATCAATAAAAATTGATGAAAAAATCATAATTCATGATACGAACGTATACTTTTTTATTATCCTTTTATTTTCGTCCTTTTTTAAGATAAAATTATTATAAAGTTAAACTTTATGACTAAGAAGACAAAGGAACAAAATTAAAATGAGATATTCTCAAGTGCCAAGTACATAATACGAGGTATATTCCCGATTAATACACAAACATCATTTAAAAAAGTAGGCAGTCTTTCTTTAATAATTAATTTATAGCAAAATTATAATTAACATTTTTTTAAGTAAAAAAAATACTCCAAGCACGAGTGTGGGTTCATTATAGGCATTTTATACATATTATGACACAAACTTAATTCTCTTGGGGCCTTTCTAACGATCAATTAAAACTCTTCTAATCTCCACTGATGCAATTTAATCCATCAGCTTTTTTTTTAATTTTTCAAAAGTAAGGGAAAAGAACTGCTTATCATCATTATAAAAATTGAATGCTCTTACTTGAGGTTGGCCTTAAGAAAGATGAATTCGATATATAACTTGAAATGGCTCTTTTATTTATTTATGGAAAAAAGAGAAAGGAAGATTGAAGTACAAAAAAAACCGCCAAGTTCAAATGCTACCCTGTGCGCTAGTCGCGCTAATGAATTAGCGAGTGTGTACTATGTAGCAGACCAATCTTACTCCATGAGGTAATATTATAGGATGTCGACCTTGCTCGTTAGTCCATTAGTACTCGGGTGCTGCAAAAAAGCACTCTGTTAAATTGTGTAATTGTTAATTTCGATACTTGGTCCTCGCCGAAATAACGAGGCGGTCGAGGACCTCGTTTTTTTTTATAATTTTGCATTAGTACCGGTTCTCATTGTTTGACAATGCATCGACTTTTGAATGTGCGAGCAGTCTCGTTGCCTCGAGGCCCGAGTATACACATTGTCAACACAAAGAGCATTTGTTTTATCAGTAGTGGATTCAATACGAGATGTTAGTATTATCACTTTTTTCATGAATTACACAACAATTACTCGATGACATTTTGTACCTTCACAAAATATCTCCTTTCATTTAAATTGTTTCGAGGTTACGTTGCGCATGTTGGTGTCACTTTATGTAAACTTGACACCTTACTACAGGGCAAGCATTTTTCGCTCCTAAATATTGTTTATGATTTTTTTTCTAGCATTGGACAGATTATGCACACGACAATTTTCAACCACAATCAATAAAGCTTTGTTGAGCTCCTCTACAAAAAAACGTATTATCAGGAAAAAAAATAAACAGTACGCTGAATTGTTGGAGGGTAATTTGAAATTGATATTAATTTAGTTTAATTTTTGTTCTAATAAGTCTATGGATGATTAATTTATTAAAAATAAATTACCTTATAGTTACTGATAGCTCATCCAGCAACAAAAAAGCTGCTGTCCAAAAACTAAATGCTGCTCAGCTTTCAATGTTAGTTGACCAACCTGAAATCACTCTGGACAAATTACATAAAATAGAAGCTAAAGCATTTAAAAAAAAAAGTAAAGTTGGTAGCATATCTCAGTTCAGCACAAACAGTGTAAATCGATCTATCATAGACAAAGTTACCCTTTCGTCTGATACCTTTGGATTACATGCAGTTGATGGTTTAGACAATGTTAATGATATTCTTAAAAGTGTTGGGAAAGCAGACCGCGATGTAATTGTGCAAGAGTTGTCAACTTCAGATTATAATGATGACCCTGTCGTTATGAATTCAAGAACAAATTTAGACAATTTAACTGAGTCTGAATCAGAAAAAAAAATTTTTGATTCCTCGTCCCAAAGGTAAAATATGTAAAAATTCAGCATTTTCAATGAATGTGTAAATATTAAAGATAATGTTGATAATCTGTTTCTTGTTTAGCCAAAAAAAAGAAAATGTGGAAGAGTCTGAAAAAATTGTTGCTAAAGGAAAGAAAATTAAAGATGCAATTATTTTTGAAGAAAAGCTTAAACAATTTAACAAAATAATGTTGGGATACATTGATGTTTGTGTAAATAGTGATTCATTACGTTGTAGCAATAGAGTTTTGAAATTGTATATTCAACGACGCATGAAGCATGAAAAAGAAGAAGAACATTTGTACATATGTGATGTAAATATAATGAATTCAGTGATACGGAAGTTAGCTTACAATGGAGAAATACAAAAAATTTTTACATTAGCTCATTTAATACGTAAAAATAATATTAAATTGAATCACCAAACTTATGCACTTATTTTGGAATGTATTTGTCGCATGAATTCTACAGACAATGAAAAATTGAGTAAGTAATGAATTTTTTTGTGTAGCCTGATTTTATGTGTCAAAGGGATATATGTATAATAATATAAATATTTTTTGCAGAATTGTTGAAAACAGTAAAAAAGGGAATGCTGATTGATAATATATCTCTGAATGATGTTATTACCAAATCCATTTTTTTAAATGATCAAAAGTCATATGTTGATAAAGCTGCTAAATTACTTGATCCTAATTTCATTCCAACTTACGAATTCCCAGATACTTCATATAATTGTAAGCTTCTTCAAAAGTTTGATGAGACTTCTGCCACACCATCTAGTACAGTTGACAATTTCACAATAGATGAACTTAAAATACGCCTGGAGAAACAAATTGAAGCCGAAATTAATGGTTTAGTTTCTGTAAAAAACATTGCTTTGCATAAGGATCCAGATCGAAACGTCTTAAATAACGTAATATTCATAATATTAATTCAACATACTGAATTAAATTGTTTGCGTCAAATTCCAATTCATGTATTTTGAATTTTCAGCGAAAAAAATTGGAAAGTTTGGAGGAATCTTGGAGAGAAGCAGCTCTTGTGGCCTTCAAACGAAATCTCGAAACATTAAAAAGTCGTGAAATGTTACAACGCGCTCATAAAATGATGCTGTTTCCGTACTTAACGGTTTTGGAACCTGAAGCCTATGTGAAAGCTCTTCTCACTGAAGTTCGTAATTTAGGAATGGGTTCAGATATGTTTAGTTTACCGTATAATTCACTGTGTCGTCAGCTTGGAGCACAAGTTTTTAAAATGTACGAAGCTCGTGTGAAACAGGACACAGGCTTGAATGACAAAATGTCCGATGTTTATCTAAAATATTGCGAATGGTTTTTGAAACGAGACGACAAGCTCAATCATCGATCGAAATGGACGATTCTGGAACACGAAGCGAATCAAACTGGTGTCACCTTGGGGTTTGAAGTACCATCGTGGCAATCTCACGTGCACGTGAATGTTGGACGATTTTTATTCAACATCATAATTAATGATTTAAAGATCCAACGAAGTACGCAAGCGCATTCTGAACCTGCATTTTTAAAAATTTATAGAAATAACGACGTGTTGGTCAAAGAAGAGGTAGTTACTTATCAAATTTACCTTTTAGCCTTGTCTTTCCTCGTGAAAAAATTAAATATTGATTTTAAACTTATAGATAAAACCAAATCCCCAAGTATCTAAGTTGTACCGAGAGAGCCAGCCTGAAACTTTGACTTTCAACACTACACTGATACCATCTTTATGTCCTCCTAAACCTTGGACTTCCGTGTTCTCAGGTGGGTTCATCGTTTCACAAACCGACATAGTCAGGCTGTCGCATGTAGGGGTAAGCATTATTTTTTCTAAAACATCAGTGCCCAGGCGATAAATTAATTTATGATGATAAACTCGTCAGAACCAACAATGGGATAGACTGATAACCGCTCCACCGAAACAACTTTATCCTGCCCTCGATAGTTTAAACCAATTGTCTTCAATTCCATGGGCAGTAAATACAGATATCCTCGATGTAGCGATTAAAGTATTTCAGAATAATGGCTCGGTCCCGTTGAAAATGCCTCAACATCCTTCTGTGTTAGAGTCAATTCCGGCATTACCAAAGGATAGCGATCCAAGCGAAAGAAAAAAAAATGAAAAAGCAAGGCAAGATTTGAAGCAAAAGAAAAATGAAATGTATTCACTTTGGTGCGATGCTCTTTACAGACTGTCTCTTGCCAATCATGTAAGTAACCTGTTCGGAAGTTTTTTGAAGAAAAATTCTAAATTAACTTGCTTATTTTTAGTTCCGAAATAATGTATTTTGGCTGCCACATAATATGGACTTTCGTGGTCGTGTATATCCCGTGCCTCCACATTTGAACCACCTGGGTTCGGATCTTGCCCGATCCATGCTGGTATTCGCTCTTAAAAAACCTCTTGGACCTAAAGGTCTCGACTGGTTAAAACTTCATACCATCAATCTTACGGGTTTTAAAAAGAAAGAACCAATAGCTGCTCGTTTAGCGTATGCCGATGAAATAATGGATAAAATTCTCGATAGCGCTGAAAGACCTTTGGATGTGAGTATAAACACGTCTGCAATCTCGTTCAATTCATATAGAATTTTCTCATGATGAACTGCAACTCTTCATGATTAGGGTGAAATGTGGTGGTCTAAATCAGATGAGCCATGGCAAACACTGGCTGCATGCATGGAAATATCGAAAGCTTTGAAATCACCGAATCCCGAAGAATTTTTGTCGGGCTTTCCTATTCATCAGGATGGAAGTTGCAACGGACTTCAACATTACGCAGCTCTTGGTAGAGATCGCATTGGTGCTGTAAGCGTCAATCTCTGCCCTTCCGATAGGCCTCAAGATGTTTACAATAGCGTTGCAACGATGGTGGACGAAAAAAGAAGAGAAGATGCGGCTAACGGAAATCAGATTGCCAAAGTTCTCGAAGGCTTTGTTTCAAGAAAAACGATTAAACAAACGGTCATGACTACGGTCTACGGTGTCACGTGGTTTGGAGCAAAATTACAAATAGCGCGACGGCTCAAAGGTACTGGCATGCTCATTCAATACGTATGATAAAACGCGTTCAATACAATTAATCGTTATTTTTATGTTTATTAGAAAATGATGCTTTTCCGCAACAGCATTTGTGGCCAGCTTCGTCATATCTTGTACAGAAAACTTTTCTTTCTCTGCGAACAATGTTCAAAAGTGCGCGGGAGATTCAAGACTGGTTCACCGAATGCGCCCGACTAATTTGCTCGGTTCGCGAACAAAATATGGAATGGGTCACTCCTTTAGGCTTACCAGTCGTCCAACCTTACAGTAAGATTCATCGAGTTACTAAAAAGAACGTATGCCCATCGTTCAGTCCCGATATATACAGAAAGCCAAACGCAGTCAAACAAAAGAACGCCTTTGCACCAAATTTTGTACATTCGTTAGATTCTAGTCATATGATGCTTACCAGCATATACACCGAGCACGCTGGTATTACTTACGTATCGGTGCACGACTGCTACTGGACGCATCCTAGTACCGTTGAAATCATGAACAAGGTAAGGCTCGTTTGAATTCAATCGCGGTGAAACACGACGTAACCGTATTCATTATTGCACGCGTTCTGTTGCAGATATGCCGAGAACAATTCGTGGCATTACACTCTCAACCTATTTTGGACGACTTGTCGACATTTTTCGTCGAAAAATTTGCTTATGTAAATATGGATAACGAATGTGTAGAAGCAGATTCAACGAATCGAAAAAAGAAGCACAATCATTTGCTTAAAGAAAAATTGAACAACACTTTAACCAAAGTACCACAGCAGGGTGACCTCGATCTCAAAGAAGTTTTATCCTCAACGTATTTCTTTAGTTAAATAATTTAATAAATGTTATGTACAGTGTAATTGTTGATTGGTTGTTTTAAACTAGCTGTTGAATTTTTATAGCTTGATAGAAAAGAAAAGAAAAGAAAAGAAAAGAAAATACACATTTAATTGATGTTTGATCACTTGAAAATTGAATTCCAAAAGCGCTTGTTTCCTAAATTATTGTTTGTGACCATTCGATACTGTCCCGGTCCATCTATTTGTAAATAATTAAATTGATGATTCTTGTTTGTTACGGTCTGCCATCGAGGTCCGAAACTCGGTGATCTGCAACGAAAAAACAATCGATCGATATGTGTAAGCACTGCGCAGATAAAGATGAAAGTAATGTAGGTACCCATAGTACGCGACCGCCGTCCAAAGTTGTGCGAGCTCTCTGCGCATCGCTTTGTCTCGTTCGTTTTTCACTGGGTCGACGGGTCCCGCGTTATTCAAGCCCAACAATAAATCTACATCGTTTCCGTGAGTCGTGCCTTGCAGCGGCCCCATACTCGCACCTATGGAAGATCGCTCGGCTCGATGGGTGTAATGATAGAACCAAACTGGCTTCTTGTAAATTCGAGAGTGCAGCGTCGAAGCTCTCTGAGCGTCGAAGGAGAAGAAGCGATCGCCTATCATGTCGCTCAAGATCCTCAAGTTATCCATATTCAAGGGTTTATCGGCGAAATAATATCGGCGAACTTTTCTCGCCACGGCAGCCAATTGCTCCTGGGGATACGATCTGTCCAGATAGAACAGGCGAGGCATTATCGAGTCCCATTTTCGGTCGATCGTCTGCAACATCGAGGAGTTGGCCAATACATTGGCGAAAGACAAGCCCTCTTCTTGGACTATACCAGTGATCAAAGGTGCATCGTAGGCCCGACCGGATCGCACGATCTCCAGGGGATCGCGATCGACGAAGGGCTCGTCGGAGGCGCGCTCAACGACGGGCACGAAGGCCAAGAACCACTCGCTGCTGCTGCTCTACGCGAGTGTCATCGGAATCGAATGGTTATTTTTGCGCAATGACGACGAAATGGCAAACGAGGCAACAGAATCGCACTTACCGTCAGCATCGCCTGAGCCTTCATCAAATCATCGGCCGGCAGCTGCTTCAAGCAGCTTATCAGGTCGATCGTGGTGGCGCGCGAGCAATTGACGCGTTGGCCCAGAGCGAAGGCCGCGGCGCGCGAGGTCGTGCTCGTGGCCCAAGGATTGAGAGCGGTGCCGCTGACGGCCAGTCCGGCCTGGAAGAGGCCGCGACTCATCGGCGACAGGTAGTGATAGTGAACGCTGGCCGCCCCGGCGCTCGCCCCAGCCAGGGTGATTCTGCGCGGGTCGCCGCCGAAGCCGGCGATGTTGTCGCGCACCCATCGCAGCGCCAGGCTCTGGTCCTTCAGGCCCATGTTGCCCGCGACCACGCGGTCGTCGGTGCTGAGAAATCCAAAGAGTCCGTGGCGATAGTTGGTCGACACGAAGACGACGTTGCGATCGTTCATGAGGTACTGCTGCTCGTGGCCCGTGACGAGGCCGGCTTGAAAGGCCCCGCCGTAGATCCAAAATATGACCGGCAGCAGCAGCGAGTCGTTGCGGCTCTCCCTACTGGGCGCGTACACGTTGAGGTAGAGGCAGTCCTCGTGGCCGGCGACGCTGCCGTCGTCGATCTGCAGGCCGAGGCAGGGGCCTCGAACTTTGTCGGCGACGAGAGGCGGCACGATCCAGGCCGGCGCTGGCTCTGGGGGCTATTCGGGGCCGTTATCCTCGCGTTGCGAGTACGAGCTGGTACGAAATTCATAGGGAAATTCAAGGTATCTCACCTCGAATCGTCGATGGGCCGTGGGTGGCCGAGCGAAGGGTATACCCTCGTAGGCGTCGTAGGTGACGTTGGCGTAGGATCGCCTGCGATAGCCGCGGATGGGGCCGTACTTGGTGAAGGCGAGCGGTGCATCCTTCTCGTGGTTGGCCGAGATCATCGGCAGCGCGAGCAGGAGGAGGCAAGTCAGGGCCGGACTAGGGGCGAGCATGATCGCTGATCGTGGAGCAGCTACGATCGACTTCCGTACGCGACGCCTCGACGCGCTTAATATATTTGTAATCTTTGATGCACTCGAGCGAACACATGCTCTCCTACGCGCGGCTGATAACACTCGAGGACAAACAAAAATCTCAACAGGTGCAATGCTTGTACGCGACGATACGATGTTTGTCGACGGAATCTTAATAAATTAATAAAATACGCCAATCGACTAAATTGACTGAATCTATGATAATTGCCATTAGCGCGCCCGAGTACTTATCGCGTACAACCGGTTTCTTTTACATTTTTGGAAATTATTACGTATTGCGCGAGGTTGGCATGGCTCGTTGTGCGCCAACTCGCACGTACTCGCTTTAAAGTACCCGATCGAGAGAAATTCGTTTTTCCACTTATATACAGTCGCGGCTGAGCACGAGGAGGAAAAAACCCGAAAGCGGCCCGATGTTTTGATGCTTTTCGCGATGCGCGACGAAAGCAATGCGGATCGTTGATACTTGCGTCATCGCTGCGGCGGCGCACACGGAAAGTGAGTAATGCGCTGCATTCAATATCTCGCGTATCAAGCAAGCGACGCGCATTCAAGTCAATTTGATTCGCCGATTAGGTGCGAGATGTTTCTTTATTGTCGAATGGTGGCGTGTACATTTATTCAACCTTAGCTCGAAAGTACAAACAATTTGATTTTCGCTCGGCGATCAGCAAGTAGTAGCCTGATCGAGCCTCACGCAAGTCGGCATCGGAGGCACTTGGCAAGTGCATTTGACGCAATTCGAGCCGGGCTCCGTGGACTCGCTCAGCTCGTCTCCGATGCGCATTTTTAAATTGCCGAAAGTGCAGGTGACGTCGCTGTCTTCCTCTTGGGCTTTATCTTGCGCCGCGTCGTTCGAGCCGTTCTCTTTCTGCTTCACTAGTATCGTGTCGTTATCGTTGGCTGTGGACAAAAATTATGCATGTACATGATACGAGTGTAACGATCGATCGCGACGGGATAAGATTCGATAATTGCTGCACACTCACGACATCTGTAAGCGAAGGCGCAGCTGGTGCTGGGATTTTGACCGCTGTAAAAGTAAGGAGCGCAATTGTCGCGCACCTCGTTCAGCCGATGCAGCTCGACGCCGCACTTGATCGCTCGGCAAAACGGCTCGACGTTCTCGCCCGCGTAACCTTTCGCGCACTGGCACACCGTGTTGGCGTCCGGCTGAAACTCGTCGCCGTCCTGGTAGATTTTACCGGCGACCTCGCATCGATACCGATCCTCCGGCCGCTCGGCTGAAATTTCGGGTTGCATTTTCGTGCATAAGCTTTGCATACACTTAAAGACTAATCGCTCAAGGATACTCACGGCAAACCTCTTCGCCTCCGCAGCACGAGTCGGGATTTTGTCTCCAATAACAGCCGGGAGCCGGTCTCATTCGATAGCAGTCCACAGCGGCGCACAAAAACGAAGCTCTTGAAGAAAAAAAACAACTCGTTATCGCATCTCGAGATCGAAGCTATTTTCAAACGTACGAATAATAACGTACCTATTTTTGTAGTCGTTGCGGCATATGCAGGCAATGTCGCAAGCGCTGCTACGGTCTTCGTCTCTCAGTGTCTCTCCGATGGAATATTCATGACCATTGGCGTAGCACTTGTCACTCTTATGAGATCGAAGATGCGAACAATCGTAGCTGATGGGGCAACAATCATTAGCATTTTTGTAAACTGGTTCGCATCTCAGATCGTTGTAGTATTTCAAGGGGCCTTTGCACTCCACTTGACTGCAATCTGCGCATATGACAAATTGCAAAATAAATAAATAAATAAATAAATAAATAAACAATATGGACTGAATTAATTATAAAATTGGCAAGCTCGAACACGGATTCGATGCATTATGTAATGTTTTTTTTTTTTCAACGCCAGTCTCTTTTTGCACGCTTTTAATTACCTTTGCTGACGATGGAAGCTCCGATAATGAGCAGGAAAGGTAGTATCGAAGCCGCGGCGAGCGACATCGTTCGTTAGTCCTTGCGCGCGGATGAAGCGCAACTGCGCGAGCCTCGTTAATGCCGTCTCCATAATCGTATGACCTCCGATTCTTAATGCGCTACATGTATATTTCAACTAAGAAGGGGGGAATTGATCGAGGCGAAAAATAAAACTAGTTTTGTTCTGGACAGGCAACGTCTTTTTTCAGGATAATTTCCATTCGAGCCTTTTGCTTTTGTGAAATATCAAAAGTCTCTACACGTTTTTGAATTCGGCCGATAAAAATAATATTTACATTGTTCATTCGAAAAACTGACTACATGATGCATCATTTGAGAATCAACAATAAATTAGAATAACACCAAATTATTCAAAATATTTAATATAAACATTACAAAACTCCGTCAACCTATATTGTCCTCGATGGACACGATTCAAAAAACTTTTTTTATCCAAACTATGTCGGCATTCGCTGCACTTAATTGCAAATAGTAGTTATCATGAAATTCTTAACAACCAGGTACATACAATTTTTATTGTAACCGTATTACTAACCTTTTCTAAACTTTATCGTTATCTAGATAAGAGCAGATCCAACTTATTAATGATATAATGCAGTAAAAAGAAGAAAACAATATAAAATTTGAAAATAAAGGGTTCTTGGAAAATTAGCACTCATTTAATTTGAAGTTTTATTTATTGTTTAAACGAATTCTTTTTTTCAATACAATGATTGATGAATAACAAAATTAAGCTTTAGTAAATTATGCTAACGGCATAATAATAATACATTTAAATCTTTATCGTATTAATTATCTAAGTAAATAATTAGTTTATGAATTTCTAATTTTTTTTCAATTTTTACTAATTAATGACTGCAGGTAATTTTAATACGTGGAATTAGATAACTTTTATAAAATTTTTATTTTATCATTACTTATTGTTTATGACTATGGCGAAATATTTTCTGAACAAAGATCCGATTACGCCCAAGAAATAGAGAAATTTACATACATCGACAAATATTAAAAAATTAAAAAATTTATAAAAAATTGAAGGACCGAAAATCGAGGCCGTTTTAAAAGACTTTAGATTGGTCGAGCTTCTTTTGGCTCGAGTCGAAATAGGATACTGCGGTCACAATAGCAACCTTTTTAAAACGCGATTAAAAAATTAATGCGTACGAAGTACGTATATAAATTGATTTTATAAGTATGGTTATAGAAAATATTTCAAGTATATTTTTAATCGTGACTTGAATGCCGTGCAAAGTTTGGTCGCCTGCACCTTTAACAATTTTTGCACTGTAATTGGCAGAAATATAAAGCGACTTAAGGCACTGCACTTATATGAATTTATCAAAATTATTATATTAGAGGCACTTTTTTACGACTAAACAAGCACAAATAGTCCGGCGCGCACAATATGTTACCTGTAATTATAATTGTGTTTCATGACAGAAGCTATTGGGAAATAGGTGATAGATTTTATTAAATATACACAAGCTTGTTCAAAACGTCACTTTTACCTCATTTAAACGCCACAGTAGCAGCTGAAGTCAACATTGCACTTAAGGCGAAGGTAAATTAATTAAATCATTGCGGGGTCAAAATTTTTTGGAAATGAACATCTCAAGATGAAATGAAGATCCCATAAGATCGACCGTGTTGATATCGAATCTCTTTCGCCACCTTGTACGAAAAAAGCCTACCACCTATTTTCCAATAGCAGAGAGTTAGTTAATCCAATTATTAACTATAGGTCGTCCGATTGAAAAAGTAGGTTCTGATAAATACTCAATAAAATGGCGCATAGTAAAATTTAGTTTGATGTATACTTGCGCCACTTTATCTCGTATTTGTTAGAACTTATCGTTTTCTTAACAGGTCAGCTGTTGATGAATGGGATAATGATTTTCCTCAGCCTATAGTCAAGCGGCCCGGTACTTGTAGCCGGGAGAGCGAGATTGCAAGTTGCAATATTTTCAGTTTTTAGTTGGATCGTCGCTGCGCCGTGGGCTTACGACTATGCGATTGATGATCAAGAAGCGCGCTAGGGTGTTTCTCAATAACCAGTGTATAGTCGAGTCAGTATTAGGCCGATGACAATATAGTCGTCAGCATCTAGCTTAGTGATCCCATTCGTATCGTGAATTGAGTACTGACATTACCCTTACAAGTTTATGAAAATTTAATAAGATTACTTTGATTACTTTTCAATTTGTAATTGAATTTCAGTTCAAATTATCAAGTCAAATGTAAATACTTTTTGTAAATGATTACCCGATCTTGACCCGCAGACAAGTTACCGTAGTGATTAATATAACACCCAGATCGCGCCCACATTATTTCCCAATAAAAATTCAGTAGGTATCAAAATTTACTTGCGCGTAGTGAGTCCCGATACTTCTCGTAGCTTCTAAATTTACAATGATGATGGATGCTTTTAAATACACATTGATAGCGTTATTATATTGTTTGCTTGGTTTTTCGATATGGTAAAAAATATTTAATAAGTAGGCGGACTTTGATTAAATTATAAAATTAGTGACTGAGTTGACAAATGACTGTAAGCTTGGTGAACACGTTGACGGGTTATGAAGCAATATTGGATCCAAGTAATATTATTCCAGAGGTGACTGGATCCAATTCTAGCGATTAATTATAAATTTACAACAGTTAATTTCAAAAATATAATTGATTTTTTCGTCCAAATTTCGTCTATTGAGCTTGAAATCGACGTGAATACTTTTTGTTTTACTTGACTGCTTCATTATAAATTTTTTCATAATTGTTTCCTATTAGTTTACTCGGATTTAACTGGTAGTTCTCCTCGCATAAATCTGAAATAAACGTATGATATATCGTAACATATTGAGTTTTCGGATTTTGTATCATAATGCAATGATTAATATCTGCAGTCGAAAATATTATTAAGCTTACCTTTCTAACTTATCTACACATGCGTCTTGATAATCATGAATCCAACGAACTCCATTAAAATGACACACTGCTCTCATATCATCTGGAAGATCTTCAGGTTCTGGCCATTGAAAATTGTCAATGATTGGTATTATATTACATTGGGATTGCAGAGCAGCAACAACTTCCTGCAAATATGCAAAAAGATGTTTAATTTTTTTAAATTTTGTTGAAGAAGTTGTCTTCTCGTAACGAAGAATTTATAGACCGGATTCGTGAGAATCGGCGCCGGCGTCGTTTTCATGTTTTTTTTTATGGAGACGAGGAATAAATCTAATCACTTGTCCGAAATCGAAAACGATCGCGCTTTCTTATGATTTAATTTAACATTTCTAGAGAGGGTATGAAATGAACTCATCATCTTCACGCACCCGGAATATGAGAAAAATCATGCGAAAAAATTACGTTACTAATTTTAAATAATATCTAGAACAAGAACAAAGTATTACTTACTCTATGCACCCAATCCTTGCAATCTGTGTCATTGACGCATCTTTCTAAAGCTTTCGGTGTTAACACTAATAAGAAGTGTTTTGCTTGTCTAATGCTTTGCAAGAGATTATTATCAAATTTTCCTGCTTCAAGTCTTTCTACATCGATGAAAACTGAAAAACCTCTGAGCTGAAGATGAACTTTTAATAAGCTTGCCAGTTGTGATCCATTTGATCTTCTGTAGCTGACGAATACATCGAGAGATTTGTCAGATTCTTCATTCGCGCTGGTAATAAATTGATTAGCGTTACAGTTTTTAATGGCTTCCAAGATCCGTAATCGGTGAATACTATTTGTAATGTGACATTCAGTTAAAAGTTGATCTTCGGTCAAGGTTTTGATTGTATCCTTATCAACGCCGGCATTTAACATGGTGTATGTATATATGGAAAATTCTTGTCCTATAGATTGCAGAAATGAATTTAAATTTCCGGTATCTCTACTGCTATAATCCGTTATTCTTTTCAAATTATGTAGTTCTCTCGTAAACCGTTGTCTTAAAATCCCATTTGACATACCGATGTCTTCTTTTAAATGTTCGTCGGTTATGGATAGGAGCAAATCTCCATCAACTTGACTTTCTACAAAGCTAGTAATGAAATGTTCAAATCCAATTTGTTTGATCCATTCAAGTACATCTTTAGTTGACCATAAAGGTACTTGTTGGCTCAATTTATGAGGTACTTCTTCGCCCATTAATTTCAGAGCATGAGCAGCTAATTTAGAAGCGATAGCGTTGGGACAACCAGCGACTTTTTTCAAAGGCTCAATAGCTCCAATTTTTCGGAATATGCTTGTTTTTCCTTGTTGCTTTTTTATACCGGCTTCCATACAAAAATGAAAAGCAGCAAGATTCCTAGCTTCCTCGCGTTTAGAATTGAGTACAGGGACTAGTCTTAAGAGCCAATTCTCGCTTTGTCCATGAGCGTAAGCTAAATTTGATTTGGCAAAATTGTAAGGAATATGTGAGGTGACAAATGGTTCAACGAGGTTTAATGTCCCTGATTTGAGAACAGCAGCTTCGATTTCTTTATTTGCCACTAGAACTGCAATCGCTAAACAAGCGTAGTACTTTATGTTATCATCATTATGGAAAGCAAGAGGAAATAACCACATTGGGACTTTTCTTTTAATCATGGCTTCTTGATTGTCGGCACCTCCATACAAAGACAAATTTGCCAAAGCTCCAGCACAATGCCTCAAAGTCTCCACGTCATTTTTTCGACATTCAAAAAGTACGGCGTCGAGACCACCCAATCGAATTACATCGCTACAGGTATTTTCGTTGTGTTTAAAAAGGTGCTCGAGAATTCCTGTACCAACTCGAGCATGTTCAACTGAATTTATTCTCTTGGTGCACATACACGCAGCATTTACAACTTTGTCTAAACCTGAGTCAACGATATGCTCTCTGTTATCTGTTGTCAAACATTGTTCCAAAAGACGTGCCGATGAAAATTGCAATCGGTCATCGTTTGAAATGCAATTGTCTATAAGCAAATTGAGCCCACCATTTGTTCGTAATGAATCGCATAAGCTCAAACCCAATTCATGCCCATGAGTTGGAACAGCCCAAGATTTCTGAATTATATCATTAATTTGATCCACGAAAAATGACTTAGTTGCATCATTCAAATTAATGCGATTTTCTTTATCGTCTTTAAGGCGATTCACAAGATTTTCGATAAAATCCGAATACTTTTTTTTAACTAATTCTATCTCTTGCGACTTCGATTTGGAAGTCAATTTATCGATATCGTCCAAAGTTTTTTGTGGCGCATCTCCTTTACAGTCTATTGATGGCTTAATATTTGGGTGGATGGAATAATTTTTATCATTCAATTCATTTGAAATTTGCATGCTTGGTGCAATGGTGGCCTTTGAAGCCACAGTTATAGTAGACTGGGAAGAAGTTGAGTGAGTTGCGTGCTTGAATATTCCTTTTTTCGTTAAAGCTTGTCTCTGTTGCTGTGTTTCTAAAGATTTCTAAAAATAAATAAAAATTATCAAGTATTTGAAAAAAAAACATCAGACGTGAAAGTACTCCTTCTTGAGAAGGGCCTAAATACTAATTCAACTTTTTAATTCGAAAATCAAGTATTCAATGAAAAACTTTTATACGTAATTAAAGTGTTAGAATTGTTCAAGAAACTTCCTTGATTTTTTCAGATATTTTTAAATTTTTCGTTTTATGATTTCTGACCATTTTCAAAAATCCCAAAATGATTGCAAAAATTCTGAAAACACAGGGGGTTCAAGGGTGTTTCTTTGAACAATTTTAAGTTAAGGAGGTTCGGGAGTCTCAGCGAAATGCAGCCAAATTTTTAAAACACGTTCAATTGCTTTGAAACTTTATAATATGAATGTTTATATCAAAATACAACTTTTCACCGCAAAATTTTGTTAAAATGATGAAAAAATTTTTTGACCATTTAACATGGTTTCTTACGAGAAATCATGAATTTTCGCTTTCAATGAGCATAAACATAATGTAAAAAAACAAAAACTAAATAGAAACAAATACGTACATGTAGGAAATTTAATAAGGAATAATTTGACTGCAAAAAGAAGTTCATCGACCGTTTAGTTATCGAGAAATAAATTGTTATGTGTAAAAATTCGTGGGTCATTTGCGCGTACCCTAACCAACAAATGAGCTAGAACAACAAAAATATGTGCTCATTCGACTCTAATGACAAATAGAGTATTGTTTTAAGCCTAAAACATCGAAAAAAACTCATCAAAATGATTGAATTATTAATAATAGCTATAATTGTGTGCCAGCTCATTGAAAAAACCTACAATTTCGTGTTATTTCGAAGTTGGCAGCGCTGAAAATTTAACATTGGAAGTATAGGAGCCCCTCGCGTCCCGCTTCGTCCCCCTCAAACACTCCCGAACCTCCTTAAGTTTTTTTTCCCCTTAGGCAAATGAATCAAATTTATATTGATTTTGAAAATTGAAGTACATATTTTCAACTTCAACTTTTAACTCGATTCTGATTTCAGATTTTGAAAGAGAATGATTTTGAAAGATTAAATTTTACATCAATCAAAAACATGAACTAAACAGTTTTCTGAATAATGAAGATTTTCAACTATAGATTGTCGAAAAAAACATCCACCCCAGCGCATTTATAATGCTATGAAAATTATTCGAGGGATTTAACATCGACTCTGTCCGATGGAACGCCGGAAGTTCCTATGCTTAAACACGTTCCACCACTCTGTTGGACCAGACAGAATCGACGTTAATTAACCCAGTGCACTATAAAATATTTTGCAGATGCGAATATTTTTTTTTAATCCCCCACTCTACAGTCTAATGTAATATTGTGATTTCGCTTAGCAGGAATAAAATGTTGCTTCATGGTTGGAGTTATAGTACTTAAGAACTAGAGGAATCGCGTAACTGATTTTACCATTTTCTCAAATTTTTATGGTTTGCTCAGAAGCAGTACCGAATCGTATGTTTCCCAATGTGATGTAGTTTATTTTATTAATATTTCATGGTAACTATCATTTTACAAAAATGAATAATTGGTTTTTATTGAAAACTTACCTTTTCTGCATACAAACATGATTCTTCGATAGTTTTATTTTGTTCTTCACTTGTTCTACGTGCAAAAGTATTACTTTTTTTAGAGTAACATGCGTCATCTAATTTTAAATCTTCTTTCTCTTTTACTTTAGAACCATCGCTTTTAGTTGAAAACCCTCCAGTTATGAGCTGTGGGATCCAAATAATTTTTTTTTTTTTTTTTAATAAATACAAGTAATAATCTAATATTGTATATGAATTGTATTTTAATAAAAATCACTCTATTCTTAAAAAATTAATCATAATTGTAAAGACAGTGTCGCATGATAGTTGCAAAGATAGTGAAAATCATTCTATATATTAGAAATCGTTCAATGATGATCAATTTTTTTCAAGTTATTTTTTGGATCTTTAATCACCATTTTAAATTTTCATAAATTATGCTGAAAAAAAAGAAATAACTTTACCTTTGCACTGGAGGCTGTAGTTACTTTTTTCTGTTCATATTTGATAGATTCTAAAATTGGTAAATTTTCTGGTATTGAATTTACTGAACTTTTTGAAATTTCATCAAGATTACAATTAGATAATTGATCTGGATAGTTTTTTGCAAGAACGCAATGAATTTTCGGTTCCACATTAGAATGAGATGATTCGGAAGGATCAATTTCCAAAATTTCACATTGCCTAAAACAATTTAATATTTATAACTCAAGTTTTCTGAATTCTTTGAGAAATTACATTATTATCATGATCATTATTCACGACAGTCATATTCAAAAAGATTTAATAAAAAACTTACGTATTTTCGTCGTCGATATCCTCAATACTCTTCTGTTGAGAATTTTCCATGATGTGGATTTCGTGTTGGAGTTCTGAAAGTTGGTTTTTTATTCGAGCTCTTTGTCTCTTAGAGATTGAATCAGCCAATGTTTTGCATTCTTTTTTTCTTATACAGTGATCGCTAGAAGTGAACATCTATTATAAGAACACTTTATTCTGAAAAATATGTAAATATACACGAGATTAATTATTTTTTCAACAGTTCCGAGCTTAAATTTTATCTCTTTGAAATTGATTTTTTAAATTAATTTTCAATTTTTTAATATCTTTTAAACTCTGTTACGACCGTTGCATTTATGCATTGAGCTTATCGAATTAGAGCAACCTTCTTCTGAAACGTTTTTCAGGAAAGATGTAGAAAAGGAATTACGATTCAGTTGTCTGAATAAGTTAGGGGGTCGGCCAAAGTCCTTGTTGCTGTTTTAATCTGTAGGGATGCCTAGATTCATGAAAATTATGTTTACGTCTCTTAGTAACTTTACTCATATCAATATAAGCAATGATCTAGATTGACGAATCGACTTAAATTTTCTTAAAAGCACATGATCTCAACTAGCTGTGTTGTCTGTGTTGTCTTAAAGGAATGCATTGCGTTCCTTCTAAAGATTCCCCGATACATCGTGCTTGCGTACTAATTTCAGATATTAAAAAACAGCTGGGAGTAAACGTGATTGGTAACGGTAGTCAAAAAGGCTTGCTCTTGTGAACCGTATTAACTGAGATTCTAAAATATTTTTCTTTTTACGTTCGGTTTCTTGGTTGTATTCTAATAAAATTTTATCGAATTCCACGTTCCTAATCAGAAGTCAGACAAGTTCCGCGGATTTCACGTGGAATCTACGTAGATAATTTTCTTAAAAATACAAGGGAATTTATCAATTATTCTCGGACTTGTGAACTATTTGAAAACTATTGAGATTTTTCACAGAAAATTTTAAGAGGATCCTTGTGAACTTTTAGGACATCCTCGATAATCAACTTGAAATATTGTTATCAATTGAATAATTTTTGTTGATAATTTAAACATCTTCCAGGAAAGAGTTTCGAAATATCTTTTTCGAAACAGTTTTGTTTTCTATAAAAACGTACGGAAAAGAGGTTGATAAATGAAATGTAGTGTATGAAAATTAACATCGGAGAACGTGCAACTCAACGTTTTATGCTGCAAATACATAAATTGTTTCGAGATTTGTTCCATCAATTACTTTTCTGTAGAGTTGGGAATTCATGTGTAACGAACCTAATATTATGATTTTAGGTTGATTTCTAACTGGATTTTTGGGATTGATTTTCTCACTAGATATTTTAGATGGGTATTCTGAGTACATTTTCTCGCTGAATTTTTGATTATTTTCCAAGAGTATCGTAAGATGAAATTAAATTAGAATTTTATTTTTAATATTTAGGGTGTTATTAATCAATTATTTACATTTAAACTCAAAACCTATCCTTTATATCCTTTCGTTATAAGTGTCCGAAAAATTGAACTCAAAAAATTTATGGGAAAAATCCTTCCTGGAAATCAACCTAAAATTGCACTCTAAACACTTATCGTGAAATGCAGCTGGAGATCCACTAAAAATTGATTTACAAAAAAATGAAAATTCTACTTTTTTTATCACAAAAATGTCATCATCGAATCTTAAATTAAGAAAAAACGTCTCCCACCATAAAAATATGTATTATTATAATAATTGATGATAAGTTTTAGGTTTTTATAATTAGAAAAAACCAATCGACTGCGAAAAGATCGATTCATGTCCAAAAAAACCTCCGCTAAAATTAACATTTCGGTTTTGTTCAAACATATCACACACTAAAGATTTTTTTAACCCTCAAATACTGCTTTCATTTATTTTTGTATTCCTAAAAAACTACTCAGGTTCTTTTATTTAGAAAATTCGTTGGATTAAAATATTCTATGTAAGTCTCAAAAAAAGATTTGGAAATTTCGAATATTTTACTTTGCCCTCAATAAAAAAAAAAATTAGTTATGATGAATGAAGTCACGAGATGCCACAGCAAAAAATATTTCAACAATGCAAAAAAATCAGGCATTCATTCTATTACTACATTAATTTTTAGACAAGACGATTTTATTAGTAACACAATTGGTGGACAATTTTTGCATTAATAAATTATGTGTTTGACTAGCCTAAAACCTGGATAGCTGCTCAAGGAGTTTATGGGTCTGATTATTCTAATGGATAGATTAATCGAATATTTTAGTCGAATTCAGGTTATTCAATTAAACATGTATGCTCGCGATGTACCAATGGGCATTAAAGTTATGATTATGTGTGTGAATTTATAATCTTTTGTAAGATGAAAAACTAGTATTTTTAAAATAAATCTAGACAGCACAGGTTAGAAAAGTTACAGTAAATATTTTATACATTACCAATTCGTTAAAATTAAATAATTGACTTCTCAACGGTACTGTTTTACGAAATTACGAATCTGAACGGTTTCGTAAGAAATTATAAAATGGTAATAAAATTGTTTAAATCATGATGATTGTTATAAGTCATGTTACCGTAATCTACGATTAAATTTCTATAATAGAAACAAACATTTATTTGTAAAATACTTAAGAAACTTCTCTCTTATTTTTCAAAAATTTCATTTGTTGCAGCGATGCTTACCTGCTTTTTAATATATTTGGTAAACGATAAAAGGTAATTGAATATTGAATAAGTGTAAAATAATAATGACGTGTGGTAAGCGGTGATGAAGTATATGTTGCATGTAAATATCCTTTCAAATTATATATTTCACTACATCATCATATCATTCGACTGTTCGTAATTTTGATTTCATTAATTCAATATAACATTAAATAAAATATATAATAATTTTTATAAGACCGAAGTTTTTCGAGTAGATAATAAATCTACATACTCAAGGCCTAGACAAAAGATGGGAATATACTGAAGAGCTAAAATAAGGAATGAAATTTGCAATGCATAAATACGTATTTGAGTACACGTAATGTCGCGATCCTCTTTATTTGATTAGCCCTTAATACTTTTGATTTCTATTATGACTTACCAATGTTCAATACATGTCAATGAAATATGTACACACACAAACGAAAACCGCTTAAAAGTTTATCGGCATTGATGAAAAAATTAGATCAATTTTATTTTAAATCAATTATTCTTAACCTTCAAAATTATTGCTCTAATACCTCCAGGTAGCAAATTGATGAAGTATCAATCTGTAAACTTTGTATATACACTTGAATATTTTCTTCATACCATCAGGTGTGCATCTTTAAAAATTATACTAATTTTTATAACAGTAAAGAAATTTTCCATGTTACCTTAATATATAAATTTTAACTAATTTTGACAATTTCCATAAAAGTAAAAATATTAACAGTGTTGGTGACAGACAATGTGTTGTACTTATACATGAATATTTTGAACTTGAGTTATAGTGAAAAACATTATCAACAAAATTTTAAGATAATTGCCAGGCAAGTTTTTAAACAAATTTTTTGTGACATTTTAAGAAGTTTTTATAACTACTAATATCTAACCTTTGGTTAAGTGTTCAAACTCGTATAAGTGGAGTACTAAACTTCTTCAATAATTTTATATAAAGTATGCAAATTATGATGTTTGGTTTTTTGATAGGATGCCTTATTTAAGTTCTTATGTTATCTTAATAGGCTGTTATTATGAAAGATTGTCTTTTACCAGTGGATTTAAATAAAAAAAATCTTGAATTCTTTATTACCTTTTTTTATTCATTGCAGTTAAAACAAATCAGAATGATTTTAGTTTGTTCAATGTTATAATTAATTACCTGACCTATTCAAGTAAACTATTGAATAAGCTTATAGCTAACTCTTGAAGACAGAGATATTATTTTAAATCAATTCTGCATATTATCATTAAATTGGAAAAAATTATTACATAAACGGGATCATTGAAAAGTTTTTGGTATTCGATCAGTTATGTCACTTGCACTTCTGACAAGCTCATTGAAAAAATTGTATTCATGAAATCTAATTGATATAATTTTTTTCCTTACGATGAAAGTTTTATATTAAATTTTAATTTTAATAATTAGTGACAGTTTTTTAATTTTTTAATACAAATCACTCTAGAAATAAGAGTGTTATTAACATTTTTATTTAGATACCTTAGCTATTTAATTTTTAAATTGTAAGAAAAATACCAAAACAATTTTTCAAATTATCATATTTTCAATGACACCAAATAATCTATTGACCTTAAATATATTAATACTTAAAGGAATTTTAATATTTAAATGCTGAAATTGTTGAATATCTCTGCAAGAATTAATATTAAAAAAGGAGGTGATTTTTAACTGAATGAAATGAAATGAAATATGCATTAATAAGATTAAAAAAGAAGAGCATAAAAAAAGTGACAATGAATTGAAATCAATGATAATGAGAAGATGAGTAATATATTAGCAAGAAGTTGTTAAGATAGGAACTAACAAACATTAATAAGAATAAAAAATCGAATAATCAAAGCAATAATAATCATAAAAATAATAATAAAAAAATAATAAGAAAAATAAATAATACCAACAATACCTAAAGAGCGCTTAGCTCTAAACTCTACCGTGAGAGGGCAGAAGCGTAAAAAATGTGACATGTGCTTATGCTTAAAGTACTGAACCAAAGTTGTGAAGAACTGGACACAATATTTGTTATCTCCGTGTGAAATTGGAGGGGGTTGCAGCGCTGGCATCGACTTTAACATGTGCTCTTATGGGAATTGATCCAAAAAATGCCAGCGGCGCTCACCGAACTGAAATTTATCCGTAAGAAATAACATGGAATTTCTCAAAAATTGGGGGCGCCACGGGTTATGCAGATAGCCAATAGTTGTCGTAGCAGACTAACTGACAACTTGCTTTACATTATTGACATTCATAGCACAGCCAACTCAAACATCAAAATAAATTAATACTCATGAAATAATGCACTTGTGAAATTCTTCTGTAATTAAGTATATTTGAATTAAGCATCTTTATAAATAATTTTGACTGATCAATGAAAGAATAAAATTGTTATAAAAGTTTAGGAACAAAAAGATCACGAATAAACAATTCTTTGAATTAAACGTTATTATTTGGGTTGGATGCAATGTACATAGCAACAAAGTAGTGCGAGTATTTTGCTGGGGCAGCCATAATGTGTCCAACTCTTCACAACGCTGGCTGTAAACAACATAACTAGGTTTTTTCCCTATTAACATTCAACGTTGTCTAAACGTTTTTTAAACGTTTAAGAGAAGGGTTGAATAAACGTTGAAGCAACGTTGTATAAACGTTTAAATGTCCGCTTCCTAAAATCTTCTAAACGATGTATCGACGTTATAACAACGTTGAGTAAACCTTAATTAAAACTGTTAATCAATCAACTACGCGTTCAGAAAATTGCAAAATTAAGCACTTTTTAATTATAAATGTGCCGATCCCTTCTTAAACTGTGAACTGCTTGGTGTACCCTGACCAGCGCTTTCATTAAGTACATGTATGTGTACGTATAACTTTTCTTAAATTACTTTGTGTGTAAATCCGAATCAATTGATTATACAATTGAGTAGATGGGGTTTTAGAGGAGAATCTGATACAATATATCGAGTAGTTTAAGTGTTGTTATTCTATGTTTTGAAAGTGTTTGTGGTTTAAATTATGAAATAATCAATGCTCACTTTTAAATAATCTAGATTAAAAATTCGGCAAATGGATTTTTTTGATTTAACTAAAAAATACGAGACATCTTTTAGGTAATAGAGTGTATTTATGGTATCAGATTCTCCTCTAAAAACCAATTAACACAAAAAGTAATTTAAGGAAAGTTATACGTACACATACATGTACTTAATGAAAGCACTGGTCAGGGTACACCGAGCAGTTCACAGTTTAAGAAGGAATCCGCACGTTTATAATTAAAAAGTGCTTAATTTTGCAATTTTCTGAACGCCTAGTTAATTGATTAACAGTTTTGATTAAGGTTTACTCAACGTTGTTATAACGTTGATACATCGTTTAGAAGATTTCAGGAAGTGGACATTTAAACGTCTATACAACGTTTCTTCAACGTTTATTCAAACCTTCTCTTAAACATTTAAAGGTTGCAAATTAAACGTTTAAAAAACGTTTAGACAACGTTGAATATTAATAGGGAATCATAATTAATAGGGAATCATAATAAATAATCATAAAGCGAAATTCCATTTCTGTGAAAAAAGAACTCTTATGAAAATTTCCTATAGGATCCCGCGAAATTTCTACAGGAGTCCTATAGGATTCCAGCAGGAATTTCGCGGGACCCTGTAGGGAATTTTTATAAGGGAACCCAAATCATAAACTATGTGATATTCGTTAACTCGGATGTCACACTACATCAGCTTCAATCGATATACAAATTTAATTATCGCTATAACAACGCCATGTAACTACTGTTGGCACTCCGAAATTCATTTGAATTTCGTAGCGTGCGCGAGCCCAAAAGCCAAAGCGCAGTATCGTATGTGCACTGCTCAACGCACGTGTTGGAGGCTGACTAGTTCGAAAAATCGAATCTACTTTCTCTAAAATACATGCTTAATCATAAGCCATGTACGTTACAGACATGCAGTCTTTGTAAGTTCGTGAAGCTGTTCACACATCTTCGTCTGTTCATCAACTTTTCTCAAGTCCAAGTGAGTCATTAGTGTCGACCACTTGTTCAGTAGTAAAATCCAAATTTATCATGGCATAAGACAATTTAAAAAAAAATGGTTCCAACGAGAGAAACATAAGAGATACCTTGAACAGATTCAGAAGGAATATGCTTCGAATGGATTTTAAACAAATGATAGAAATGTAGATATATGATAAAACGTGAGAGTTCATCTACGCTTTTTAAAATTGTATTGGATGAGAAGCATTTGGAAGTTCTTGCATTTCAACAGCAACGCACGAAACTCAATATTCATAGAATATTAATAGATGGAAAGTCTGCAATTCATTATTTGTTCAATCTCTACTACAAACACTAATCGAACTTACGAAACGATCATCATTTCATCGATCCTGCCTTAGACGATCTCCAACAGGAAAAAAATTCGAGCAAATATCATGCTTACGCAGACCCAGAGAAGAAGTCCCTCATTAATTTTTTTCTAAAAAATTCCGAGGAAAATCATTGCGACGATCATGGATACACCTATTTACACGGAGCTTGCTTCAGCGGCGATATCGAGACGGTGCAACGATTCTTAAGNCACTTATCATCTGGCAATAGCAACATCACGTGCAGTTTGTGAACTCTACCCGCAGCACAATGAAAAATTCGTTTGATTTTGAGCGAAATCAAAAAGTTAGCCAATGGATCGAATTGTTACGCAAAAAAATTGAAATGTATGCACCGAAAAAGAAAGATAATTACAGAATTAAAACGCTGCTACGTGTATCACTTCACTCGGCGGTTCGTAGCCACGAGAACGAGTTGGAAAAACTCAGAGCAATCCTGCGAGAACGACAAAATTCGAAATGAAATCCGAGAATGATTAAATAATCTTTCAGACAACGTGCCGCAGGCACATGAAGTTTCTTCCAACCAGAAAGCATTGAATAAAAAAACCTTAATCGGCATTTTTCATGTTAACCAACTAACACTGCATACTCTGAGAATAAAATGTGTACACAACTATTCGGAAAGAAGACATTACTGATTTGTCAATCGAAACCTCATAGAAGAGATAGACAGACACAAAGGAGTTCGATTCGGTACAAGTGGAAAAGTTGAAATGTAATTCACTATAAGTCGAAAGAAAAAAATATTCGACTGAGCAGACCTGTTTATAATTTTGTATATAATGCAAAAATATTTCAATAAAAAAACTTTTTATTGAAATTGACAATCTTTTTTTCAACTCCCTAAAAATAGTAATTTATACTCGGTTCAGCGGTACTTGCAGGCTATGTGCACTGGCGAGCACTTGTACGTGTCGACATTGATGTCCCCGCCTTGACTTAAGAATCGTTGCACCGTCTCGATATCGCCGCTGAAGCAAGCTCCGTGTAAATAGGTGTATCCATGATCGTCGCAATGATTTTCCTCGGAATTTTTTAGAAAAAAATTAATGAGGGACTTCTTCTCTGGGTCTGCGTAAGCATGATATTTGCTCGAATTTTTTTCCTGTTGGAGATCGTCTAAGGCAGGATCGATGAAATGATGATCGTTTCGTAAGTTCGATTAGTGTTTGTAGTAGAGATTGAACAAATAATGAATTGCAGACTTTCCATCTATTAATATTCTATGAATATTGAGTTTCGTGCGTTGCTGTTGAAATGCAAGAACTTCCAAATGCTTCTCATCCAATACAATTTTAAAAAGCGTAGATGAACTCTCACGTTTTATCATATATCTACATTTCTATCATTTGTTTAAAATCCATTCGAAGCATATTCCTTCTGAATCTGTTCAAGGTATCTCTTATGTTTCTCTCGTTGGAACCATTTTTTTTTAAATTGTCTTATGCCATGATAAATTTGGATTTTACTACTGAACAAGTGGTCGACACTAATGACTCACTTGGACTTGAGAAAAGTTGATGAACAGACGAAGATGTGTGAACAGCTTCACGAACTTACAAAGACTGCATGTCTGTAACGTACATGGCTTATGATTAAGCATGTATTTTAGAGAAAGTAGATTCGATTTTTCGAACTAGTCAGCCTCCAACACGTGCGTTGAGCAGTGCGCATACGATACTGCGCTTTGGCTTTTGGGCTCGCGCACGCTACGAAATTCAAATGAATTTCGGAGTGCCAACAGTAGTTACATGGCGTTGTTATAGCGATAATTAAATTTGTATATCGATTGAAGCTGATGTAGTGTGACATCCGAGTTAACGAATATCACATAGTTTATGATTTGGGTTCTTTTTTCACAGAAATGGAATTTCGCTGAGTTAAAAAAGTTCAGCATTCATATTAAATATTTATAAACTGTCTTACAAGCTTGATATTTTTGCATGCTCGTTAAAGTTGCGTATATAATGCACAACATAACTATAAAATAGTACATTACATAACTTAGGCGGGGGGTTGTCTATCTTGCAAGATTGTCAGTTTGCAGCCCGAGCGTAGCGAGGGTTGAATTGACGCGAGTGCAAGATTGACAACCGCCTCAGTTACGTATAGTTTTTTTCATCATCGAGTGCAGGAAGTCGATTTTAAGATTTTCCCGCACGACGCGTCGTGCGGGAAATAGCACTTCCCACACGCTGTGATGAAAACGCCTTTTGAGAATTTGTTGCAAAATTAACTATTGTTACACAAAGGTTACAGTTGAATTATTTTATTTGTTTACAGATCAACGTATCTAAATGATACAATTTTGTGCGATCAAAAAATTGAACAAAAGATAAGAATTCAAGTATTTCAAAAATTTCTGGAAAAATCTATTTCTAAAAAGGTTAAATTTATTTTTATTTGGTAAAAAATCATGCATTTAGTGAAAAATGTTATTGGTTGGATAAGTTGTGTACTTATAATTTGTGTGTACACTACGGAATCAAGTCGAGAATCACCTATTTTTTCTAACCATTTTGCTGTACACATACCATCAGGCTTAGAGTCTGCTTCAATCGTCGCAGAAAAATATGGATTTGATAATCTTGGACAGGTAATTTATTAATCTTTACGCATAAATATGTGGCCTAAGCCATAGTTAGCGTGATGGTCGAAAAAATTTTTTTTCTTAAATTATGTATATTTTGAAGAGTACATTGAAAAGTGAAAATCCTGAATGTTTCAGCCCTCAAGATCCAACCCTATTGGATTATCAGGGTTTCAAAGTTGAATTTTCTTTTTCTGCTCATATTCTGCTTGCAATTCTAATTTTCTGGGATAAATTTGAAAAATTGTTGAATCATGGTTTTTAGTGTAAAATTTGATGTAGAATTCAAATTTGTACTTAAAAACCATGATTCAACAATTTTTTCATATAAACCTCAGAAAATCAGAATTGCAAGCAGAATATGAGCAGAAAAAGAAAATTCAACTTTGAGGACCTGATAATCCAATAGGGTTGGACCTTGAGGGCTGAAACTTTCAGGATTTTCACTTTTCAATGTGCTCTTAAAAAATACATAATTGAAGAAAAAAAAATTTTTCGACCATCACGCTAACTATGGCTTAGCCCATATGTAAATCTTAAGGGAGGCTGCAGTACTGTAAGTTTTTCTGAATTCGGTAAATTTTCCGAAAATAAAAAATATTTCGTACTATTAATTCACATTTATGCCAACTTTTTCTTTAGCAAAAGCTGCACTTCTGATGCCTCATCATCTCGCAAAAAGGACATAAATATAAACTTAGCACAGGGCCATCAAATTATACCAATTAAGGTGACTCTTTACTGACTCGGCTTGTCAATACGAGTGTAGTTAGTTTGTTTTGACTCTTGTGGTGCCCGAGGGCCCTATGCTGTAATGTTGTAAGCGTCCCCTCTCCTCTTCAGCAGACGACAAAACCTCAATTGGACCATAAAAATTCACTTTCTCGGGCAAATATTACAATAATTAGCATGAAAACATGTACTTTTTAATATACCAATCGAAAGCTTTAACTTTCAACTTTATATTATCAGTTTTTGGAAGAGCTGTATGATATATTTTGAGAGTTATTCAATAAAAAGCGTCCAAAAGTAGATGTGCACCTATACAGGCCGTGTTAAAAAGTCAATTTTCGATGACTTTATTCTCGAAAATTAGCGTGGCAACAGGGTCTGACATTTTGCAGGGAGATAATTAGATCGCTTATTAACGTTATCCCAAAATTTCAAGACCTTGTATAAAAAAATGTTTAAATAAAGAGTCACCTTAACTCGCATCTCATCACCTATCACCACTTCGGATCGAAAATTTTAAAACTATTGTGTTATATTTTTAATTTTATATCATAATTAAAATGATAATTAAAATTCACTATTTTAATTGACACCAATTCATAATAACTTTTTTGTGCCACCCTAACCTAAAGTAATATTTTACTCCCGCTGAGCAAAACCAAAATGTTACTTTAGGCTGGGGGATTCACAAAAAATTGTATTTGCACCTATATAGCGAAAAAAGAAAGTCTCAGAGTACGTGATTATCAGCCTCGGCTGATAAATTACACGTGCTTTGAGACTTTCAGGTTTTTCACTCCCTAGGTGTAAAGTTTACTAATTTGTGTTTGCCGTGTTCACAGCTTAACACTTTCACAAATTAACTATTGTTACATTAATTTTTCCCTCGAATTTTGTTGTTAACATGTTTTTTTTTAAATCAACTTTTATGAGGCCAAATTGCAACATGCTAAAGTTTGGCTTCGAGTTCCCATGGTTTCATTGATACAGCCTCCTTAAAGATATGATCAATTTACGAAAAAAATGATATTATTATTTACTATATAAAGTTATTAAAATGCAGATAATTGATAAAACGATGGTTTAATAAATGTTTTTTCTAGATTGGAGCTTTAAAAGATTACTATTTATTCGAACACAAAAAATTAAGGAAACGATCTATACAAATTAGTGATCATCACCATGAGGCATTGTCAAAAGATCAACGTGTAAGTAACAATTCATTTAATTACTATTTTGTACATTTTTATTTTTCTTCATTATTGCAAAGTTATGCCAGAGGTGGAGGGGATGAATATATGGTTGCTATCAGCAAGAAAACCGTTGATTGTATCTATAATAATATAGATTTTGAGCACAAACATTAGCTTTCATTGATAAAAAGCATTACTTTTTAATATAAAAATTTTAAATTCAATATAAAATATATTAACATCCATTTTTCAAGAGTCAAGAATCTGCTTGCTCCGTTCTACTAAAGCAAGTAGCACGAGAGGATACTGTCCGACGCTGATTCCTCTTAAACGTCTATGCAGTGCTGTATCTCCCTCTCTCTCTCTCTCTCTCTCTCTCTCTCTCACTTGCTTGCTTTGTTCGCACATACTATAGAAAGCTCGTGCTTCCTCAGTTTCGCTCATGTTTACATTCATAAATCATAGTGTATGATACTGGATACATGTTTATGCGTGCATAACGAGTCTGTCATCATTTTCGATCAAAAATCATCATTTTTTAAAAGCCTCTTTTAGGACCTTTATTTTGATATTCTTTAGAGCATCATTGAGTCTTTTAGCGAAACACTAAGTGAAAGTTTTAGAAAGTGGTCTCGAAAGTGATTTTCGGATTAGCATCGTCATCCCCTTAATTATACATAATACAAATTTCGAGCTTCACAACTGTGCGAAGAATTATTCAAATTTGTTCTCATTTATTTAGGTACACTGGTTCCAACAACAGCATGAAAAGAAAAGAACAAAAAGAGATAATATTGGGATTGATTCAGTTTATGCAGAATATCCATCATTTTTTCAACGATACAATCAAAAAAGCAATCTTCGAGATATTAAATATGATCGTCTTAATAACAGAGGTATATTGCCGCAGAATGGATTCACTGACCCACTTTTTAAAGAGCAATGGTATTTGGTAAGATTGAAAATGTGTTTTTTTAAAATGAATAACTCGAAAGATAAATTCTTCGATAAATTCTTCTAAACTATTCTTCTAAACACTGTTGTCTGTTCACAATATGATAAGGCGATGCCGAAATCCAATTTTTTACCGAGCAAGCCGGACAAGTCTTTTTTTCAACTTTTTTTCGTTAACGATATTCCGATCAAGCCTTTCATAAATATCTAAATAAATAAAGAATATTAAGAATTACTAGCTACATAGGTAAAAAGTAGATTTGTAGCATCATGAGAAAGAGTGCCGTGAAAAATAAAGAAAAGTAAGTGAAAACATGAAAAGTAAAGACAAAAAGCATCGTAAATACTTGTATCTAATATGAAACATAAATGTACTTACATCTATTGCGCATAATAAATGGTATTAAAAAAAATTCCGAGTTCTTCGTGAAAACTGGTTCGTAACCAATATTGCTAAGAAATTAGTTAAAAGACGAATAAAAAACTTTTTAGAATTTCTCCAGCTACTTTCGGTAAATTGTTCAAACGAGTAACACTATTTCAGAATGGTGGAGCAAAAGATGGATTCGACATGAACTTGAAGCCTGCTTGGCAAAAAGGATATACTGGAAAAGGGGTTGTCATTTCAATTCTTGATGATGGAATTCAATCGAATCATCCAGATTTGGCAATGAATTATGATCACGAAGCTAGTACAGATATTAACGATAATGACGATGATCCTATGCCACGAGATAATGGTGATAATAAACACGGTACACGTTGCGCTGGGGAAGTTGCAGCTGTTGCATTTAATGAATTTTGTGGCGTTGGAGTTGCATATAATTCCAGCATTGGAGGTAAAATGAAAAACTATCAATAAAACATTTCCAAATTTAATTGTAATTAAACGTTTCGGAAACCTTTAGTCTTTAGAAGAATTTAAGAAAGTTTGTAGGGCTTATAAAAAAAACAGTTTTCTAATTATTATGTCCAGGATTTTGAATTTAATCAAATTATTACTTTTTTTGATTTTCTTAACCTCTTAACTATAAACATTCCAAAAAAGATAAAACAAGTAAAGTTATAATATAATTCCCTGAAACCTAACTGGAGAGATATATTTGGCTAAGCTCTAAGAGTCCCTTTTATTCAAATAATTGATATCGTGTTTTTATATTTAAAAATTCTAGTAAATTTATATTATTGGTGTATTTGTATAAATTTTATTTTGAAATTATTAACAGGTGTAAGAATGCTTGATGGACCTGTTAACGATGCTGTTGAAGCTCGTGCCTTAGGCTTAAACCCTGAACATATTGATATATATAGTGCGTCATGGGGACCAGAAGATGATGGAAAAACCGTAGATGGGCCTGGACCATTGGCTCGTAGAGCTTTCATATATGGAGTAACGAATGTAAGTAGAATTTTGTAAAATAATGGTATTTTTAAGTTTAAACTCAATTTCGATACCAAAATCTCAGCCGAATCTATCCTTTTGCTATCCGCTTCAAGTCGATAGTAGTGATCGGTGCGGCAGCTTTACAAACTTCTTAACTTAAGGTGACTCTTTACTTAAATATCTTTTCATACAAGGTCTTGAAATTTTGGGACAACGTTAATTAGTGATCTAATTATCACCCTGTAAAATTTCAGACCCTGTTGTCATGCTAATTTTCGAGAATAAAGTCATCGAAAATTGACTTTTTAACACGGCCTGTATGGGTGCACATCTACTTTTGGACGCTTTTTATTGAATAACTCTCAAAATATATCATACAGATCTTCCAAAAACTGATAATATAAAGTTGAAAGTTGAAGCTTTCGATTGGTATATTAAAAAGTACATGTTTTCATGCTAATTATTGTAATATTTGCCCGAGAAAGTGAATTTTTATGGTCCAATTGAGGTTTTGTCGGCTGCTGAAGAGGAGAGGGGACGCTTACAACACTACAGCATAGGGCCCTCGGGCACCACAAGAGTCAAAACAAACTAACTACACTCGTATTGACTAGCCGAGTCAGTAAAGAGTCACTTTAAATCAGACTGAAATTAGTCTAATCACAGAGTCCGTTTACAAACTTGGTAAAACTGCCGCACCGATCGCTAGTATCGGCTCAAGATGGATAGAACATCAGACTGATTCTCGTTGCTTATAAATTGTTAAAGTTATAGTCGAATTCGAAAAAATATTTTTAGATCATTAATTTTATCTGATATTTGCCACTTTGGCATCAAATTAAGAAAGATATAATTGATATATCACTCCTTTGATCTTTTTTTGTAAAGATACGATATATATCCTAAAATAATGATTAAAAAATGAACCTTACATAAGCTTATTTTTGGGAGTATCAGTAGCTGAGTACAGAGGTCAGTTAAGATGTATATGAGATTCGAGGAAGTGTACGCCGCAGTTCTCTCTTTTTCTCTGTCAAACTTGACAGATGGACTGCGAAGCGCGCTTCTTGATAACTTTCGATTGTCTTAATTCGAATCATTAAAATCTAATAATAATATTATTACGATATGAAACAATATGGAAGAAATATGCCATAAATTACAGGGCCGTCAAGGCAGAGGGTCAATATTTGTCTGGGCTTCAGGAAATGGTGGTCGTCATACAGACTCTTGTAACTGTGATGGTTATACTAACAGTATTTTTACTTTATCAATATCATCGGCCACCCAAGGAGGATTTAAGCCATGGTATTTAGAAGAATGCAGTTCGACATTAGCTTCTACTTATTCTTCCGGAACACCTGGCAATGATAAAAGTATAACAACTGTAGATATGGATGCCAGTTTACGAGAAGATCATTTGTGTACGGTTGAACACACAGGAACATCAGCATCAGCTCCATTAGCTGCCGGAATAGCGGCTTTAGCTTTGGAAGCAAATCCAACCCTCACATGGCGTGATATGCAGTATCTTGTAGTGTTAACTTCTCGGTACAGTCCACTTGATAAGGAAACTGGATGGAATATTAATGGAATTAAAAGAAGAGTGAGTAAATAGTATGTTATAATTAATATGTTCGTGTAGCAAAAGACTCGTCCAACATTCTCTTTCACCCATGCGTAGTAAAAATAAAAACACTTCACCGAAAGATTAGGAAAATTAAGATTTTCAGACCTGATATTTGATTTCTGAAATATTCAGACGGGTATAGCAATCGCTAATTAAATTTTTTAAAAATTCACAAGTGACTTTAATTGTATTGAAGATTATTAAGTGTTGATAAAAGTTTTTAATAGCCAAAAGTCATTGTGAAAAACTATACGGGCAACCGTATGAACAATATAGAAAAAGTTTTGAAAACTTAACACTTTTGCTAAAAAATCGAATTTCCACAAGGTTTTCCGAATTTTCAAAATTTCTCAATATTACTCTCAAAAATCATAACTATTCCTCATTTTGCCATAAAATCATACCTACCCTCGTAGTGCAGGAAGTCGATTTTAAGATTTTTCCGCACGGCGCGTCGTGCGGGAAGTAGCACTTTCCTGAAAAAATATTAGTCGCTATCCGCGTTAGTAGGGATTAGGGAAGCTCAAATTGGCCGAAGCACGTCCTAACGTCAATCATATCAGTTTTGGATACTGTAAAGCAATAGTTTACACGGGAAGTGTACTGTTTTTCGAATAAATTTCTATTAATATGCTAAATTTTCGCAAAATTATGGCACCAATAAGTTTTTGATCAAATTTTACCTCGTTAATGATTGTCACCTCAAAAAGTATCAATGTAAAGTTATTGACAAATGTCGTTTTGAGAGACAAAAACCATGGTGCAATGAAGCGAGCCCTGTTTCATAATCGACGTGTTATTGTTCAACCAACTTAGTGATGCAATTTAATTCACAAACAGATCCCTTATTGTATAAACAAAACAATATTTGTTCAGATTGTATAGCAGATAAAAATTAATATTATTTTTAATGATACCTAAGGTCTCTCATAAATTTGGCTATGGTTTAATGGATGCTGGTGCAATAGTTGATTTAGCGGAAAAATGGACAAATGTTCCCGTGCAGAGAATTTGTAAGTCACAAGAAGTGAATGAGGATCGACAAATTGAATCTACCTATGGATACACTTTAAGTGTGACAATGAATGTCAGCGGTTGCGAAAATACCTTAAATGAAGTCCGGTTCTTAGAACATGTACAATGCAAGGTATTATTGATTATACAAAAATCAAATTTGTGTTGAGATACAAGTGTAGTGTTTATGCAGTCGCTTGGCTTGTCCATCTATGATAAAAAGTTATGTATTCAATCGTAATTTCAATCTCAATTACAGCTTTCATTACGGTTTTTCCCGCGCGGAAATCTTAGAATTTCACTTACGTCACCAATGGGAACAACTTCTACATTACTATTTGAAAGACCACGCGATGTACTAAACTCGAACTTTGATGATTGGCCATTTTTAAGTGTACATTTTTGGGGAGAAAAAGCAGAAGGACAGTGGACATTAGAAATTATCAACGCTGGAACAAGGCATGTTAATTCTCCTGGTATGTTTTGAGATACCTATAATTCGATTTTTAATCAAAATAAGAGCATGTCAATGCATGGACACACGTATTTTTATTAAGCGAAAAAGTTACACACGTGTACGTCACTATCATACAATAAATTATCATACAATAAATTAGCGGTAAACTATTGATAGAGAGTAGAGGTAGCTGGTACCTTATAAATGATGAATTTATAAAATATTTCTATGAAATTAATTACTGTTTAAGTTCTGTGCAAATTTGAAAAACACATTACTTCAAAAGTCTATTAATTTTCATTGTATTTAATATATAATTAAAATACTGACAAAACTCACGAAACAAACAATTTTTTCTCACAGGTATATTAAAAAAATGGCAATTAATTTTTTATGGAACAGCGTCCAACCCTATCAGGTTGCGAACGAGATATAGTCTGTTGGTTCCTGAATCGGAATATCATTCGATATATTACCCGCTAGAAGCGGAACATATAGAAGGTACTATTACAACAATTGCGCTATTCAATATTTACATCATTAAAATTACATCATTTAAACAATTTTTATAGGAGCGGCTTCTCAAATCGTTCCATCTATAATGACCTACAGTGGCCCAAATAATTCTTCCGCAACCGAAAAACAATCAAATGAAGTAGGGCGTGACTTGATGGAATCATTATTGTCATCGCAAAATCACTGTGACAATTTCCGTCTTAATAAGTAAGTACTTCTTAATGCAGAAAAATTAAAAAGTTAATTTAGAAAATTAATAAATACGAATTACGCACGTCCCATTTCATCGGTGAAAATATTTACAAAATGTATTTTATTCGTGATTTTCATTTGTAATAAAATGTTTCAGCACCATTAATTCATGCATTACCCATTTGATATATTATATTTATTTTCAGTAAATGCGTTGATCGTTGTCCTTCAAGAACATTTGCTGATTCTAATAATATCTGTAGATATTGTCATGAATCGTGTGATTCATGTACTGAATCCAGACCAGATTCTTGTCTTTCGTGTGCTAACGAGTATAAGCAAGTGGTTGATCTAGGATTATGCCTTGCACAATGTCCAGATGGATACTTTGAAGGTATATAAGAATGATATGCTTATTTTCTCTACTTAGAGTAACGTTTGCAATGAAATCTGGTAGATAGTTCCACTGAAAAATCGTACGTGCTTACCTCAATAATTTGTCACCTAAAAATTAAAAATGTTTACACTTATAGCACAGCATAAATAACATGACATAAATTCACATTTATGGCACGCTAACCTAAAAATCGCAACTTCGCCGCTACTTTTAGGCTTTTGTACCATAAAATATTGTATGCAACTGATACGGATATGCTTTTCCAACGAAACTCGTTACAGCCCTCGCCTTCGGCTCGTGCTGCAACCCCTCGTTTCGCTGAAAAAGTATATCCGTACCCGTTGCATAAAGTACTATTATGGCACGCTTTTCTGTGGCAAAGTTAGCACTTTCTAGTACCGCGTCGTGTCTACCACATACGCTGCGCTCCGTGATACCTGAAAGTGAGACTTATTGCTCGGAAAAGGATACATAAATGTGAACTTACAAGGAGAGCTTTTCAGGTGCGGGTTATGGATTTGCTCCAAAATTTTTTTGCGGTCTTCTGGTACCCAATACTGAAGCTCTCTGTACTGAGTTTGATCCAATAGGCCTTAGGGCCCATTTTGCAGAAGATTTTCCACATTATAAAAAAATCTTTGTTATTTTCTGTATCGAAATAGAAGTATTTAAACGAAAAAATGGGACGATCAAAAGTTTTAAAATTTTTCAAAGAATCTGTTTGAATTTTTTCAGAATTTTTGAAATCATCTACCACTCTTTTTACGAAATCCTAAAATCTACTAAAAAAAGCGTCAAATTTGGGCCTCTTGAATTAAGTGATAGATGGTCCCAAAAATTCTGAAAAAATCCAAGCAGATTCTTTGAAAAATTTTAAAACTTTTGATCGTCCCATTTTTTCGTTTAGTAATTCTACTTCGATATAGAAAATAACAAAGATTTTTTTATAATGTGAAAAATCCTCTACAAAATGGGCCCTAAGGCCCATTGGATCAAACTAAGCATAGGGGGCTTCATTATTAGGTACCAGCAGACCAGAAAAAAATTTTCAGGACATTTGGTGACCCGAATCTCATGCGGTCTCCTTGTAAGCACAGGGAGCTTCAGTATTGGGTACCAGGAGACCGCAAAAAAATTTTGGAGCAAATCCATAACCCGCACCTTAAAAGCTCTCCTTGTTAGTATAGTGCCGTGAAATTCGGTACGATACTTGTGGACATTTTCTAGACCGACTGTTAGGATGTTTGTTTTGATTTGTAACTTTTCACTTATAACAAAACAATTCGATATAACAGGTGACTTCTGTGTTTTATTATTCTCGTTCGAAATCTTTCTTAATAACATAATGAATTTCAGGTTCTAGTGGAAAAAAGTGCATCCCGTGCGCATCAAATTGTGCTACCTGCATTAATAAACCGAATTACTGCCTAAGTTGTGAACATCATTTGGTACTTTACAAAAATAAATGTTACGCTACGTGTCCAATCTATACTTATCAAACGACAGACCATAATTGTGAATCATGTCACATTTCCTGTGAAACTTGTAAGACTTCTGACAAAAATGATTGCATCAAATGTCGCCGTGGATATTATTTTTTGAAAGGTAAACAAAGTTGATATTAAAAAATATGTCAACTATTTTTTTTTTCTCTTAAATTTGAGTCCATTGCCCTGATTAACTAATGTGGGTATAAATATGGACACGAGACTGAAAGTAGATCTCAATATTTTTGTATTAATGGATGTAAATTTTATTTTACAATAATTTATTTAAAACAAAGAAAATTCTTTTAAATAAATATTATTAAAACATTTCAGGTAAATGCATGAAAGAATGCCCACTAGGATACTATGAGGATTCAGATCGCCGAGAATGTATCTCTTGTCCCCAAAATTGTGCTGTTTGTACAGCACATGCGTGTGAAAAGTGTAATCAAGATTGGATTAAAGATGATAGTGGTATATGTCTTCCAGAAAACTTTGCTCTTTGTGAAAATTTTGAATTTTTCGCTCATAATAGTTGTAATAAATGCCATACCACTTGTAAACAATGTTTCGGTTCATCTATTGATTCCTGCATTAGTTGCGAAAAACCATTAACTTTGCAAAGTAAGCGATGCATTTTTACGTGCCAAGAAGGATTTTATAAAGCAATCAAAGGTTATGAATACACATGCGTGCCTTGTCTTCATACTTGCGCTCTATGTGATTCAAAGTCTAACTGCACTTCATGCCAAAAAGGATTAGTTCTCCAAAGTGGAGAGTGTAGATCGGCATGTTCTGATGGGTATGTATAAGCATGAAAATAAAGTTCAAATAATTCTTTTCATACATATTTCTTTATAATGATCGAATCCGATCAATAATTTCTACAGTACTAAAATCAACCCGTGAAGATGGACATGATAGATTTCGATTAATGAGAGTTACCCCCCACTAGTTTTAACGAAGTTGTGTAACGATTTAAAATCAGAGTGAAATGGTTTTACAAACAGTAGAATGAAAACAGACATTTCGAAAATATAGATACAAAAAATAAAAATAAAATAACCGAATCAGGGCACCAGCTTAGCCACATGCATTATTGGTCGAGTAAATCGGATTCACTATCGTTCACTTTTTGCTCGATATTCTTCTGAAAATCTACTTTCATGCCTTAATTTATTGTTTCTTATAAATAATTTGAATTTTCTGAAATTTTGAGGAAAAACTCACATCGGGAACCTGGGAGGTGCTTGCTCGATGAAAGTTTTTTAACCGTGAAAGCAACGAGCAATAATAAATTTTATTAAGGGGACCGACCTGTGTTAAAATCTTAAATTCAAAAAATAGCTATATAAATCGAAATGGTGGAAATTTTTTTTTGCGATCGTAAAATATGTTTATTAGACACCTGATTGACCAAAAAAAACTTCTATCCAAGCTCTGAAATGCGAATTACGCTTATTTTTTCATAATACTAAATATTATAATAGGATTCACTTGCCACGCGATTCTGACGTGAGCTTTTCATCAATATTGATCTATGGGGTCTCAAAATCTTCAGAAAAGTACCCTCATCCACTTGAGCGGAGCAGAATTTGAAAAAAAAAGTTTGTTTTTCTTCCAAGAACTTTAATATGGCTTCTAGTGTTGATAAAATACTAATTTTCTCAAAAATTGGCACATTTTGACGTGTATATAAAGTTGTACGCAATTTTTCAAAATTCTGCTCCGCTTAGGTGGACGAGAGTACTTTTCTGAAGATTTTGAGACCCCATAGATCAATATTGATGAAAAACTCTTTTCAAGATCATGTGGCAAGTGATTTATAACACAATATTTCGTCTTATGAAAAAAGTGATGTAATTGGTATTTCAGAGCTTGGGTAGAAGTTGTTTTTGGTCAATCTGGTGTAGAATGAACATATTTTACTATCACAAAAAAAAAATTTCCACTATTTCGATTTATATAGCTATTTTTAGCTGAAGCTGAATTTAAGCTTTTAACACAGGTCGGTCCCCTTAAATAAAAAAGTGAGTTGGGTTGAAGTATCGTAAGAATGCCATTTAATTTAATCATTTTTTCCCAACCGCTGATCATATAACAGAACTAGAGCTCAAGAGTAGTTGATTATCTGATCTCGAAGGAGAGTAACCGATATTTTGACGTATGCTGCGTTGCGCATCGATCAAGCGTTCCATTAGAATAAATAATAATATAATAATAAATCTTTTTTATTTGAATTATTATCCGTTCAAGGTATCAAAATGATTGAAAATTTATATTTAAATGTATTTTACAACTGGTGAATAAAAAATGAGTTTCGAATAGAAAAAAATCCATTTCACCTCAACTCCATCACTTCATGAAATACGAAAATTTTGTTTCAGGTACTATCAAGATAAAGACAAATGTTCCAAGTGTTATTTTTCTTGTAAAACTTGCACAGGACCGAAAAAAAATCAATGCGTAGCCTGTCCAAAAGGTCTATTTTTAATTGCTGGTGAATGTCAATCAAGATGTCCTCAAAATTATTTCAAAACGACTTATGGTTGTCAGAAATCTTCGAAAATGTGTCGATCATCAACAGGTAACGTTTTAAATTAAATATAAAGTTGTTGTACTAATTGAAATTATTTTTTAGAAAAATTTAATCATTGTTTAAATTAACTATTTTTGCTGGTATCGCATCTTCTTGAGTACAATTTTTTCTTTATCTTATTTTTTAAAATCATTTGTGATTTATGAAGCTTCAGATACGCAGAACATGTATAGCCAACTTTGAGGCACACTCCATAAAATCGCGTTTATTCTATAAGTTCTAGTCGTTGACCTATTGAAAAAGCTTACATGGTACTCCACATGTGATCTACAGTTTTATCCATGGAGAACAAGACCTACAAACACTCATGGTGACAGGCATGAATTTTCCCTGTCAAAATCACATGCGACGATACTTGTATGACACTATTAATTGTATTAATGTGTTAACATAAAATTGTAGATCACATGTGTGATATCAATTAGGCTTTTTCAATAATGCGCACATAATGTGCTTATTCATGAATTCACATCAATTCGAAATTTAATGATAAGAACACTTACAAAACACGCAACTATCTTTGCCTTTTCATTATTCAACATTTTATTTCAGATCAATGTAAAGTTATCACAAACTCCAGGAAAGTCAATGTTCGAGAATTAACTTCTGCTGAAAGCCCAAGTGACTTGGCAAAAATGGAAAAGTCAGTATTATTGGTAGAAAATGAAAAACTATCAGTACCATAAATTTTTGTCATTAGTATAACTATATTCAGCTTTATCTTAGTATTAACGATTACATTTTGTGTCCAAAATTGAGAAAATAAGATTGAAAATGAATCGGTTTAGTATTATATACTTTTTTATGAGCTTAACTTGTGATTTATATCATGCAACAACTTGGAAATAACTATGCATGTTAGTATGCAATTTGCAACTTTCATTATACTGACAATAAGATATAAACCCCATCGAAAGAAAGACTTCATAATCTTTTTTTTTATATTATGCAACAGAAATTTAATAGAAAATTTTAAAATATAATGTTCTCAGATTTTATAATTTTTTACAGACTGTCTGAATTGAAATTAGCAGACTCCAATTAATCCAATTTTGAGGGAAATGTGGGTTAATCACAGACTTATTCATTTGTGCAATTGAGATCAATTATTCGAATTACCAGAATGAAAATTTTGCTCAGGCAAAAGATAAATCATGTCGTTTAGCGAATCTCAAAGTGTGATTAGATTAAAATAATTTCCGCACTAATTTGGAAATGAAAATTTTTTTTGAATTCAAATAACTGATTTGCAGAATTCAACGGTGCATAAAAAAATTTCTTCCAAAGTGAAATAGAAAATTTGCAGAATTCAACGGTGCAGGATGTTTCTGTTTTTAATAAAAAAAAAATAAAAAATAAACAACTAAAATTATACAAATATATTATCATGTAAAGATAACAATAATCAATGGCAAATAAACTATTTTTATTTAAAAAATATTCCTATCATTCATAAAGCATATCATTTTTTGCATTAAAAACAATCCTAACTTCTTAAAAAGAAGCTGTTGCAATGTTAATAAAAAAAAAATTTGTTAACAAATAATTGAAATGAATTTAAATCTTAACAACGTAAGAATTAGCTTATACAAGAGCAGCAATTACAATTGAATCTTATCCGCGAAAATTTGAATCGTCATCAATGAAACATTTCACGCTTCAATTAATTTGTTAACGGCTCTCTTAACAAAAACAAATTAAAAATCCGCACTCAAACTGAAATATCACAAACAGGTCAATATAAAATGATATAAAAGGGTTAATGCTGTAAAATATCAAAAACGTCTTATTTTTGCACCAAAATTAGTTCATTCGCTCAGAATATATTGTGCTTCATAAATATATTGTGGAAAGTAACGATTGTTAATTTATTTTTAAGTTTATCAAAGTGTTGTCGTTGAGTTCTTTTCGTTGGAAAAATCGCTCCAGGATTCTTCCCAATCGTCAATAATCCCTTATAGGTTTTCATACCGTACGATGTTTTAAAGTACGGGAATTCCTTAAAATTTAAGAATTCGCTAAATTATCTCGATTCATTTGTTTCTTTATTTTCAATTCTTTTCGGTTTTTTCAAGAGGTCTTTAAGACCAGTTGATTTTTTAGTGTCTAAAATTAAAATCCTTTGGATTCGGATCGATTGGTATTGTAGCGTTAGGACTTTATGTTCTATTATATTTTAAAATTGTTATTTTGGCTGTGAACAATCGTCAACTTATTCAACTATTATTGTGGAGATGATCCTTCCTCCATTTGCCAGTCATTTTGGAGAGTGATTTTCGGAATTGCGACAGTGCCAAATTCCCAGAGAACAAGACTTATTGGCACACAATGAAGAACAACCGAAAATTCAGTTTTTAAAAGAATTCTATTTATATAGTTAAAGGTAATGAATAAAATTGAATAGTTTTCTTAATATGTGTTAAATAATTTGTATTATTGTAAAACAAAATTTAATAAATGAGTTTCACAAAAATTTTATATTGGTCTATAATATAACTTTGCTTGATGCATCTACAAGTTTTTGTCCCACATGAGAATTCGATTCAAAATGTAATTTTTTTCCGCTAATAAGAGCCTTAACATCATCTGCATCTAAAGTCTCGTATTTTAACAAGGCTTCTGCTAATAATTTATGCTCTTTACTATGAACTCTCAAAATGTTTTTAGCTCTTTCATAAGATTCCTGAAAAAAAAAAAAAAATGTCCATAATTTTTTGGTAAAAAACTCTTTGATTCGTAAACTTACTTGTAAGAGACGCTTCACTTCATTATCAATAGTTTCTTTTGTAAGCCCGCTATAAGCCATTCGTCCATCCATTTCAGATTCTTTGTGTACTCTGAATCCAACTTTTTCTGACATACCATACATTTTTACCATTGTTTCAGCAATATCGGTCGCATTCTATGAAAAAACCAAATGGCGTGAGTATCAAATTTATGCATAATTGAAAACTTGTATCTCACCGAAAAATCACTGGAAGCTCCTGTTGTCACTTTATCTTGTCCGAATATAAGTTCTTCTGCAGCACGACCACCCATGCATGAGTCCATTGTAGCAAGTAATTGCGCTTTAGTTCTATAATGCGTATCTTTGATGGGCATATATGATGTCTGTAAACATAGAAACGATGTAGAAATAAAAAAGTATTAAAGAAGTTAAATATAACTATGATGACAAGCAATAATAATGATGTTCAAAAATTACAAGGGGTGATTGTCCGGGAGTTTAAGAAATAAAATCAGGGGAAAAATTAGCATCATTTTATTTCATATATTGGGGGAAAAAAGTTCGGAACCCCAAAAGGACCATTTTTTATCCAATGAAGCCCACAGATAATTTGAGGATATATAATATTGCTTTTTTAATGCAATTATCAGTAAAACACATTCTTACATGAACATAGTATTTACTGTATCGGTATGATAAGATAATCAGAATTGTTTTTTAATAGCTCCTAGAACCATTTGGATCAATAGAGTAGGTACGAATACTTTTTTCAGCCCCGAAATTTATACAGATATATGTTAGGTATAGGGTTCGGAAAACAATTTTCGAACACGTTGACGTTCCGAGTCTTAACAATAATGTATACTGTTATTTTAATGTTTATTTACTATAAATAAAAAAACATTTCCTTACATGTCCCATTGATCTTCCTCTTGGTATGATTGTAACTTTGTGTAAAGGCATAGCGTCTTTCGTATAGTAAGCAACTAACGCGTGTCCACTTTCATGATACGCTGTAATGCGATTTTCTTCAGCATCTAATAACTTTTTTTTACCTTCAGGTCCCATAATTATTTTATCTCTTGCCCGCTCCAAGTATTCCATTGTGACGTATTCAGCTCCTTCAATGGCAGCTCTTAGAGCAGCTTGATTGATCTACAATGGATAAAATTATTTCTTTCGTAAATTAATATTTTTGACATTCTTATTGAATTTGGAGTAGGAAAAAAATTCATTTATGTCATAAAAGGTGCAAAATGCCTTTATGTGACACCCCAACGTAAATTAACTTCGTTCACGGCTCATGCTGTAACCCATCGTACTGCAGAGAAAGCATCCATGCCCGTTGCATGAATTAACTTTTTACGAAATAAAGAGCACATTTTTTTTAAATATTCCAAGCAGAAATCAAGAACTTACCATATTTTCTATATCAGCTCCAGTAAATCCTATCGTACATTTAGCTAATAAGTCTGCATCAATGTTACGCGTTAAAATTCTTGATAAATAAAGTTCTAGTATTTCTCTACGTCCAATAAAATCTGGTGCGTCCACTACTATTTCAGAATCAAAACGTCCTGGTCTTAATAAAGCTTTATCGAGATCTTGACGTCGATTGGTTGCCCCCAGAACAATGACACCTTCATTTTGATGAAATCTATGAGAATTTTCGTTATATCAAGTTATGTTCCTCATATCGACTTTCGTATATTTTTAATTCATCATAATTTAGTAATATAGATGTATATTTTATTATCAATTTTCGACACACTAATTAAGTTTCTAAGCTATTGCATTCAATACAGAAATATTCATACTTATAGAAATATTGGCTAAGTAAATGAAGGCGCGAATAAGAATCGTATTATATAAGTAGCATTTTGATCTAGGAATTTTTCTTTCAGAAACTTTTCAGAATTAGAATATCTGTTATTAGATTGAATTAAGAGTGAACAAAAATTTTTTTGGGGCGCGAAAACACCAGTCGATAAAATATGGTAAAGTTATTCATGCTTTACAAAATCGTTTTTCGAAAATTGATTAAAAAAAAAAAATTATGCAAATATACATTTTTTGGTCTCGTTTGTTAATAAAATGATTATAGTTATTTATTATAGTTATTTTTTTTAATTTTATAGTTATTTCAGTTAATATTTGTTATTACCCATCCATTTCCGAAAGAAGTTGATTTATTGTCTGGTTGGCGTAAGGATGTAAAGCCGAGTTAGTTCGTTTGGCACCAACAGAATCGATTTCATCAATAAATATCACACAAGGAGATCTTTCTTTTGCTGCTCCTGAAAATGAAAATAAATGAGAAAATGTTATAGTATTCAATTAGTATTATATTAGTTATGGTTTAAATGGTCGAAAAATCAATGGATATTTATCAATGGATACTTTATTTTCTGAAACAGTCTGTTATTTATGAAGAGTAGTTAAAAAGACTAAACTTCAAACATTTTTTCTCCACATTAAGAGGAGAACCGTTAAATATGTTTTTAAGTGACAATTTACCTTAATAATTAAGGTATTAAATACATTTTAAAACCTCATAAAATATATTTAAAAATTTTTTCCTACATATCTATAATATTAATCACTTAATATATTATGAACTTACTGAATAAATCTCGAACACGTCTTGCTCCTTGGCCGACTAATACTTCATCGAATTCAGGACCTGCGGCATGAAAAAATGGAACACCAGCTTCCCCAGCTACTGCGCGAGCTAATAATGTTTTACCAGTTCCAGGAGGGCCAACTAAAAGTACTCCTTTTGGTAATTTTCCACCAAGAGCAGAAAATTTTTCTGGATTTTTCAAAAACTCAACTACATCCATTAGTTCAGATTTTGCTTCTTCAACCTAAAATGATGTGTAACAAAATTACATCTGGTGTAAACATTCTATTAGCAAATAACACTATTGTAGAAAGTTTTTTAATGAGCACATACATATTTTTTATAAATATTAATAAAAGGAAATAATGTAATTATTCTGCATTCAAAAAAATGCAACTTGCATACATTTTATTGAATCATGTGTCAGGGAACGCTGAGACTTAAATAAAGAAACGAATTACACCTATTTTAACAATCATATGTTAAAATAAAATTCGTAAATATTTTAATTTAAAACTCAAAATATTTGCCGAAAGTTCTATCACGTATGCAAGTTTTTTTTAACCGATAATATAGATATTGCAAGTACCCTAATATTTCTAATTAATGTTGATGTTTACTTGGACTTACTCCCTTGACATCATCGAATGTTACATGAATCTCCTCTGGATCTACTTGTATTTTATTACCCAACTGTATTTTGAACATTGTACCACCTGTTGTAGCTGAAAATATATATAATCGTATTATTTCAAGATATAATTGTTTGTTATTCACAAATTTATATTATAATATTTATAGTTAATATTTTAGTTCATAACTGTGCCAAAAATATTCTTCATGGTTCGGGTATCATTCACAATGTTATAGCACCGTGTTAAGTTCACATTTATGACCCCTTTTCCAAGATGCAAGTCGCATTTTACGTTCCCGCATAGTAAGATTGGTGGAATATATAATTTGTCAGGAAACGCAAAAGAAGAAAAAATTTATCACGTAAATATACGAAAAAAATTTAAAGAGCTGCATCTCTGAGAAAAGTCCAAATTGAGTAATTATAAAAACAGAATGGAAAGAGAAGAAAAAATCCTAATCAGATATGCAATAAAAAAATTTTGAGTTTGAGATGTATGATCCATACAACAGTGCCATAAGTCGTGGGGGGAGGGGCTCGTGCCCTAATTTCATTTTCATATTTATCTATCTGACTATGATATAATATATCATATAATATATCATAGTCAGATATATTAAATTAGTAAGTAATTATTTAATTAATAAGTAACGAACTTCTAAATTACGTACCGAAGACTGTTATTAGTATGACCACACCAACCAAAGTCATGACAAAGTGTTGAGCAAATCTTAAAATTTTGAATGCCCGACCATGCACTTTTTGCTCCTGTCCCGTTAGGTACCCTTCAACGAACGCTGCTTTAATATTTTGAAGTTCATCGACTTTAATATATTTATTTCCAATATTTTTTGATTTTTCGATTTGTTTATTGCTTTTTTCCAAAGCAGCAAACGTCAGTTCTTCTCCGAGTAATTTTCGAAATTGACTTTCCTAAAATATTAGGACAAAAAATATTCAATTTGAGCTATTTTACACTTTCAATAATAGTACTTTTTGTAGCGGGTGTGAAAGCAAGTGTGTTTTTCCGGCAAAACAAGGGGTTCATAGTAAAAATCGAAGGCGAAAAGAACGAAAAGAACGTGAGTAGTAAAAAAATGTAGAGCAACAAGTTAAGATCCGAGACACGGAAAAATCAATTATATCAAAAAATTCAATCCACTTTTCCAGGAAGACTACCGATTAAAATTGGCTAAAATTCCGTACAGTTCACTCTGGAGCAACATCGTGTTGCTAGAGCGCGTCGAATTGATGTCTCATAATTCGTGTGGGGGGGGGGGGNGGGGGGGGGGGGGGGGGGGGAATATTATCTTTCGACTAAATTGAAAAAAGCAGCCCGGTTTATGTAAGGGATCGTGAGTACTTCGAAGAATCGTAACACGAATGATGAAAAGTTGCCTCTCCACAGCTAAGCTAATTTAGTAGTGACAATTGTAATTTTGAAAATAACTTTCACTACCTTAATAATTTTTTATGTATTACATGAAACGTGCCACTTCAAAGGGATGGTGAAGCCAGCACAAATATAAATTTCTAAACCAATTTTTCGAAACTTCAATATTTTTCTATAAAACATCAAACATTTCAGATAACTAAATTGATAATTTTATTTTTGGGTTGGCTTTGCTATCTCTTTTATAAAATGAGCTTATAAATTATAGCATGAATCAATTGATATATTTACCTTTGAAACATCTGATCCGAACCAACTTTTAATTCTTTTTAGAATTGACGGATTTCGGATATCTTCTGAATTAACTGTACGCTCGGTTTTGAAAAATCGCATTTGTACATTTGTTGGCGATGGCTTACATGATGTAATCTGTTCGTTATTTATAATTGCAGTATTATATAAAATATTTCTGGATGTAAACTTTTGACGGCACGCATTGAATAGTTTATTGCTATTGATCTCAGGGTTATGGTGATAATGGATTTTGACGCCAAGAACATTATTTTTTTTTATTTTAGAACTGTCATATAAAAGAAGAGATTGCAAAACATCTAATTTGTCTCCAGTTCGATTATCTCTAAGTACAGATTCCGAAGATGTGGCTTTATTGTTTCGATTCTTGAATTTTTTCACGCTCTGTTTTGTTCATCAATAAAACATCGTTTATTAATAGAAAATATTTTTTATTAATGTATTGCGTAAAAACTTACTTCTGTTAAGGTTCGATCGTATGGAATTGCATCATCGATGATATGAATATTCCAGTTCCAAAATTTTGTGGTTTGAACTGAAGTTGATTTTGGCGAAATTACAGTAGTTATTTGATTAAGATGATACAAGACCTTAAAAAATAGTTAACAGTCTATATTTAATTCATTGCAAATATTTTAATATACTTTTCAAATATGTTTTATAAAATTAGCGTTAATTTTCAAATTCTTTTTATTATAGAAGCAGCAAGTTAAAAAAAACAACCAACGCGCGTAAAGAAGTTTCACTTCAAAAACTGGTCCTAAAAAGCAGCTATCAAAGGAGTATAAGTTGCTATTTATCGACTGATCTTCCGGAAAGAAGGACGTTTCAAATTTTATAATTAATACGTTCGAAGAAATAACTGAAAAATCTACGCAGATTTTTACAAAAATTATTTAAGCAGAATTCATACGGAATACACGTGGAAATCCACGCATTATATTCAATTTGGTAGATACGTATTATAATAACAAGCCAAAAGATACCAAAATCGATTTTTTGCACAATTTTTTACTATTTAATCTGCCACAACTTTTTTTCGCATCTAATCGTAATTTTAAGCCTGGATTCTGAAATGAATTAAATTTTACGTCGAAACTTGCATTTATAACATTTTTCTAAAACTAACAATCTACAACTTCTACACAAAAATCGGTAAATTTGGGCGGAAAAGCGTTTAACAAAAATCAAATACGATGGGTTAAAATATCGAGTCTCCCACTCACAACATATTTTTGAAAAAGTGTAACAAAGTTAAAAGATCAATGTAAATGACTTAGGACTGTGAATGAAGCAGAATAAAATAGGCTATAACCAATTTGAAAATAACAACAGTTCAATGAACACATAGTAAGTTAATTTATATAGTAAAGGCATCATAAATCAAGAATTAATCAATAAAATACAATATTTGTGTATTAAGAATTCTAAGGGTATTTTTAATCTTAAAATTACAAATGTCAAAGTGGATAGACTGATATCTCAATTTATACTTGGAATTTCAGATCTTTGGTGTCACTATAAAATTGAGCTATCAACTGATTTATTTTGAAATGTTATTCATCACATTCAATTGATCAAAGTTTAATCATTTTTAAGTTATGTAATACACATTATTTAAAAAATATATATAAAAAAATCCTTTTTATCATTTCTTCCATGACTACATATATTATAAAAATAAAGTACAATAAAATGAAAAAACGGCTATCGATAAAATTCATGAGTTCTTTATTTTTATGGTTTATAGTTTGAGGTACCAAGAAAGGAACGCTGCCATATACTAAAAGTGATATGGATAATAAACATAGTACTCAAGTTAATATTTAATGTAGCATCTGCATTAAAACAATGTATAAATAAAAACAAAAATAACATTCAAGCCCAAAAATTATATTCAAAAATAAATAGAAATATTTTTAAGAATATTCAAGTACAGACAAAAAAATTAACTTGAGTTCATATGTTTTAACACTTAACCAAGTTGTTCACACAGTCAGTTTTACTGCATATCATCATAAATATAAATAAAATTGAAGCTTATTATATTTATCATTGATATGTTTCTTACATATATTCAACATTTCATATTCAACATTTAAATATTTTCATGATTTACTGATTTTGTTCTTATAGAAAAATTATGTGTAGTCAAAAATTGCTTGTAGAGTAAAATGATTGAACTATATGTAAATCAATTTCATTTTTCTGTAGATCCAATATGGTAGCTACAAAGTATGAACGTTTTAATAATATTGTTCAATTCAAGTTTAACTTCCATTAAAAGTTAGTTTATAAATAAAGTTTTGAAGGGTCAATAACATTTTTATGATTAAAAGATCATAAGAAAATAATATAAAAACACCAAAAATGAAAAATTCAAAAGGAAAAGTCAAGTTTTTTTGTAAAGAAAAACTTAGATATCCTAGTAACAAATCATTTATCATTTTATCAGATCTATTAAATTGATTATCACAAATTATGAAAAATAAAATCAATTTGTTATTGTTTCCTTCAATGAGATTTATTTCGTTTTCTTTAGTATCAGTAAAGTTTATAGACTACTCTTTTCTTCATGTAAGAATTGCATGAAGTTCATCAATGATTATCATGTCAAGTATACCAATGTTTGTTTATTTCATACCTGGTTGTATGTTTGCATTGAAATCATTTTGTGGAGTAATAAATTGATAAGATAATTTGATTGTTCGGACACTACGTTGGATGGCAACTACTGAAATACTAAAGACACTTTTTTATTCATATCATCATAAAAAGTTTTCAAACTGTCAGATAATAACATTAGGGATCTTACGCAAGTGTTTGAAGTCATTGCGACAGTCGACAATATGCAGTTCTATTATTAAGGTCAAATCATGAAAATAAAAAAGAAACTACGATGTTTAATGCCTGCTTTAAAAATTTCAGAAGGTAAATCATATTAAAAATTATTTGCTTTTTTAATGCCCAAACGTCACGTTTTTCATTTCAAAAAATATTTTAAAAACATAATAGTACATTATGTAACTGAGACAGAAATTTGCCTATTGGGCACGAGTGTCAGTTTGCAATAGCGAGCTACGTCGTCGTTAGAGCAAATAAAATTAGCAATTACGTTACATAAACTAGCTGTGAATTAGTTGATTATTTAAGCAAATTAATTGGATTTTTAAAACCCCAAAATTAAAAGAAAACGGAATGGAGAGTCAAAAATCGATTCATTCTTAGGAATTGTGTGGAATCGCCTATTCCTACAAAATGTTATATTTTCATTTATATTTTTAGAATGAGCAAAATATGTCTCATCATTCTGGATATTAATTTTTGTTTCACTTGACTTATTTTGATTGTATGAGGTGTAGTCGAAAGGAACGAATCAATGGTTTCAAACCGCATTCCTAAGTTGCTCAGTACTTATTTCTGTTTTCGTGAACTAGCCTTTACTTACAGAATGTAGCAGTAGTTCTAGAGCACGAGCTGTCAGTCGCATGCATAGTAGTTCTGTCAACTAACCTGTCGCAAGTGTACAGTGATACATTTTTGTAGTTTATTGTTATTACAGTATTATTAATAATACTCTCATAAGTGTCATTAACGATCTTGAAATTTTTTAAGAACAATCTAAGAGTCTATATTATCTCACAACTGGAGATTCATCAAATACTGGTAAGATTTTCTTTACATTGTTATCAGTTTTTTTGGTATTATAAAAAATTATTTACATTACAAACCAATACAAAGTTGAATACATACAAACCAAATTTTAATTCAAAGCATTAAATTTTTATTATGGTCCTATAGATATTACATCAGGTTTTATTGATTGATAATAATGAATATTTAAGACAGTTACACAAATACATGGATATTTTGGTTGGTTTTTTGATATTCACATAATTTTTTACATAGACACCGACATTACGTAATTTTTTATTTTAAAGGACGATAAATCCAGCATCAAAATCAAATTTTCAATTGTGATTTCTGAAACTTCTACTGAATATTTGTGCAAAAGACTGTATAGTGCTGAACTAAACATTAAAATAAAGGTAGCTTCTTTGTTTTAAATATAGCCTTTAGGAAAATATTGTTATTAAGTTAAAGTTTCAGATATTAAAAATTAGATTTCAAAATTGGCTTTACCATCCAAAGTAAACTTAACTGTATTTGTTCTGTACACCATAATATTAATAGTTAAGTAATAAAAATTACATGGTTGTAAAAAAAAAATATTATAAAAGAAAAACTCTGAAGAACTTTTAGCAACTTATTTTTTTGCAGTAGAACAAAACTCACAAATTTAACAGCCTAGAATTCACTTTTTATTGTAAACTATTCTATTCTATTGAATAAAATAATTAATTTAGTTAATAGTAGTTATTCTTTCAGTTAAATAGAAATTGATCACAATGGACGAAGATACAACATGTATAAATTGCACCAAATTAAAACATCTGGAAAAAATGAGGTTTTTTTTTAGAGAGAATGCCTGTTGCTTACATCAAAATATTCTTATAGTCCAAAATCAAGAAAATGGAGCATTTGAATATTTGATTGATTTGATGCAAAATGTCTATCATCAATCTCCTCATTTATCCGAACATCAAGTTTTTTGTTTGCTATATAACGGTAAGTACAATTATTAAATAAGTTTTATGTGTCTTTTTCTTTGAAAAGAGTTAAAAAATATAATTGGATTGTGAAATTACTGTTATAATTTAGAAAACACACAAAGTATTGCAAAAATATTGCCAATTAAAACTTAGTTACAAAATTAATATTTTAAATATATAACAAAATCTTAATATACCATACAAAATTGATATTCAATTTAAGTATTTGCTCTGAACTAACAGCTTTATTTCCCATCATGAAAAGTCCATTCAAAATAGTTATTATATATGATTCATTATAAAATTCGTGCTTTATAACAGACTCAGCCAGTCATGCGGATGATTCTTGACACTAAAAGCATTGTTGAGGCTAAACAGCTTATTGACCCCCTACCATGGGCTCATCTCAGTCCTCTAATTATCAAAATCGTCAGATGAGGCTCTGACCATGGGGTTTCTGGAAAGAGATGATTGACTTCTTCTCTTTCTTCTATAAGTTGAGTCAGTGCAAAAAGATGCATTTGGCATTTTCTACTGCTGAAAAGTATGATTCACTATTAGTTCAATATAAATCTTACCCAAAGCAAACATTGTGTGTAGTAATGAGTTAAGTGAGATAATAGCTAACTTTCCATGCTTTCTTCTGATATAGAAAATGTTGTTGTTTATACATTGGTGCATCTATGGCCCAGGATTCATTCATCAATCCTTTGTTGATCAGGCTCATAGAAATTGTAATTATTCTAACGTCTTACTATTATTTTGCTTTTTGTGGTCAATTGCTCTGAGACTCCTTGAGTAGGCAATTTTTTCTTTTGTTTATTTATTCTTTCTTTTGTTTATTTTCTAAAATTTACAACCTGTGCAAAAATCTAATGAAGTTTCCACTTCCATAGATTATTATTTGGACTGTGCTATATACTATTTAGGTGAAACAAATTATGGGCTATGAAGTTTTGGGAACGCATTAAAATATAATAAAAAGCTTTGTCTTTTTTCAAAGAAATATGTTAGTTTACATGTTAGTAGATGAATTTATACTTATTTAAGAGGATTATTACACCAAGTTTTTTATTATTATTATTTTTGTTTGAAAGTTAAACTACAATGAATAATTAACTCTTTTTTTTATATTTTAATTACCTATCAAAAAATCAAAAAAGATGTAGGATATTAGTTAAAAATAGTGTGATAGCTCTAAATACAATTTATGAGAACTTTTACAAAGAGGTCATTTTAAACATGGTAAAAATGATTGTTGAACTCAAAATCTTTGAGAAATGATAGCAAACATTTCATAAAATAATCAGTAAAAAAATGTAAATTCTTGGCCAAAACTGGTGTAATGCTCCTTTGATTTCTTAACATGATTTATTTATATTTAAAAATATTTTTCAGTTGACAATAAATTCCAGCTGATCAAGAAACTGCAGAAAAATGGTTTCCATTCATATTTCGCTTCAGTTCTGGCATTATTAATGAATAACGAGATTTTCGTTCGTCATATAACCGATTTGGATTCGCCTGAGAATGTGAGTGAATTGGATCACTTTAAAAATCCAAAGCAGGAACTTACAAATTTGACTGAAAACCAAACGTTAATGTCAAAGTTAAAGACAAAAATTATGTTTCACGTTGCACGTAAACTCAACTGCAAAATAATTTTGTTAGATAATTTATTGGAAGATACATCAACCCAGATAATAAATAATACAGTTCTTGGAATAGGTATTGCAAATATGTTACCAAAGCAAAGAAAACTTAAGAATTCTTCTATAAAAGTCTACTCACCTCTTCATGTTATGACAATAGAGGAAAAGAACGTGTTAATTACAAAGGACAATTGTAAAAATAGTAATTTGTATTTACGGAAGAGTCTTATGGATATGACAAAAGAATTTCTTGACACATTACATTTACATTCGAGTTTCAAGTGTGCTGTTGTATCAAATATTAGCGATAAATTATCAATATCTCCCAATCGTTGGATAGATAGTTTTTGTTCATTTTGTTTCAGAAAAATTCAATTAGATAATTTAAGCAACGGTAGTGCTACACAGGTTGCTAAATTTTTAACTCAATATCTATCAAATGTCCAACCACGTGACAATGTTTTATTCGGAGCAATGAAACTTTGTGACATTTCAAAACAAGTAATATTAAATTTTAATAAAAATAGTAAAATAATTGAATCAGGGCAAATCAATTTGACATGTGATAATCATGTACAAAAGCTTTGTTATACGTGTTGCTCAATATTTTTAGTTGCTCATGTTAAAAATTGTACAATAGGTCTTTTTCCTTCTAAGCTTTTAGAGATTATGTAATAAATGTTTAAATATTCATTTAATAAAAATGGTTCTAAATATAATTTGAGTGTTTTTCTCTAAAACTTACTAGATTTATAACCCAGAAAGATTACACCCTGCTTAATTATTCATGCTAAGCAATGAGATTGAATCATTCACCTGACAGTTCGGTATTTCAAGTAATTTGGACTGGGGACATGATCATAACGGTATCCGCTTCCATGATCAAGATGAAAATAAAGAAGCTTAGTAAAGCACAAGAGATTACTTATTTGCTTCCTTGTTTAAAAAAAATCGCTGGATTTCCAGTTGGAAAATTGAGCAGGATTTGACTGGAAATCTAGCTCGATTTTTTATTGGAAATCCAGCTCGATCACGATCTGAAATCTAGTTCGAATTTCGGCCTGAAATCTAGCTCGATTTTTAAAAATCGAGCTGGATTTCCAGTCAAAAATTGAGCTAGATTTCCAGTCAAATCCAGCTCGATTTCCAGTCCAATCCTACTCGATTTTTCAACTGGAAATGCAGCGATTTTTTTTAAACAGGGTTGTGTCTAACAAAAAAGCTTTTGATTGCAGATTATTAATCAACTCCAAACAAGTTTTTGCAAGTCAAGCTAAATACAACTACCTCCCAGGTCGAATGAATGATTTTAATTGTGTGAAAGCAAGTACTACAAAGCTGTAATATATTAAAATAACTTCAGTAATAAAATAACTTATTCTCGATAAGTAACTTCATGAAAAAGTGTTATAGAAATTTTCTTTAGAAAATAATTAATCAAAAACCAGTGGAACTTTTGCAGTTTTACAGATTAGTTGAAAATATCAACTTAACTTTTTTAAATTGTCAAAATTAATTTAAGCAAGAAGATTTGCATTTTTTGTAATATACTTCAATGAAAGAAAAAGTTTCAAGGCTGAGCATTGATTTTAAAGTTTTATAACTGGTGCAAATTTCAACTCTTTTCATCGAGTGGTTTCCCAGAAAAATTAAATCAAAATATTCTATTCAATGATAAATGTTGAAATTTTGGATCCCATTTTCCTGGGAAACCACTTTATGAAAAGTGTTGAAATTTGCACATTCAGAAAAATAAAACGGAGGGCACCATGGATTTGTTTTTCGAAATTCAGAATACTAAAAAGATAAAATAATTTCAATTTTTGGTGCTCTGTCGGTAAAAAAAGAGACTTCGGCATCGCCTTAAATATTTGAATTCTTCAGAGTTTCATAATTCTGCAAACAATCATGGCGCATCTCGTTCTGTCGTGCCCTCTTTTCTTCATTTCGAACAATATTTCCAATCTTTTTGGACCTAACCCAATATGACAACCTTAATATCACAATTATTGCTATACATAAAGTTGAAAAAAATTGCGTTGATGTCCACGTGGATTATCCTTGCGGATCAGTTGAAAATCCGCGGTGATTCACCGACGAAACCTCGCGGATTTTTCGAGCACGTGCTCGCGAACAAGTCCAAAATCCACGAGGATTGAAAAAAAATCAACGTGGATCAGTGGAACAAACCATGATCGATCCTCGCGGAATCCCTGTACGATCCACATGGATAACTAATTCTCGTGGATTTCCACGTGGATATACATGCAACTATTTTTAACTGGGAAGGGTCTTTGAAAATCAATTTAACGCCTCCCGCCCAATCAAAATGAAAATTTACATCCTTGTAATTCTCAAGAACTATTGCAGGAATGGAGCTCACATTTTCAGAAATAATAAATTAAGAAAATAGATGGGAAACTGAAGATAATTGATAACTATTGAAAATTGAAAATTGGAAAAAATATATCATTAAAAATTCTTTTATTTGTAATTAGAATATGGGCCTAGGGGTACAGCGAGCAGAGGGGGGGGGGCGTTCACATCTTCACAAATAAGAAATTGATGAAAATGAAAAATAGTATAAAATAAAAATTCATTATTTCACAATTGTGATTAAACTATTTAAATTGAGGGGTGGGAGGTGGAGGGGGGTGGCCCTCTAGAATATATTGAATAAAACAATAAAAGAAAAATAGAAGAAACTAGTTAAGTTAAGTTCGTGGTTATTATAATATGAGGTGATCAGTGATATAAACGAATAAAAATAGTAACGTATGATCAAATATTTACCACTTAAAATATATTATTTTTTGTATTATATATTTTTTAAGTTTCTTTAAAATTCATTAATTTAATTAATAAAATTGAAAAAAAACTACGAACATTCTAATAATAACTAAATCATAAATCCGTCAATTATATAGTTGGTAATTTAAACAATAGAATAATATTTTAAAGATTTTAAATAATATGAAAGTTTTAGAAGTGTAAAAAAAAATTAATTCTTGAATCATTAACCTATTGTACGCCAGATTTACTTGTATGTATACTGCAATATTTTAATATTTGTAATAATGGTCAATAAAACGTCAAGAAAAACAAATAACTTTATCATTCAAAAAATTTATAACTACATATTCTTCAGCAAAATTTATAATAACGAATAACTAAGTTAATTTATTAATTTATTTTACAGTGGAAAAAGTTAACAAACGTATAACTATAATTAAAGAAATTAAAAAATAAATATAAAAAATATAATGTGTAAAATTCAATGTAATAATGTTGAAAGTTTCATACTAAAATGTAATAAATGCAATAAAAATTATCATGTATCTTTCATAAAAGTTTAGTGCATTCAATGGCGTTCCAATATTTTTAAAATATATTTTAAACTAAGTATAATGATTTTTGACGAAAATATAAGATATATGTAAATATTTCGATTAAATTTTTAATAATTTTAAACACGTTTTTATACATCGTGATCGTCATGCGTGCAACCCATTTTCTACCTTCTATCTCTTTCCCTCCTTTCGTTTGGTCTGTCCCTTTCTGAATGAATCGATATAATTATCTAGGAGTCGCCGCAGTAACCGATCTAGACCTCCATTACAAAAATTCAGTTTTTTCTTGAGTTTATCAACACAGAAAAGAAATGGAATGTTGAAATAAATATATTTCATTCGCAAATTATTGTAATCAATTGAATGTCATCCAATATTTTAGTTTAAAATGAAGTAGTTTCTCCAGTCATACAATGTAATAATGGCGAATAAGGTAATGTTATACTATTTGACTCACCTCATTTCTATTTGATTTAGTGGTTTCATCTATTTTTATTTGCTTATAAAAAAAATATGAAGAGTTTAACTTAAATATTAAATAAACTTCGAATATTTTTGCGAATAATTGGAAATGGGACGTTTAAAAATGAATTAATAAAATTATGCAAAATTATTGTGAATAGCTCATAAAACATTTTTTATCGTTATACTTTTTGAAAAAATGAGGATGTATTTATAAAATTGAGTATCTGCTATTTGTACAATTTTGACCAATGTTGCAAATATTTTTTAAGATATTTCTTAACGTGCTTCTTTTTGTTCTGAAATGGATCAATTTTCAGTACAATTTCCGGAAAAATTTAAACATGAAACTTCATAGTAATGAATACCTCGACAAATACAATAATTGAAAATATTAGCACATAAAAAAATTTGTGTAAAAATAACCTACAAGTTTTACTTTCAGTGATTTGATTATCTGGTACTCGTTATATTCATGACTTGCTTTTATAAAACTGGTATTTTACGTTACCAAAACTCATTGCAATGGACTTGTGAAAATGTATTAAAAATCCCCCAATAAAATTTTTACTTACAATGAAATCTGATAAGCTTGTAAAAACGTTATATTAAAGCTATTAAAAACTTAGTTTAATTTGTTAAGTTTTACAATTGAGTGTTCAAATTTTGCATAAAGAATAAAAACCCTTTAAAAAGAGTTTCTAAAACTTTGTTGAAATTATCCAAATACCATAAAAATTGATCTGAAACATCGATAAATTCGTCAAACAAGCTGCAAATGGGCGTATCACTTGGAAAGTGAGACAACGATGTTTCTCAAAAGAAAATTATCCGAAATCATTTTTATTTAAAAATTATCTTTCATATTTTTAATTGAATACTACGTGAATGAAAAATGGCCTGGTATTTTTCTTTCACTCTATCGCTTGAGTTATTCATTTATGTACGAATGTGAGACTTAATATCCTATTTACACCTAATGGACAACAGTTTAAGTTAATAAAATAAATGTTTTATAATTTTTTATAGATAACGTTCAGAAAATAATTAGTCACTAGAAAAGAAATATTAGAAAAAAAAAATTAAATTAAATCTTAAAGTATGCCCTATATTTTTCTCGCACGTTAGTTATGATCAAGGAGCGCGTGTCGCGCCCCGAATGATTAACTATACCAGGGTCTTGGGTAGATTTTTTTAGGACACAGCGTTGAAAGTTGTGCCGAAAATAGGCTTTCCATAGCCTGTGCTAAGTTCAGGTTTATGCTGCTTGTTCCGAAATATACGTAGCACGTTTTGGTGCAATTGAATGATATTATTATCGCGACATACATATGATTGTATTTTCACACAGTGCCACATAATTTTTTCTTTTTAATAATTTGGCAAATTAATTTTTAAACGTAAAAAAGAACTACCACGTGTATTTATGACATTTGTACAGACTAGATAAAAGTAAAGCGCCTGAATTCGGATCCTACTCTTATCTATTGATAAGGCATCTTAAAATCAAATGAAAAAACTTTCAATTTTCGGAAAGCTGCTTTTTCAATGCATAGGCAAACAAGCATCTCAGGGATAGTGTAGCAAAAATCTCTAAACGCAAGCAACATGTCAACACTGAGTCGTTACTAACGCTCCAATAAATTGAATATCTGCGTTTATTGAAGCATTCAACACACTTTCAATAATGTACTTTGTTGAGTTAAAGTAACGACATGTTCTTCACTTATTCTTCACTATTGATTAAACTTTTATGTTATTTTCTTTCTTATAAATAATTACGAAAAAAAATCGTATCGTGCTTGTAAAAGGGTACCCACATGCTTGTCCCTTGTAGTCTACTACCTTGATCAAAGCAGATAATCTAATTAGGTCAAATAATTATTTCAACGAGAGACCAAGTCTGTAGGCTAACATTTTTATTTTCGAACACATCTTTTGAGATTTTCACTAAATAATTATATAGAACGGGTGTACGTTAACTACACGCATGTCTTCATTTTATTTGTTTCTATAAAATCCACTTAACTTTTCAGAAAAATATGAAGTGGAATTTTCAGAAGGCGCATTGGAAAATTTTAATTTTTTCCTGAATTCGATAACTCTGTAGTTATTTACAAAGGTGATAAATGCATATGATAATGAAGCGATAGAACTATCATTTGTAATTTGTAAAATTTGAAGTACTAGATCAAGAGCTCTGTGACGGATTGATAATTAAGCCAAGCTTTATAATATGCTACTAATCATTAAAAATTTTTAAAATCGTCAACAAAACATTTAATTTAAAATACATTTTTTACTTTTCAGGACTCAAAAGTCAAGCGACCATTCAAGGTATGGGACAGTTGGAGGAACGTACGAAAAGGTCTAGTAGTAGGAAACTATGAAGAACTCATTTTGAAAGGTAGGCCGAAACCGCATTGTTTCTCATTCGGTGTTATAATTTTATTTCCAATCGACGTACATACTTAACTAACTAATTTATTATTAGAGAGGGTACACATTTTTCTGCAATTTTAAACTTGTGACTATTTTGTTGCATTTTTTGTCAGGAATGTACTTGATTTTGATAATATATCATGAAAACTTAACGTACATTGAGTTTTCAGGAAAGGAAAAGCTGGGATTGACTTCAAATGAAAAAGTATCGTTGGTCCTGGAATCTGATGGAACGCAAGTAGATGATTGTGATTACTTCAAAACTTTGTCAAATAACACCGTTTTGCTTCTATTGCGAAATGGGGAAAGGTGGAGCCCAACAGGAGTTGACGTCATACGTGCTGGTATGTCATTGTATCTTTAAAAGACAGGACAAGTCCATGTATGAACAACCTGTCAGGTGGGGATCGTAAATCTAGTCTCTAATTGTAGATTGAATTATGAATTGTGGTGAAAATTGAAAATCAAAACGAACTATAAGATCTCCACCCTCTAAAGGTTAATGCAATTATGTTCTTTGCATTTTGTATACTAGCGTGCAAAAAATGCAGGGTACATGATGTAATATAAGCAATTTTTATTGTAAAAAATGATTTTTTACTCATCTCTTCATATTCAGCTATTTCAGCTATTCCAAAAATCGTCTGCGAAACAATTTACGCATTGGAATTACACGATGAAACACCATCTTGGAAAATCATGGATAATAAAGGTCGAGTCACTGTCGTATTACATTGGGACCAAAGACTTACCACATCAACGCAATCAACAACGAAAACAAATGATTGCAGTCAACTTTCCAAATACGCTTCATCAGCAAAGACTGATTACAGTACAAGTTATCGGCCTTCGTTGATGCTGCAAACAAGCTTAGACAAATTTAATTACAATAACAAATCACCAACTTGTTCAGATATTATAGGATCTGGATCTCATAGAAGCAGTCCTCAAATTACTGTTATAAATCACGATGATATTATTCATCGAAATTGTATGAGCTCGAGTGAAAGTTCCTATGTTCCAAGCCATCAACATGGACAACTTATTAGACAAGGAACAAGTTCAATCGACAGTGCAACCATTCACATTCATAATGCCGAATGTTCCAACCATATTCATCAACCTATTGTACGAGTAGGCAGCCCGACAAATAATGCCAATAGCATCGAATGTGATTTTCATTGCTGTGCTCTTCACGAAGAAGGACGTCGCATTGCAGTACATAAATCAGTTGCAACTTCGCCTATTCAAGATCCTCAAATTCAAAACCCTCATCACTTTATTCCGACGACTTCTCCTCAGCCAATGAGCTCATTATCTGACGGAACTCGCAGGCAAGGAATGATGAAAGCTCATGTAAGATTTCGCGATACATTATCTGATGAAGAATTACATCCGAACGTATATTCAATGAATCAAAAACATAACAAAGTCGTAGATCAACCAGAAAGCTCAGAATCAGAAACCGATAATACCATAATGGAAGATGAAATTGTTACATCAGAGAAATTTTTATTGCTAATCGATCAATTAACTGTTGATCAAAAGCATCACTTGACAATCAAAGATATAGGTATTATTCTTGAACGTCTCAGTTCAAAAATTTTAGACGTTGAAAAACTTGAAAGAGAAAGTGAAAGTGAAGATTGTTACAATTGGACAATTAAAGCAGTTATAAGAGGTGAAATACTCCGAGAACTCGGCGTAATTTATAATGGAAACTATTATGCCATTTCAGAACACCCTGGATATAAAGAAGAATCAGAAGAAAATATTGAAGATAATGAAAATGATGAAGAAGAAGAAGAAGAAAACCGAATTTAAATGAAATGGCTAGTTCCAATTGTTACAGATTTTACAAATATTCAAATTATTCGTTTTGATTAACGATACATTACTCAGAAAGATCGTATAAAAAAAAGCAATTATCATTTTTATTCATATAATAATTTAAATTAAATAACAATCGTATATTTTAATTTTGTACAATCAAAAAACGAACTGAAAAGGATACCAAGGCCAAAGTAAAAATTAAAATTTTCATAACTTTTCTGATTTGAGACTTGTACTAAATACTCTTCCAAGAGTCTCCAAACCAGTAACAAAGCATAAATGGACTTTATGGATCACAAACGTACTTTACAAGGACGCTCATGGCACGCAGGCCATGAAGCACACTATTTCAGCAAGAGTATATGGATTACTTATTCTAGATCATTATAGATACAGTATAGATATAACAGAACAATCACAAAATTCAAAGACTTGTTACTTCAACCTCGTAGCGTTGGAAAAAAATAGTACCACGAATCTATGATGATCTATGAGCTACTATTGTCGATTATAAGCGGCAATGTATACTTCTTGCCTGAATATAATGACGAATAAATTAAAAAGCATGCCATAAATACTAAGGGTAAATATATCTTCACCAGAAATGCTGCCACATCCATGGTTAATCTACTTTTGCCAAAAATATACCATAGTATAAAAGAATCGGAAATGATAATTGATATATTCAAGCGTAGTAAATGTACTTTTGCTATGAGTATAATGAAAAAATAAAAGTCTTTATGCAGCCACGTGAAAAAGTATTCTGAAAAAATATTAGAAACAAGCTTGAAAATTTCTACTTTTACCTTGGTTTCATAATTGTTATAAAAACAAAAAAAAGAAACCCAACTTGTTTAAATTTGAATTATAGTTCAAAATAATGAAATTTGAAAATATTTAAAATGAATATGTATGAAATAACAAAGAAACGAAAAAATTGTAATTAAATGAGATTAATTGTAGAGTGATAAAAATCTTTTATTAAAAATATAAGCATCATGGTTCAAAACTTAATGATATAGATTATTAGATAGAATATAGATACAAATTTACAAGTTGTAATTTATTTCCATGAAATGCTTGTAAATGAAAATGATTAAAATCTTAAAACATGTATTGATATTCGAAAAAGCACATTGCAGAAATAAAACGATTAAACTCCTTAAACTTGAGTAAAATTTGTGAATCAAATAATTCTCTAAAATCCAATTTTCAATTCTTTAAGCTTCACTAGAATAATAACTGATTACTTTTTTGAAAAATTCTGAATTTCTCAATTTTATTAATAATATTCATTAGCAATTACCTTTCTTCTCAACAAAAAAAGTAGAAATTGTGTGTGCGTGTTTTTTTTCAATCTAAACTATAAAGTTCTTCACTATACTACGAGCTACTTGATTACCTTCCAAAAATAGTCCGGCCTCGGTGCATAAGTCTATATAAACCGTGATTTTAGTTAGACATCCCCATTACACGGTGTTACAAAAAACATTTTTTCACTTCCTCATATCGTCTTGATTTTTTTTTGTTCGGAGTCTCTTTCAGAAGAGATCCACCAAAGCCGACAATGTAGTTTGATACCAATTTCAATTTAGTCCCTTTAAAACTTGGTTTGCAGGTTGCGCCACAACTAGCAGCCGTTGCATTGCGTGACTGTTGTTTTGTCGCTCAACAGGTGATGAATTCCCCACAGCTCTTCCCACGAATCTCAGCCTAGAAACTCAATTGTGTCATACAGTGCTCTTCAGGGAAACCACATCCCTCAAAGACGACTTGACATAGATGCTTTGTGATCTTGGAGAAAATTTTCTACTGCAAACGCATATCAAATAGATACATAATATTAGGCGAATTTAGTGAATTCTAGTTAAGAATCCAGACAAAAAATCCATTCAAAAAATTCAGCCAAAGAATATAGTCCAAAAATCTCCCCTGAAAATCCGTGCTGAAAATTCTATCATAAAAATCCAGCTAAATTCCAGCTAAAATTAAAAAAAATAGATGCAAGGAAACTGAGATGTGTACCACCGAAACTTCTTGAAAATTAATGGTTGTTTTGTTGGGATCATAAATGGCAATACATTGCTACGCTCACTACAATTAAATGTTATCGAAAGTTTCTATTCAAAAGCTCTCGACCTGTATATTGTATTTTTTATGGGAGACGGGGCCAGGAATCGAACTCCAATCTCTCTGGTGCCTGGACTACCGTGGGTCCAACTTAATTTTTTTTACTTTTGGTATGGATTATGACATCTGGCGGTGACTTCCAAAGCTCGTCGCTGATGAGCTTATTAATGGACTTCCCTCTCTACAGCTACCTTACTACATCACACACTTATTATACATCAGAATCTATTTTTCGGTCACTAATATATTTTGTTAATTAAAAAAAGGATTATGTGACGATAAAACATTTTTTCATTTAAAGTTGGGTCGATACTGGTCGCCAAGAATTGCAATGTAGGATTTGTTACGTTAAAACCACTTATTTTTATTTGGTGCTTTATACCCAAAAGCTTTACATCAATTTTTTGAATAAAAATAAATAATAAAATAATTTAAAATTATTGTAATTATTAAATCAGTGCTATCGCTTTATATTCACGCAAACTCGAATATTTTAATGCACTACAACTGTTAGTAAGTGCCTATATAGTTTTAATATTATTCATTATAAATTCGTAAAAATGTTATGAAAAATTATAAAAGTAAGAACTACTATTTGTTATGAAAACAGGAATCAAATACAAGCTAAAAAATCATATAATACTCCTTAGTTACAGCTATCAAGCTTAACTCTGATTTTTTCTAAAGTTCGCAGCTCTTCTTTTCAAAAATCAGCTGTGTATTAGCAGAACATTATTTCCTACTCTTTAGTTTCGTGATCGGGTTTGTTTTTACGTGTATGCATAATAAGTAGTAGAATTGTGTGTAGAGTTGAATCCTATATTATGCATTTCATTGTGTATCGATGTTTAATAGTATGATTCTAAGATACCTATTTATGTGCAGATAGAATTATTCAATAATTCAATATTCTGAGTTTCCGTCTGCTTAAATGACAGCGATTAAAGCTTGAATATTGCGAGAAATTATTTTCATTGTTATAACTGTTTGACTTGAGCTTTTTCAAAGAATTCAGTTGGTGCTTCTTTTGTATATTTTTTGTAAGCTGCCACGAATTGTTTACTCGACTTTTACATATATTAAACAGAAGCACGTTTCTGTACATTTTTTAATGTAAATGTGCCAGTTTTCTTCAATTGCGTCGATATAGTGCATAGACTGCATAGTATACCTTTTTTATGTAAGAATCTCTTGAAATAATACATGATATTATTGATACTAGAAGTTTGTTGATAAGACCGTCAATCATTGAAACTCTTAACATATTATAACAAAATGTTTTGAATCCTCTTCACTTAATAGTAATTTTTCACTCAAAACTATACAATTAAATAGTGTTGACATTCTCACACATGAGATGATACTTTTTTTTACTGAAATTACGACTAAAGCATCATTTTAATAATAAAATTAAGATTCAATTATTTAAAAAATTAAAGATAACCTATTTCACGCAACATTTTATCATTGAAAGATGTTGATTATGAGTTTTGATTCAATAAAAAATGTTGACTATAAATTAAAATCCTGTGAAAGCATTAATATCACTTTTATCTAAACCAAGTTTTAATAGCGATTACCGAGTAGAAACATCATATAAACAATCTGACCATCAAAATTTTAACAGATACTGGGTTAACTGTTTATCTTCTGTACAAAAGTGGAATATCAATTTCAGTCAATAAGTAAAAGTCTAATTATCTTTGAATTATAAAACATTATGAAAAAATCTTCATACTGATATTAATTTTATATGCATTATAAATTTCATGTTGACATTTTATCATATTCATTTACAATTTAATGTCATGTAAATAGATCATCAAATAACATCAATTTTTTTGAAACTATAACATTAATTTGTAAAATTTTGAATTCTTATGATTAGAAATATCATGCTTTTTGTTAGGTCATCCATCCTTTGAAAGAAGTTGAAGGATGGGCAATGCAGGCAGCAATATAAATTCCCACGGTAGTGGTGGTGTTCCTCATCGCGAAGCTCTTCATCGACCTAGTAAAGAACGTCCTACACTTTCATATTCACTGAAGGATTCGAGTTCTGGACGAGCAGAATTCACATTTGCTCAAAAACCACTTGTCTTCCAGTCTTCAAATGATGAGGATGAGCCTAGTACTTCAAAGGTACAGTTTTATGAATTTTAATAAAGCTCTAATAATTTGGTACAAAACTAATTCAGTCTAGAAAAAAATTTTTTTATTAATCAACTCCAAAAGGGTTATTACAGTAAAAAATATTAATTAAAATGAATTATGTTTAACGTTATAATTCAAGCAAGCTGATGTGAAAGAAGAAATTAATTTCCATGGAGCACGTCCCCGATCTAATACAGTTTCTGAGGGTACAACTCAACAAGACAAAAAGACTTTGCCAACTGTTTTCAAATGGGAAGGTGGTGGCAAACAAGTATTTATAAGTGGCACATTTAATGAGTGGAAAACATTGCCAATGGTCAAAAGTCATGGAGATTTTGTAACCATTATTGATTTACCAGAAGGTGAACATCAATACAAATTTTATGTTGACGGCGAGTGGAGACATGATCCTTCTTTAGTAAATATCAATTTAATTAATTTTTCTTTCTATATTATGGTTTACGCTGTAAATAAAAGAGTTTGATAACGGATCATAAAACTTCTTGTTGTTGATTACAGAAAGTTGTTGACAATGGTATGGGATCTAAAAGTAATTGTGTATCTGTAAAGCAATCTGATTTTGAAGTTTTCCAAGCACTAGCAAAAGACAGCGAAGGAGGAATAAGCAATGCCCAAGCTGATTATGGTCAAGAAATACCTACTAATAAACCATGGGAAAAAGTCTCAGGTCCTCCAATCTTACCTCCTCATTTGTTGCAAGTTATTCTTAACAAAGATACACCGCTATCGGTACAGTTACATTCTGGAAACATTATTATCAGAGTAGTCTATGCATTATAATACAAAATTTATTTTACTTACAGTGTGAACCAACTCTTTTACCTGAACCAAATCATGTGATGTTAAATCACCTCTATGCCCTTAGTATTAAGGATAGTGTAATGGTGCTCTCTGCAACTCATCGTTATCGTAAAAAATATGTTACAACCCTACTTTACAAGCCTATTTGATGGGAAGTAACTGAAATCATGACTAGTTACAAAAAAATTATGAAAATATGACAATGATAAAGAAATATTGCCATGAAGTCATATGAAAGCTACCCACCAATTAGATGAAGTAAAGTTATGCCATAAATGTTAAACAATAATTGATGACAGCTAAATTATTGAATAGTAAATGTGATTGTAATATATTTTATGTATGTATACTTTATTGAAATATTAATATGAAATCATAAAAACCAATTTTTTGATAGAGACTAAAATATAATTTTTTGGATTGTAAACAAAATAGAGAAAATTTTTTTCTCTTTGAAGGCTTATCTTAGATTATTATTATCATTTTCATCAATAAAGGCATACGGAGGCTCAGATCTTGTTCGTAAAAAATAAGATCCTTTTGCTGATTTATCAACATGTTCTCCCAATAAAGTTGTGGATGCATTATCACAATGTCCCTGCTGATATTCATCCCAATTTTTACATTTAAGAGCTCTCAAGCCATATTTTGAGTTAATACTTTCTGCGAAATATTGATATGACCTTCCATGACTACAAGCTTCTACAAAATAAATTATCACATCATCAGTAAATTTGTACTTTTCAAAATATTTGATTTAGAAGAAAAGATTTAAGTATGTACCAATGATTTCTGGTATGCAACAGCATCCAGGTTGAACAGCAACACCAGCATTTGGATAAAAATCAATATTTCCAAGTGGTTGCATGTATCCAAGAACTCCTCCACATGAATGAATAATGTCAACGAATTTAGCGTCATCAGGTGATAATCTACCTTTGTCTGTTTGGAATAAATGAAAGCCTGGTAGAGCGGGATCTAGTCCAGTTAAGCGTCCTAATTTACCATGTTTTACATTTTCACCAGTATTGCCTCCAACATGAGCTCCTAATGAATGACCTGTAAGCAAAATGGTCTAATCCTTCACTATCTATATTTTTCATAGATTAAAAATATGAAAAACTAGCGCATCTATTAATTAGAAAAAAATATTTTCGATACAATGATTAGAAATTATCGTTTCGGTGACAGGATAGTAATACGCAATATTTTGAAAGTTTTCAATTTCTTGAAAAACTGAACTGGTTTAAAAACAAGTACACGTTTAAATGAACGATTGTACAAAATTGAGTGCGACAGATAATCAGTACAAAGTTTTCAAAAAACTTGATGTGCTCAAACACACGCAATGCAGTACATACCGATAAAGTGGATGCTATCGGCAGTTAAAGCAGTTTCGCGATGTAGAAAATCAATGAACTCGGCTGTAAAAGCGCCTACTTTGGCCGTATTATGCATAGGGCCCAAATAAAATGTACTCGCTGCCATAGGCTCCCAATTGACGATAAAAACATTGTAGTTGCCATGTTTTAAATATTCTGTAAAAAAATTAAGATAAAAAATTAGATAAAGGGAATGTCGTTGGCGTACAAATAAAAACTTTTAAAAGCATTTTATGAAATGCTTTTTAGTCTATACTTTTAAAAAAATAATACGAATTTCTTTTTTTCGGAAGTTTATGCCATTTCGAAAGGTGTTCAATACAAATCTCATAAGTTGAGTCTAAAAATTTTCAATTTTCGCTATTGCATTATTTACTTTAAAAAAGCAGTGCAGAGACCTAAGAAACATTTAAACAATTATATTCTTGTACTAACATTGGCGCAATAATTTTCAGTCAATTGAAATAAAGAATAAGGGTAGCAGTGAATAAAAAGATTTGTTAATGCTTTAAATATAAAATGCCCACTAAATTACCTTGTTTAATATTCACCACGCTTGCACTGAAGGCACTCGACTTCCAACCATGAGTTATGAATTTTGTCGGTACTTTTGAAGAGAAAGGTGACTTTTTCAGAGTTTCTGTATCGTTCAAATCAAGTAATATTGGCTGATCTGGATTATATCTGCATTTAAATATACAATGTTAATTATTTAGTTACTGTATTGGAGTTTCAACGCGTGTTTAGTACGCGATTGACACGATGAACTTCATACTTGTTTGTACCTCGATTAATGTTAACAATTTTACATTTCAACGAACTTGATTATTTCATACCGAGTGTATAGTAGAAAAGTTATTGGCTTTGCAAAAATGGATATAAAATCTTTTGGTGGTTCTTCATGACCCTTCAATACTGCAACTTGAGGATGGCCGTTACCGTCAGGCATAAAAATCCAATCTTCTCCATAACTGTCGTATTTATCACGTAGACCATTATCCCACGCTATACTCAATTTCAAAATGTACAAAGTAATCGTTAGTCGTAACATTTTTCGTGGTAAAGTAAATTCAATTTTTAAAAAAGTTTGAATTTCTTTCTCTCTTTCAAATAATTTGAAAATCTAGTTCATAAATGCTCAAAAATTTTGATGCAGCTCTAAAGGAAGAAATGATTGATAAAAAACAGAACTAGAGTGATGGTAAATCAGCTAATGATCATAATTTGAATTTTATTTAACTTTGAGGTATCTCATATAACAAATTCTCAATGAATGTTTCGTGAATACAAACTATCACGATCAATTATGAAATTTTGTTAGTTTTAAATTACATTCAAAAACAAGCGCGCAACTAAATCTTTTTAACCGAACCCGCTTCCTTTTATATAAATTATTAGACGTTTCCAGTCAACCGATTTAGATTCGACTTGTTTAGTTTACTAACAGTATTAAAATTGGTATTTGTTATCTGTTTAACAATGTGAAACGAATGCACGTACGTAAAAATTATCATGCGTTAACGTAATTAACTAGATATGGCTTTTCATACCACTGGTTTACATAGATACGCACAAAATCGCGCATCACTTACTTCCGTTCTGCGATTGAAATGATTGTATTAAATAGACTCATACGTTATTTTTATTCATTTACATTCTTCAAACGTACAAAGTCACGAAAAATAGCTATAGATAGAAAATTCGAATCTCAAGTTTAAATATTGACCTTCATTTTCGTTCACATAACAAAGATGAATCGTAGAAAAATGCACGTCCAAGGCTTTCTTATTCGTATGTTAAAATCATAAATACTGTGGAATATCCGTGCTTTAAGCTCTTTTCTCTTTCTGAAATTGAATGATGAAAGGGATAAAATTGATTGGAATCAAAATTTAATGACATTTAAAAAACGAAATAAACCTACTTTTATTTAATGTGTCCAAGCCATTCTCTCCATCACCATGAAGACCCACAAGTGGAACATTAGGAAATATACTTTTAAAAACAGTCACTTCTGTATCTTTCATATCCAAACGTGCACAGCATGCAAACATAAAAGCCACAGAATATTTTTTCAGTTGAATATTAGTTTTAAAATTTTCTAACTTTTCTCTCATCAGATGCTCTTTGCAGCAATTATTTTTCAATACAATAGAATAAGATTGTAAAGTTGGACTGCTTAATGAAATTGCAGTCCACAAAGGTTTTTTTTTGCATACTGAAGTTTTGTTTACTTGGCACAAATTCATCCCTACACATATTCCACCCCAGAGAGCAATACTACCAGGCTTGTAACTGTAAAAGTTAATAATTTTGTTAAAAATTATTTAAGAAGTTTCAAAATTTGTATTTTAATATCAGTAACTTGCCTCTTTTTTAGTTTGTTCATCACAGTCTGACTTACATCATAACCATCTGATGTTTCTAAAATTATGATACATTTAGATTTTTCATCTTCTCTTGGTAATAAGTTGTGTACAATAAGATCTAAATGATTTTCAAAGTTGGATAACAATAATCTACTTTCATCTAATTGATAAATATGTTTTTCTAATTTTTCAAATTTGGGTAAAAAAACACCTACACTCAATCCCATTTCTGATGAGATCTTTGTTTCATTTTCTACAATGTCATATCCTCCAATTGAAATCACATCACTGTTTGTTGGTAAATTTTGACAATAACAACCTAAAGCCACACAAATTATTTGTTTATTACATAATTTAAAAATAATAGGTGTGATGAGGAAAATTTTGATAAATTGTACCATCAGGAGTCCATTCATTTTCTTCTTGAACTTTAGAAAAAATCAATCCAATACATGGCCTAATTCGCAAATCAGTACCTATGGATTTTGCGTCATATAGATTATTTACATTTATTTTGTTTGATCTATGAAAATGATTGACATGCATCAGTGAAACTTCAGGATTGTTTCTTATGATTGCTTCATCATTAGCAGCATCTCTCCATAACCTGATGAAAAAAAATTATTTAAGTTGTTATCACTTGTTGATTTTTTAATTAAAAAAGATGTAAAATGTAGGCTAAAACGAAAATTTTCAAGTACGATTCATCAGATTTAAAAAAAATGTCTTTCATTAAAAAAATTAAAGTTTTTATTGTTTCATTTTTCTGTATGAATCCTCAAAAAACGTATTCGAAAATGTTTCAGCTTTTGCCTTGATTTTGATATGGCATTAATTTTTTGAATGCGTCACCTGCAGGTAGAGACAACACTGCACAAATCCCGAGTACTCAAGAATCGAAATATTATTCGTAATACATCATAAGTTAATATAACTGGTTTTTGTTCATCTTTATTTTGGTTTCCAACTTCCTTGAGGTTAGGAGGAGAGTTAAGTTTTAAGTACTTTGAAGCCGGTTCCATGATTGATGTTTATCAGTTTTACACATTTCCAATTCTATCGGACTGACATTCGCAAATCGCAAGGTTTACGATTCTCCGATTATCTTTGCGCAGGTCGACGTCCGTCCATCTACACAGTACACAGGTTTCCACCACGGTCGTGTTTGTACTTTGTATTCTGGTGCGCAGTGTGCTGACCTGTCTGCTATCGGGCACAGTTACATGCAATCAAGAATCTCCGCAGTCAAAAATGTGCAGTCGCGGTGCAACAGGCAACTGTATAGGCATTGTCGCGGGCAGAGGATTCTCAATGATTTAAAGTAAAAACTTGTCATCAATGGGATCATTGATTATTCGTGGTCCTTTAACTGATAAATCTAATAAATTAATGAAACTAAAATTTTTAATAAAATCATCGGTATTTTGAACTCACTTTATGAAATTAATATAAAAAGCCAATAATTAATTTTGATCATTCGCTGACAATAAAATTCACATTAAAAACTCGCAACAAAAAATCCGTGCAGAAACTAATTTTACCGGGTACATCTGAGGAAAGAAATAATTTAGATTTTCTTGGATTATGTAAGATTTATTAAGATAAATAATCAAAGCATGTATCGTCACTTACATCGATGTAGTGCATGGTATTTGAAAAATTAAGGCGTTTCACTGATTTGCAGATACATATATTTATAAATACTTGATTAAATCCTCACTCGCAAATTGTCTTTTGCATATTTGAATTAATATCTTCGAGTGACGCGCTCTTCCTATATAATCCACGAGAAAAAGACAGAAAAAAGCGAATAAAGATCTGCGAGTAAAAGGCAATTTTCGACGGATGCATTTCTTTATTTCTCTTTGAATGGAACTCTTTTCGATTTGACTTTTACATTTTATTTGTTATCTATTCATGCACATTTAACAAAACACGTATATGTGAGCGCACATACACAATATATGTATCTATGTTTTCTTCTTTCATAAATAAACATACATATATATGCATTAGGTTTGAATAATGAACACGCAAAAATGTATTACAAATTAATTGTTGCATATTCAAACACTAGTGGTGTAAATAATTGTAATTATAATACATCAAGCACTTCTTACCCGATATATAATTTTAAGTTTTAACGTCTTTTTTTTTTGATACTGCATCAAACTCAACGCATTATATCAAAAATCGAAAATAACTTGTTCAAGAAATAATTATTACTCTGAAACATTCGAACAATGGTAATAAACCTATCGTATAGAGTAATCAATAAATATACAACAAGTCAAAACATCAAATGCAATGATCAATTATTATGAACGCGTAATAATTGAGGACTTAAACATAACGGTCATATTTCAAAAAGTTATGCAACAAAATGAATTTTTTCATATGGTACCAAACCATGTATCAAGTTTTCTTTATTCTTCGTTTTTTTACAATATAACACATCTTTGGATAATCAACAAAACAACACAGCATGTTTTTTATTTTTATTACTGTACTCGTACACATATTTGTGTGATTATTACGTCAACAAATCTCTTTCAAATGATGTTCACAATATGCATTATAAAAAGAAAAAATAATACAATATGAAAATACACCAGTAGTATTATACATTTTGTCATGAATTACTTTTTGGAATCACGCAACTTTTTCATACAGTGACTCGCAAGTTCAGCTATGAATTTATAGAATGAAGCACCACTCCGGCGCCTTTCAAGTTAATTTAGTAAATTAACATCTATTCGGATAATTTTTTTCATATAATATAAATACCAATATATTTGTAGACATCGTGCATATATAGCATTATTATAACAATAATGTTAAAACTTTTTGCTTTTCTACAAACTAAATAAGGATAATCATCAAAAACCTATCAAACTAACATTTATACTTTTGCATTTGATAAATTTTCAATAAAAATACACAACAGCACGCGTTGGACTAGAATATTATTATTAATATTATTATTATTTTTTATATTATTGTTATTTTTAATATTAATATTTATTTATTACTATTATTATTATTATTATTNTATTATTATTATTACTACTATTATTTTTATCATTATCATTAGGTATTTTTAGGTACTAGATTAATTTTTTTAGTATGAACGCGCGCATTTCAATACGTTCCGAATAGAATAAAAATAAAACTATACATTTATTTTACTAACATTTTTTATATGTACAATTTTAGCAGTCTTGGCAACTAAAAAATCTACGATTATTTTTAAGAAAAATTAGTCTCGTATGGCAAGGATTTGCGATAAATTACTGCCAGAAATACGCGGCAGGATTTATAGCATTCAATTCTTCTTCACTATTTACAACCATACTATTGAAGTAGAAATACATTTGGAAATATAAAAATTTGTGAGAAACTATTCGTAGAATTTCTTGTTCTGTATAAAAGTTCAAAAAGATTAATCTAGATTAATCTTATAACAATGTTATGTAATAAAAAACTTAAAAAACTTTTGTGCCAAGCTTTTAAAAGAAAATAAATATTCACATCAAATTTTCCATAATTGTAATACATTGGTGATACATCAATTATATTACGTTATACAGAAAAGAATCTTTCCTAATTTTAATGGAAAAAGCGGTCATGTCATGGAAATTAATGAAGATTTAACAATGTACTTGAATAGATGATGAATAAATTTTCTTTCAATTTTGATCGCATGGCATGCATATATTCAAATTTTGTAAAATGTTCACTAATTATATACTTGAGTTTTTAAAAATCGGTACACGAATACTTGATTTTTACTTTTGTTGGAACTGGAACCATGCAAATTCTTTCGTAAATTAAAACTGACACATGCTTTTTTCAACTTTTAAATATTCACATAATGAAACTACTGAAATTCATTCTTAAGTGAGTAGCCGTTTTGCACTGCTAATTTAATGAAAAAATGTACAATTGTAATCTCTTTTTAGTTTTAAAATATCATCGGTAGAAACGTAGTTTTTATTGCAATTTAAAGCTGTTCAATAATTTTCAATTGCGAGCTTTAAAATTAACTTTAATAGCTCAAAAATATGTGACTAAATTGATTTTGGAAGACCAAGACTTCCATATTTTCTTTAAAAACATAGTTTTTTAATTATTTGGTATGAAAAAAGTAAGAGTTACTTTTTTAATCTCTATTATAAATTGGCTTTTACACGAAAATCTAACGAGGAATTAATATGTTGTTCTTAGTTGGTTTTATTTAAATATTAACATCTTTTGAATAAATTGACGCTTTTCTTTATTTCGGTTTCGTTTAATTGTTAACAATCGTAAAAAATGTAAGGGATGACTGCAAATACTTGTTACTACTAAGTTATTAAAAATTGCATTTGCTATTTACACGAGAGCTCAAGCATCCGCTAGTTTACGTGTAAACTTGGGAAATTTGATATATTTGGTCTAGTCGTACGAGATAAAATTCAATTAAACTCAAAACGCTATATTATAAAGAAATTTTGACGTAAATTCAGTTGTCACTATCGGCGTAATCATCGCTATCACAACTATCGCAGTGCGAGTTGTTGCTACTGGTACTGCTGCTAGTACTACTACTGGTACTGCTGCAGTTATTATTTTTAGTATTACTACCGTTATTGAGGCAATGACCACCTTTTATACTTGAGCCCAGCTGTTGTTGGTGTTTGGCGCAATTGTGGCCCTCGTGATTGTAGTCATTATGTGAGTAAATCATATTGAGTTGATTATCATCGACCGATTCACCAACTAAAACGTCTAAGTTTGGCGAGTAAACATCTCCAACTGCGGACTCATAAACCCTGAAAAACAAAAAATAAGAACTGACTATTGGAACTATACTTTTTTTTTTTAAATTAAATTTAAAAATCTTGGAAGATGTATGCTTTTCCAAATGATTGAATTAAACCGATTCTTAAAATTTTTAATCTTACAGTGTTATTGATTAAATTTAGTGTATAAGAAAGTATATTTTTTGAACTTTTGACGGAATATTGAATCCACGATATGAGTGAAAAATTTCAAACAGAAATGTTCGAAAAACCCAAGTATGTGATCGAGCCCATAGGTCACTCTGTAAAAGTGCTTGAGTGCAATCATCAATTCTTTCAAACAAAAGTAGTTGTATAATACTGATTTAATTAAGGTCAAACCTGGTTGGTTTAATCACGTACTGTGGATTTTTGATTTTGTTCAAAGTTTTAAATAAGTGTACCAAATCTAGGCTCGGTAACTGAAACTTTTTTGTAAATGTTACATCAGAGAACAAATGTAAAAATATAAAAATTACCATAAAAAGCAAAATAATAAAAAATTAACACTCAAATCTAAGGGAAAATTACTCTTGAGAACTGTTGCCTCTTCTAAGAAAAAGCAAAAATTATCAATTTTGAAAATAGTATTAAAAAAGAAAAAAGTAGGGCAAAATCATAAACTAAAATCTTGATTTAAAGGTATATTTGAACTCTTAATATTTATCTAAAGATTCTTAATTTGAATCTTAGAACAACGTACGAAAAAACCCTCACTCTTACTCAGACTTTGAAGTCCTGCAATATTACGTTAGAAACACAAGTACACAACAAACAAGGTGCAAAACACATAATTATTAGTATCAATAACAAATCTGTAAAAATTCCACATAAAATATTTATAGACGGAAGTACAACTTAACGGAAACAGTACCAATGGTCTTGGTGAATGAAATAGAGTAATAACAAAATTGATCCTATTATTTTATCACGTGAGTATAATAAAAGATTACTCAAACAAACTAAACTTAAAGCTATGTTATTAAAGAAATAAAGTTAGTTAATTTGAAAAGTTAAAGATCAACTTATTGTCATGCGTAAAATCAATAATGTTTTTTTTTACAATTAAAAATGTTTACATGCATTATTTATATTTACTTACTTAGCTGTAGATGATGGTTTCTATTCATCATCACACAGCCTGTAACAAACGCGCATAACATTATTATAAAAAAATCGTTGAAATATTTTATGATAAAGATGATAAGAGTAATGAATTGTTGAAAGAATCAATTTGATACGAGTCGTGTCAAGAAAAGCATGAGCTGTCTTTATGCTTCATTAAAAAAATAAAGCAGTTGAAAGTAATGTTTTATGAGTATTATGTAAAATATTCACAAAAGATGTTTGTTTTCAATGTGAATACATTTTTTACAGAATCAGCAAATCAAGGAGATAACTTGAATTTCGGTTGAATAAATTCATTTATACAATAGCTTTCTTATGCCTTTAATGAGATATGTCATGGCTTCAGTGTACTGTACAACATGCTTCAGATGTATTTTTTAAGTTATTCTAAGGAGAATTTAAAAATCTTCAAATATACAGTCAAGAGAAATAAGAAATCAAAAGGCGTCTATGAAAAAAACGAGTAGCTAGCTAAATTAAATATGCAACAGATATATATTTTTAATTCTGAAGACATTCATACAAAGTTGAAATGTAATAGTTCATTAGTATCAGTGATGCGTTAAGATAAAATAGATTTGATTTTTATGTTAAAACTGAATAAGCGCGTGATAATTATGACTTTCACATGATAATACATGATTACTATTAAGATTTATTCAGACTTACGTTCGATCATTTTGGTCATTCCCACTTTCTTCCGCTACCAAAAGTTCGTACTCTTCTGCCGCAAAGCGATCCCAATCGGATAGCTTAAAAAATTAATTTATTGAAATATTTTCCTGAAACATATAGCATGAAAGAACAAAAAAAGAAAGCTACCTCGTGACCTTCCGCATCATGGTCCCTAGCTGATGCAAATGGATCTCTTTGCTCGTGATCAAGATATTTTTCGAGATTAAAGAAAGTATCAAAAAATATTGATGTCATTTTACACCTTTTTAAGTCACTCAGTGATATTTTGCCAGGCGATTTGGGCTTGATCATATCCAGCATCTAAAGACATTCAAAAATATCAAATTTAACTTTCTATGTACAATGACAAAATAAATCATCATTGGTATTGTGCAATATGCTAACCTGACATAGGCAGTCTTCAAAGGGCAACGTTTCTATTCCGATAGCTTCCATCCTATGTAACTGCTCTTCGTAGAAATACTCCAATTCATACATAGAAAGTAAACCATCTCCATCTAAATCCATGCACCTAAACCAATATTCTATTGCAGTTGGATGATTTTTATCCTCTTCACTTAACAAAAACCAAACGAATTCGGTATAGCTCATTTTGTCCTCGGGATGCTGGACACCATTAGCGCTTTTAACGCCCCTTGTTACTGCTCCGCTAAATATCCGTTCAATCATACGCGTTGATAAAGCTAAAAAGTAAAAAAAAAGGTGAACCATTGAATTATAATGATGTAATTTTCAACTTATTAAACAGTCATAAATTTTCTTTCTTTCTTTTTTTAAAATTTTAAATTAATTACAAATTTTTAATACTATTAGAGAAAAAATTCAAAGTAAGCCAAAAAATATACCATGATCGTTGTGCCTTGTGAGATCCATTTTGTCAATGAAAAGATCATGGTCACGATCAAGCTCCCAAAATTTACAATAAATCACGTAGAAATGCTCGTAACTAAAGTAAGCAGTAACTTGGTTGATATCTTCCTCGTGTTCCAAAACAGCTATTATCGATAGTAAATTACTTCGACGTAACTCGGCAACGCTGATTTTGTCACTCCAACTTCTATTCACGCAATAAAATATTCTAGCGATTACCTGAAAGTTTATTGAAATATTATTCTGATTTGAAGAACATTCAGACAGCATTATTTTTGTTCAAATGAAAATTAATTTCCAAGTAAAATAGAAATTTTGACATTATTTTTCAAATTGAATTTCGCCATGTTATGGTGGTATTTTATTATCGAGATATATAGAACGGCAATTAAACACATGCTGCGAAAATGCAATGCAACTGACTGGACCAGGCGAGTACCTTTTTGTTTTACAATATCTCACTAACTAAAAGACCAAATCAATATATTGCATAACAAGTTGCATAAATAAGTTGCATTTTGACATAAGTTTATGAGTGTACATGAAAAACTCTAAAATTTTTAGCCAAAGCATCTATACCATTGATTTGATCTTTGCATGCACTCAATTGGATTTCTCAAAGGCGTTATCGTGTAATTGCTCAGTTGGCAGATGTACGTTTTTACTTGGGATGAAAATTAAGAAAATATTATAGAACTAACCGTATGCACGTAACGTGAATGAAACTCGGTTGCTTCTTTGAGGAAAGTCAATCCCGGATGCGATTCAACAACGTCCTGAATCAAAGGTATCAAGTCAGCCGGTAAAATGTGAGGTCTCTGACCTCTCGTGACGATGCGCACAAATTTGCTGGCTGCGTCGTGATTCGTATTTGTCAATCTGCAACATAAATTCAGCGTTAACGTTTTACTTTCAGTCGTACACGGGTTAAAGAATGAACTTACTCTTTCCAGAAATCGAGAAATTCGTTCATTTCAATGATTCCATTGGTGTCTCCGCCAGAAGCTAGGAAAAGAGGTATCTTCCAGTACAAAGGTAGATCGCAAGCCTAAAAACCATAAATTTGAGAGCTTAGCCCGATTCGTAACTAATAAACTTTATGAGTACGTTTTTAATTATTCTTATTCCTCGTTGGAAATTGAAATATTTTATACAAATTGTTTTTATCTGTTACTATTTTGTCAATGTGAGATGGTACTAAAGTGACAAACGGCGAACTAATATTGGTCTACTGCAAGCTGTGAAGTTTTGAGTGTTTGTCGCGCGCGACCCTGTTGTGTTAGACAAAAGCCAAGTGCTTCATTCTTAACAGAGTAATGTCTGGCATACCTTGGTAATAGTGTGAAACTGGGCGCGCGAGGCTCGATGACCCGGAAGACTTTGAAAAGCTGCTGTGATACGAGCAAGAGTCGCCTCGAGCTGGGACACCGAGGTCGGTTTGCCTCCCGGGAAGTAGAATCTGTATACAAAAGATTAAAACATCGATTACGATATACATATATTTCATGCTTCGAAGCTAAGCTCGATCGCGCGAGCGACTGCGAGAAATAAACAGCTTAGGTGCTCGTGCGAGTTTTTACCTCGGTATGTGGACGTTTCTGTTGGCTTTGACGTGTCGCTGGAGCGTCGTGTGCGCTGGTAGGCTTTTCGCTGGCTTGCCATTCTCGTGATTGTAAGACTGTAAAAAACAACGTTCGATTATTTTCCAAGCCTCTTTGTTGCATTATGCAAGTTTGTCTTTAATACGTCCAACTCATTGAAATAGAGTCCTTTGAGCTTGATTTTCTGTCAATTTTTCGAAATTTATAATTGATCGATGCATACAACACATTTTATGTTACATGCTATCTTTAAAAAAAATTGATGGACCATGAAATACAATTAATAATGCTCGAATGTATCAACCTTAAGATGGCCAGTTCAATGATCTATTGTTATTTCAACGAATAGGGTTACATACCGATGAATAAGGTCGCCAACTATATTATGCCTGTATTTTCATATCATTCACGCAATATTCAAGCAATATTCTTGAGCGATGATAGAGAGCTCAAGAGCAAACTCGCTCGAGTCATTCTCATTGACAAAATACAGAGACACGAGGCCCAATTGTGAAGGCACAAAGACAGATCGAGCCCAAGTACCTTCTCTATAGCTACAACATCACAAGTTTTTAAGCACGACCCGAGCCACGAGCAAATAAGCATCGCATTCGGGCAGTCCAGAGAAAAATGTGAAATGATTACCCAGTGGAGAAGTTAAAAGATCGACTTGATTTATTCTCGGTTGGCTGCTTCGCCGCAGCCCAAGCCCAAAGGCGGTGCGTTCCTTTAACGAATCGCGAGAGAGGCTGCAGTCGCGAGAGCCGCATAGCGCGCATAAGTGCAAGTCTTGTACGCGAGTATCAAGGACACGATATCCTGTTTTACATTATCTCCCGCAACAGCGTATCATACTTGTGCCGCGACGTACGATGCTCTGTACACACACACATACACGTACACATGATACGTGGCCTATGTGTACCTGATGGTTTCCGCTCGCGAAAGATCGCGATCTTTATATCTCTCGCACGTCGAGCATGTAATGTTCATAATTTTATGCTACGATTGCCTTGAGACATATTTGTCGCTTCTTTTTCGGCAGGGAAAGTGGATGGTTCTCCGCTTACATCGCAGAGCACCCTCGAGCACCAAACATTACCGAGCATGGCATTCATTCTTGATACTATTTGTTATTCAAGACCTTACATGTTATCTATCTTTTACATTTAAATCAAGGTTTATGATTATTTTCAAATTTTGACGGTTCGAGTCTGACGCAGCAGGTAAGTCGCCCGAAGGTGACTTGCAATCATCCAGGATGTAAAAAAAACACACACGATATCATTTGCAACAGCTTTTGAGATAATTCGAAAAACAAATCATTATGGTTTGATCGACTGAATTTATCTCGCACGACAAATAATTATAAACTTTTATTCCAACAAAAGCAATGCTTCGAATAAAAATAATAATTTTGTAATTTTTTGCGTATATACGCCGAGTTGGCGTATATACGCGTCAACGCTTGCGCTGCGCAGCAATGAAAAATTGCATCATCAGATCGCGACGATGATACCATTGATGACAATGAAAAAAAAAGGAAGGCGAAGAGACAACAACTGCGAATCAGTCGTTCAAAGCAGCATGAAAAAGACGCCAAGTAAGGAGTGCACACCGAGGTGTACGAGCGTCAATATCAAGTCTTGTGTGTTCAAACGGACGGCATTGAGGAACTACATGTGTAGTATTACACACGTACACGCATCACGCTTGAGGTAGCGCAGTTTATCCATTAAATGACGACAGCCCAAAACCGCTCCTTTTTTGTTGCGTGCGCCTATTTGCTTGAATGGATATTATTATCGAGCGCCGTTGATGATTGATAATTCGTTTTCGAGCTAACTCGACGTGGAAACTAGCGCGATGCATTGCACTGGTGGGCAGACAAAAATGTCTTCACTCGTTGCAGCTTAAAGCACATTTCAAAACAGCAATTAAATGTAATTTTTCCATAATTTGTTCAGGATTGCCAAAAAAAATTAAGAATGTTGCTGACGTATGATAATAAAATCACCGATACAGCGGCTATGAGTTTCAAACTAGACTCCAACAGTGCAGCAATGCAGAAACTGAGATAGAAATAAAAAATTGTACATCCGTTTTCAGAGACTCAAAGTGAATATTGTTTTATAGCGGTGACCTTTGCTTCAATGCTCTTATATAGGAGTAGCGCCAGAAGAAGGCAACAATAGCAATATCAGCGATGGCTAAAACGATGCATGTTTCTGTAAGCGAGAGAGAGAGAAAAAACCGTTAGTCTCTCGCGGGCGCACTGCTTACATTTAGCTGCATATTACATAGGTATGCATGTGTGTGCACGAAGCTCTTAGCTTTGCACATACATTACATGGCTAGCCGTGTATAGTCTACTTCTCAAGTCTGAGATTTCAATCATCTTTGGCAAGAGCTGGTGCTAGGCTGGGGCACACATTGCAACACAGACTTACAAGAGAAAAATATACTTCGAGAGAGAGGAAAAGAAAGATGATTACCAACACGCTCGCTGAGAATGTGTCCTATCGCCTCTTTGCTCGCAAGCTGACCTATAATCGGCAACACGCTAAATCACGCTTTGATTCCAAACGATCCAAGCTTTCTTGATGCTCATGCGGAGAAACGATAAGCTCGAATCATCGTCAAATTGTGGCAAACGATCGCATCTACTCTATCTAAATACGTCTGCTTATGTAGGCGTTTGAAATAAGAATAATACGCTTTTTAAACATGTAATAATGATGCAGCTGTAAATAATAATTCGCGTTTAACGAGCTAACGTGCGCTCGTAACAAGGCCAATTGGATCATACTACTTTTTCTTTGATGAAAAATTGAGATCTGACTACCGACGCATCATTTTTTCCCTGTGGCACAAAAATAACTGCGAAAGATAAATGTCGTTAGCTGGAGCGTAAAGAGGACATATTAACACTTAAGCGTATACGGAACTACTTACTGAGAACCCGATGCATCGTATAATTTTTGATTTTCAAACTACATCGATGAAACCAAAATCAAAGAGTGAATACAAGATGAACGAGATGGAGCACGTGTCGAGAAATGCGACTCGATCGTCGAAAAATAACAATCAGTAACGACGATTATTCTGCAGCAACGTAGAATATAAATTGAAAAGACTAGTCGCTCACCTCACGGCAATCATGCACGCCATACATATCTTTTTGAATGGATAACAACGCATTCAGACTGGCTCAAAATCAATTTATTATTACGTTTTCAAGCTTTGCGTTGTTTATCAATCTTTCTTTGATTGGTCGAGCAATCAATCTCAAGTCATTAACTGAATAATGCGAGGACCGCAAATACTCAAAAGAAAATTAAAACAAGTAAAAAGCGATGAAAAGAAGACCCGGCAGCGTGAATTGTTTCACATTACGAAAAACAACATTCAAGAGTTGAACAGTATTATAATTATAAATGGTACAGATACGTGGATGCTTTGCAAATAAACTTGTAAAATTGACAGACACAGAAGACACGTTCATTTTTTACGGTCAAATTAGGCCAGCATTATCCATCGCTCAAAACGTGTTAATAAGCTCGACTACTTTTTAAGAGCTACTGTTACCGATGTAGCTTCGAGGAGTGAACTGGTTTCTTCAAGGTTAACATTTTAGTTTTTGATTTTTTTTCTTTGCGAATTTAGCTGATTCTTGCTAGCTTCAATCAATGAAATTTTTATACTTGAAAAAAAAGAAAACGATTGCTTCAAGTATATTAACGACATTAAATAAAAAGAGTTCCCATCTATTTGTACCTACGGTATTGCACTGGCAAGAGTGTAAAAACAGTAATACATTCGGTTGAAAGAAAACAAGCGCTTGCTAGCATGATAAATAATTGAAAATATCAGTATTACCGAGCCATAGCCGGCACATTGTTCACGTTTAGCATTTCTCATGCATGAAAAGTAGTGGGATTTGTTACTCCCTGAATACAAATGAAAGTATAGATAGCATAATAGCAAATATTTTAATTATAAAGAATAAATACATTTTTAAATAATATATTAATTTCACGATGAAATTAATCACGCATATCAATGTAAATAAACAGACATTCAGCACGTGCAAAAACAGCTGACGATGCTCTTACAGAATGACCCGATGATTGAAATAAATGATTTAATTAACTTTTGACGGAGCAGGTGATAAGGCATCTTTGAATCAGACAATAGTGAAAACAAACATGAAGTGTTGTTGATGGAAACGTGAGATCATACATAGAAACATGAATTAAAATCTTCATTGTTAATGTAATCAATCTAATTGATGATTATCACAATTTTCACATTAATGGCAGTAGTTCAGCCTTTTATTTTCATTTGTCAAACGATAGAAAAAAAACGAACGTATGCCTGAATCGGCATCAGCTGAACCCATACACGTGGAGACTTAGTCGAACTGTATTACCAATTCGAGTTGCAGGGCAAAAAGTTGCAAGATGAGTTCAACAAACTGGGAGCAAAAAGAGAAAGTAAATCTACCGCAGTTAGTTTTCTACCCCAAGGTCGTCGATCAAAAAAAACAACCAGCTGATCGAGTTCGTAATCTTTCACCAACACCGTCGTATCGCACTCGCTAAAATGACGAGACGCGAGCGTGAACCTACACATTCGATCGAGGCTTTACAGAAACAATCTATTTCATTCAAATTCCATGCGAAATCCATAGAGCAATAAAAATTTTGAACGATTGGACTATCTTAAAAACTTGTTATTGCATGTATGCGCTACTCGAATCGACAGAGTAGAAGATGACCACAAACGAACAATGAATGTGTCAATATTGAACGTCAACACATGTATGCACACACAAGTTGTTTTGTTACTTACTTCCTGAAAAGTGTCATTATAGTCGTAAGCATTGCTGCGGCATGGGTGGAAGAAAGTTATGTCTATCAATGTCGAGTTATCTAAGATATTTGTAACTTTTTGGGCTTTTCGTTGATATTTAGGTGGCTTGAGATCTTTTGAACGCTATAAAATTCAAGAGGAATTTTTGACCTACTTACAAGTTTATATAAAAAGAATAGATACATAATAATATTAAAAAAGGCGACTCGACCAGTTGACGATTAATAAAAGAAAATCAAGAAGCTGAAGATAATATAAGCACTCACCTGTGCTTTGTTTTGAGCATCTTGAGTGCTACGCCAGGAACCGATCGAAGGACGCGATCCTCGCTTGTCCAGCATAAGTTCACTGGGACACTTTTCGAAAATGAGGACGCGTTCAGCCACGGAGCCTCGCGTGAGGAACGGCCTCACGGGATTGTTGCCGGTGTTGGTAGCGGCGGCCGCACGAATGTGTTGTTTTTGTTGGGTCGTCAGTTCCGGATGTGGCACTTGTTCGACCGGCCTCGGTCGCGGCGAATTCAGCCGCAAGCCCCACCTCGACGCAATGAAGTCCTTATCGTCTTTGGCCTCCTCCTTCTTTTCCTCATCTTTGTCGGCGTCCTTAAAAACGTTGTTGGTTTTGTCGAGCCTGTCTTTGTCGTTCATGTCTTTGACGAGATCTGCGGCTTCGAACTTGGATCTGGTCGTCGACACGATGGGCTGCTCTTCGTTGGCGGCGAACAAGGCACTCGTCGACGACGACGTCTGACTCTTTGGTTCCTCGCTGGTGGTGGTGGTGCTACTGTTGCTGCCACGCAGCTGAGGTTGCTTCAGCGAGTTCTGCTGAGCCGTTTGGTAGCGCACCTTGGCGAAATCGACGACGGACATGGAGGAGAGCTCGTCCTTGCTGAGCTGCTTGACGCCATTGGAGGTCGGCGAGGAGGCGATCTGATGGGCGACGTTGTTGACCAGAGCCACGGAGTTGAGGGCGCTCACCTGACTCGGCGACAGGAGAATCGGTTTGACCGGCTCGACCTTGGGCTTGGTTTCGCGCAAAATAACGGGCTTCTGTTTGGGCAGCGTGGTCGTTGGCGTTATTATCGGCACGGTCGACGGGTCCTCGCTGATGACGGCTCCGGTCTTCAAGGCGTTGATGAGCTTTTCCTCCTCGCGCGCCACTTGGTCCATCAAATTGGCCACCGCGTTGGATTTCGGCGAGTCCAGTGTCGCCGTCACCACCGCCGCTGTGGCCGTCGTCGTAGGCGTGGTCGTCGGGTTCGTCGTCGTTATCGGCGTCGCCACCGGCTGCTTCCTCGAGTCGTTGACGATTTTGTTCTTGAGCGGCCAAGAGCCGCCGATAACGGGACTCGATTCGAGATTCTGCAAGGGCGACGAGGCGGCTACTTGTCGATTGGCGAGCTTGGGGACGAAGGGGCTGGCGGCGTCGATGCTCTCGAGAAAGACGTCATTGTGGTGGGAGGCTTGAGGCGACTTGAGGCCCTGCAGGGACGGCTTGACGATCTGCGAGGGCCTGTTGAGCGCGAAGCTGTTGGCCGTCGTCGACTTGAGCGACTGCGTGGGCGTCTTGGGCGAGGTCAGCGGGGTCTGCTGCTGCTGCTGCTGGGCGTTCTGCTCAAACTTTTGCAGGGCAAACTGTATGGAGGAGGGCAGATTCTTGGAGGGCGATCGCTGCCTCGCCGCGGCTATCCTCGCCTTGTCCTCGACGACGAAATTGTTGACGAGCTTCTCGAGATTGTTGTTCTCTTGGGCGAGTATGTCGACCGGACTGGTCGGAAGCTTCTTGGGAGTGTTGACAAAAGCGTTGTTGGCCATGGTTTTATTGGCGACGATCGGCGAGTCGCTGGCAGCAGCTCGATGAGCCGGCTTGAGCACCGTGCCAAACTTGTCGGCGGCGCTGCCGCTCGTGTGACAGTTGAGAATCTCGGTGGGCGCGAGTCCTCGGCTCTTCCACGTCTGATAGATGGCCTCGGCGTGATCGCTGATCTGCTTGGCTATGGCCGCGATGTCCTCGTCGCCGGACGTCGAGCCGTTGTTGGCTTGCTGCTTCGCCGCTGCCGTATTGTTGCTCGACGTAGACGACGACGACGACGACGACGACAACAACAGCTTGGGCTTGCTCTTGGTCGGCGGAGGCGGCTGCGACTGCGGCGTCTTGGTCAGATTAGAGGCACGCTCGTGCTTGGCCGTAGCTGCCATGCTGCCGGCCTCCTCCTCCTCCTCCTCGGCCTCCAGCTCCTGGCGCAGCTCGGCGATCAGCAGCTCCTGGTGACAGTTTAGCAGGTAATCGACGGCGCGGGCCGATAGCTCGGCTCGCGGGTCGTCGTTGCCGCAGTCCGTCAATCGTTGCTGCTGCCGACGATGATGCTGATGCTGCGCGTGTGGCGACGAGTCGAAGCGAGGCCGGTGGTCGCCAAAGCCGTTCCCCGAGTTCCCGATGCCGCTGCTCAGCTGCTGATGCTCGACCTGTAGCGTCAAATTCGTCGCGGGGTCGGGGGCGCAGGGCATAGCTCCGGCCTCAGGCCTCACTGGTCAACAAACGCGAGTGATCCGGACGTCGCCGATGCACCAGCTGACGTCGCGCTGAGGAATTCGTCGATAGCCTTTGAGCGTCGAAAGTCACTGGCATCGTTTGCGTTGCGACGAGGGTTGCCTTGCTTTTCGTCCTTGACGCCCTACAAAAGCCCCCCTTTGATCCGCTTTGATAGTAAAAATTGCTTTCAATGGTCGAAGCTGCTGAACCGAAGCTTTGTTATGGATACTTTTTTCAGCTTGTATTGCTCATGAACTCCAAAGTGACACCCGATCCAGCAAAGTATCCGTGACACCTAGAACAGAAAATCGACGATTGCATTATTAGCGACAGTTGCGAAAGCGGGATATACTTATTATTCAGCTTAACTAATTATTTTTTCGAGCGAAGGACGAGCAATGAAAAAGATTCGGTATAGACTTGGCTGTCAATTATAGCGATATCAATAACAAGCGCTGCGTCGTTTAGCGCTCGTATGCGACCAATCGAACGAACGATACTAAAAGTCAAAGACGAGCTATATGCGGATATGTAAGTTGACAAACAGCACNATATATAATAATAAATAAAGAGTGACCACGGTAAGTGCGGCGGCAAGTGGGGGGATCCGCGCACGATTTAGACTTTCGATGGCTATTAATAATTGCAGATTGAATGTGTTCCAAGCGTCGCAATTGTTGCCGACACTACACACGAGCCAGTCGATAGGTTCAGGGATGATTTCACATGCTAGTTAGCGAGTGCGTTGACCTCGCGGCTTTGCGCGACTATAACAACACGACACCGGTAGTTTAGACTCTACGGAGACGTACATCGAAATGCACGTGCAACTCTGAGATTCAATGAGATTTCCATTCTTCTTCGCATTTCGTCCATCGAGCTGGCTATTACTCGTTTTCTTTTCGAATTCTCGTACGAAAAAAATAATTTTTATTGTCACGATAAGGAAGTACGTTTTGCCTGCAGATAATACGCACGGTTAAGTAAGGAAAGGATAAGCCTCGCGATTATCTATGAAATCATGTTTCAGATAGATAATTATCTGCTTTACCTCTATGAAGTAACTGTACATAATCTGAATAATTTCGCGTACCGAGATATTTTAATGTTAACTCATGGATGGAGTGAAATACAGTCTCTCGGACACGAGCAGGATCGGCCGCGTGTAATATGAATATGAATTTACGTCAAAGTCGACGGCGACTAAAATTAGCGCGCTCCTATGGTTTAAGAGTATAGGTTTATCGGAGTGGATATCCTCTGCAGCGATGTCCGTGCGCTGCCCACGGCTTTATAGGCGCGATGAGCTCATGCTAGTAGCCGTGTCATCGATTATAAAAGCAATCGTGCGAATATATACGTACATTGTCGCGTTAGCCTTGGCTGGATCGAGACAAAAAGTGACGCAGCAGCAGTAGCAGCAGCATCGCGCAGGTATCGCATCGCAATAGCGCCCTATCGGACGAGAACTTTTGCTTCGCAGTTCGGGATCGAAAAAGGAAGACACGGCTGCAGCTTTGCGTTACATCGATGCTCGGCAGCGCACGTGTAGCGCGCTGCGTGTTTCGTGCACATGCGGGCACGAGAGGCTCTGTTATACACATTATAACATCTCGCAGTGGGAGGGAAAAAAGGTCAGATACACATGCTGGCTCGGCAACGATTGCGCGCCGAGCTAGCGCCAAGCGTGCGAATGCAAAGAATAAGTAACCCAATTAAGCAGTAGAGCAGACTGAACCGATGCGCGCAGAAAGAGTAAGAGAGAAAGAGAGAGAGAGAGAGAGAGACTTATTTTACGCTCGGAATAACAGCCGCTATTAGCTTAAACGCGCGTGAGAGAGAAAGGCATGCCTAAAACAGAAGAGACTAATGAGACAAGAGTCGCGCCAACTTTTTCAAACGGACTGCAATTTTTCCTCGAAACTGCCCTTAACAATAGCTTCCCTTGCACACGCTTACTCGCGCGCACAGCTGTAAGAGAAAAATGAGTGGCTCGCAGTCGCGAGTAATTCAGCCGAAAGTTCCGTAAATACGGCTCTCGTTGTGTCTCAACAACGATCCGACAGAACTCGAAGGAAAGAGAAACCGATGGATGTTTCAACGTTTCAGCGAGCTGCCGTTACGTAATCGAATTAATTATTCTCGGGGCAGTCGGCCTCTGAAAACAAGTCGGAAAAAAGCGCATACAGGGTGAGTATTTTACGTGCACATTGCGAGACGCATATAGCAGCAGCTACATACGCGATGTAAGCTCGTTTAAGGTGCGATCGAACCTCGCTACCCGCGTTAGACGGCCGCACATCATCGCGAATAAAATTACCTTCCGCGAGGAGAAACTGGCTTTCAATGAGACTTTTTTGCTGCTCGCACAAGCTCGATATACCAGCGCGAATACCGAGTGGGGCTTGCCTTGGCGCATGGGCGACGGCTGTATAGCTATAAGGTATGTACTCATTCAATTAGCTGCGTAACTCATATATTACGTGCGCGTTATGGCTTGTGCAATAATCGTCCGGGTTTCCTTGCAGCGGTCTGGATTCAAAATATTAATGCCGAGGTACGCGAGCGGCGCGCCAACCAAAGAAAATCAAAAAAGTCCAAACGATTTTTCCGTTTCTCGCTTGAGTGACCTAGTCGTGGAATTTTATTGAAGCTAGGATCTAAATGAATATTTTTCGAAAATGTTCTCTCAGATTCACAACTCAATTTATATCGAGTATATACCAAAGCAAAATAATACATTTTTAAGAAAATATCCGGTATAAAAATATCGAAAAACGTTTTTGACAGTTTTTTTTCTCGACCTGTCATTATCGAAAGAGATACACAAGAAAAAGAAACAAAAACGTCCCGAAGCAAGGTTAGAAAATGTCTCAAGTCCAAGGTGTTATCGAAGAAACTATTCATGATGTAACGAGTCGCTTGAGCGAAAGAGGCGTCATTCGGCGTTTTTTGTGTGGCAGTAAGTACATAAGAATTCTTTTTCTTATGTATTTTGGACAGACGACGACTACTACTACTCTACTACTACTATTACTACCACTACTGGGCAGCGCGAACGTGTCCAGTTCAAAGCACTCTACTACCATAGTAAATGCATGCGCGCATTCACGCTTCAATTGAAATTCTACTCGAGCTGCGCTCGAGTGCTGTGCTCTGCCCTGCTCCGTGTGCATTCGACAGTTTTTTTTCCCATATACATACTCTATGAATACACGTAAGGTCATCTTTGCGCATGCAGTATGCACAGTACGCTTTCTCTGGCTATCTAAGTGTGTTCGGTGCAGACAGTATAGAGTCTGTACACACACACACACACACACTCACTTGGATGGATTAGAGACGTGCAGGCATAAGGTTAAAGACGCGTGATTGGGCCATTTTCATTTAAAGCCGAGCCAGCACACTGACACACACACACAGACTAGCAGCTCGTCGCAGATTGCAGCTCTCGATTCGCAATGCTGCGCTTCACGTGCATACATTATGCAGCTGCAGCGAGCTTACATTCGCTGAGAGTGCATGTGCGGCATTGACGCGCGTTGGTAACCGTAGCTCTCGCGACCTGTGGTTTTCATGCCTACTTTGCTATGCGGTAGAGAGACGCGAGATGCAGACGGAAAAAACATCGACGACAAATCACCCGTGTGCTGTGTATGCTTGCGGTCGATGCTGCTACATACTTATTACAAGTTTGCGCGCGCCGTTTTTGACGTTCGGAGCAACGTTGCGACACGCATACGAGCGTGTGGCCACATTCACTCTACAATGTACATGTACAACTTGCATATCGCTGCCCATAAGTGGAAAAAACAGTCGGCCGAGAAACGCCAATGTCACCGAGGAAAGCGCCACACGCAGCTTACTAACTACGTGCTCCAACCTACCAATTAATAATTCAGCAACGAGCACGATGAGCTACATTAATAATATGCAAATCCATCCTGCAAATGGGCCACTACTTCCACGCATAGATCCTTTCGATGCACATCCGATACGCTTATCCTCTGCGCTTTCACTAATGCCACGATTGACAATGAGTGCAACGAGTCTTGCACGGAGCACGTTTCATCGGAAAAAACAGAGTCATCGCGTCATCGGCGCTTTTCCAAATTTTCCCTCGTTTCGAAGAAACTACAGAGCTCAGCTGCCTCGGTTTCTCGATGCGCTATGGCATCGCTCCAATCTTCGGCTCTTTGCGAGGCACTCGGCAAAAATCTCATTATTCATAGGAATTAATTCGAAGGCGCAGCGGCAAGTTTAGAGGAAAAACGTAAAAGGATTGCAGCAGCAGCCTGCCAAGACGAACGCCATCGAGAAAGAAGCTCGCGAACAACGAGCATATTATTATGTTTTCCGACTACGAGATAAGTATCGCGCTTCATTTCATGAGAACGAACGAATGTTTTGTTTTTAAGTAGCAATGTTATTGAATCGACCATCCGATACTTTTATCGCCGAGTCCTGCCAATGAGGGCGAGGATTTATCGAGCTTCGTACATTCTCCTTATCTCGCGAATATTTCAAATTGATAAACAATAATCGCTATCGCATAGCATATATTATGCTGACATGGAAACGCAATGAAATCAACGTCGGAACAACGGAGGGCATCGGAGTGTAGCATCGGTTCGCGGAAGACAATGAGCAATCCCGTATAAAGCGCGTCGAAAATAAAGGGACCACGTCGATCGTGCCGCGCGGCATCGAATCAAGTCGAATGCACAAAGCTACTTTTCGTGCGCAAACTGCATACTTATACAAATGCTAAACGTTTTGGCCGGAGTGGGTTATACGTACGGGAGTCGAGGGATCATCGACCGCAAAAAGCAAACTGAAACATAGACGACAACGACGAGTCAGATTCTTTGGAGCTGGAGGCAGCAAAATATTTGGTCAGCGCTCGCAGCCGAACATGGCACTTTGACAGTCCCACGGATGAAACGGTAAAGCACACATAGAAAGTAAGCATAGCTGTCGGGGCTCACCCACGCTACACAAGACTAGCAGCTCCTTAAGTATGCGAATGAACGAGGCGCGGGCCTGCAGAATGCATTCATGTACCTAACTACCTACCACTACTCGGGACACACATACTCGTGTATTACGCAGAGTGAGGGAGAGAGAGAGAGAGAGAGGGGTCCACGGACAGCATCCTCGAATCAGTGGAGAGAGAGAGAGAATAGAGTCCTTGCAACAATGGGAAAACAACGTGCTTCCGCCGTGAGAAAGACTGCAGTACAGAGTACAGAGGCCGAGCGCGCAAGGAAGGGAAAAAGCTACGAGTAAGCCAAGTATGCAGTACGTTTACCTATGAATCCTGCAGCAGTTTCCGTGTAATGCAAAATATTTAAGAGGCCCTTTGCACAGTGGACAGGCAAAAAATAATAAACTGCAGGTATGTCGAGCGGGACAGGTGCCTATAGGCAAAAGGTGCTGGCCGAAAAGTTGATACTGCAACGCTGACAGAAACACACCACAACACACACACACACACACACACAGACACGAGTATAATATGCACAGGCACAGAAACACTATCCTCTGTTGTATCGCTTATATGGTTATGAGAGCGAGAGTAGAGGAAATCACTGCACGACTGATTTACGCAAGAGATTTTCACTGGCTTATGAAAAATTACGATTATTTCGATTGTATTTGCCAAGCACAAATAGCTGCGAAGCGTCGATTATCTTGGTCCAGCACAACACAACACACAAACACGAACACACAGACACACAGACACAGAGAGACGCACTATATGCACTCTTGAGAGATTCTTGTATATATTTATATTTCATACAGAGAGGCAGGGAATTGCAATATAGCAGCAGCGCAATATATATATAGCACTTGCCTCGGCGCACAAACAAAGTGGAGGCGTTTTACACTTTATGGAGCAGTGTAGTCTAGAGAGCGAGTCTCACGGGCACTCGCACACATACGTAATTTACGTACACCAAAGTTCGCGAGGAGCGAGAGAGAGAGAGCGAGAGATACGTATTACGAAAGACGACGACTGCGATCTACGGCCGAGTGAAGTAATAAAAGTGGTCCGCGCGCGACTCTCTCGAGGAGCAGCGGCAGCGACTGTGTGTACCGCTGCGAGAGCACTGAACAGCACGCACACATGTAAATATGTAAATATACCTAGGCAGACACAAGACTGTACATATAAATACAGTCTGTATATAAGCTATAGTATGTGTCAATAGGTATATACACCTTGTATACGATATAGAGTTGGGAGTCGGGGGATAGGCTCGTGGAACGTAGCGCGCGAGCAAAAATATGCGAGATCGTATAGAGTGCGACTCGCTGCGAGCCGAGCCAAGAATACACGCGGCAAATATTTCAGTATTTCTGCTATATGGCCGGCTGCCACACTGCCGAGCAGAGCCGAGCGAGCTGCTGCAATGTTTGCGTCGCGAACGAGCGAAACCGACTAACGACGTCGACTGCCGAGCGAGCTCCCAATGCGGCGGCGGCGGCGGCGGCTATGCACTACACAGTACCTACCTATACATTATTGCATGGTAGTAGTGCTATGTAGTGCTATGTAGTGCCATGTAGTGCTCGTCGGGCCACTCGGGGCAGTCGCGAAGCTGTCTCGCGCGATCCCGTGGCGGCTCTGCTTTGCCTTTGCTCCATTCACTAATAGTCGATTGTACACCATAATATGCAGATTTTTACGTCCGATCGTGGGAGGAGAGTCGAGTGGCTGCGCTGCGAGTGTCGACCGATGGAAAAACGACTATACCCGCGTGCCATCGTGAGAGGTCAAGAGTGCAGCGCCGGATACACTTGCGCGGTGCGCCTAATTGACGAATCAATTTTCAATTTAAATATTGACTTTTTGTCTCGCGTAACAACGACAAGAGGTACGAGTAACTTGCTCTACAACTGGCCAACGACAATATCGAACGAAAGTTCTCTCGAGCGCTAGAAATTATTTCGAGCCGGAGCTTTTTTGTGCTTTCGACTTGGGCTCGGCGATTGCCGATCGTCAAACGAGTTGGATGCTCGTTACCACTGCTCTGTCATTTTTCGATTTTCTAATGCCGATTGTCGGACTACAGCTTTTTCCCAATTCAAATCCCATCGAGACAAGCTTTGAACGTTAACCGACTGGGTAACAAGACTGGCCAGCCAATACTTGACTTTTTCAATAAAGCTCCCAGAGAAATGTCCAAAAATTGACTGATATTCGTCAGCAGCTTAACGTAATCTCTAGGTAAGACGGCCGACTCGCCGGCAGATTATCGTTGGCAACGCTCGAATCGAGAGAAGGAAGCTATAGAAATCGGTATCGTGCATAAGGCCGTACATCCGATCGATCGAAACGTGACCGGTTGTGCGTAAGCACAAACGCCACGGCTCGGCCGGATAATTCATCGCGGAAATTATTTAGCCAGTTGCATATTCATGGATTGCGCATCGATAAATGGCCAATAATTTCTCTCTCGACTCGTCGACGCGCCTCCACTAGCACTATCCGCAGCTAGTATAGGTGGACTACGGAGGAGCTCTCGAGAGCGAGAAAAGAGAAAGGAAAACAGAACGACGACGCTGCCGAGAGTACGTAATGAATGAAAACGAGGCAAGTGGGCGAGGTGCGACACGAAATACACCTCCTACTCCTCTGTCTTACTACTTCTCTTGCTCTTCTATTATACATATATAGCTGCCAGAACTTTTATGCTCACATTTTTACAGCTATACGAGCAGATAGTTTTTGCGCGCGCTCGCGACAAGCAGGAAAGCACACTACGGCTTTTTTAATAACACGGCTCGAGCGAGCGCAAAAAAAAACGGCCGACTGCGAGAATGAAGCAAAAGCAACACACAACGGAGCTTCGAAATCAGCACATGCAAATTCAGTGCCGAGCCTTCTCTCTCTCTCTCTCTCTCTTTCTCTACATTGTGATCGCCGCTTTCCCTTATACATCGCAGCTTGGCTGTTCTCTCGCTATTTTTTACATGACACGTGCTCATAATTGCGAGCTAGAAATGCTAACTGAGCTACATGTTAAATGAGCGGACTGTTATTTATTATTTAATTGTTACCAACTGCTCGGGTCTCGTTACCTCCTCGTACATCTACCAGACGCAATGTCCAAATTCACCTACTTTTCGACTTTTCAAAAATACCAAATCACAATTGTTCGACATAATTTAATTTGTGAGCAAGTCCTCACGATTAATTTTCATACAAGTGCAGCTCGCCCACGCGTGTTTCGTATAAAAAAAATAAGCACATGAATTTATTGCGAGTTTTATTCTCCTGTTTAAAAGGAAATTCACGTAGGCAAGCTAGTGCATTTTTTGCATTATTTTTTTTTTGCTTTCCATTATCCACATCTCTCGCTCGCTCGCACTCATTCGCTCGCTCAGTATAGTAGCTCGCAAGAGTCGAGCGTGTGTATAGGTGTGCATAAGCGCGAAATAGAGCGAAAAGAATAAGCAGCGCATCGATGCCCATCGGGCTGTGCCGTGCTTCGCGCGTCGCGTAGTTTCCACCTTCTTTTTCTCTTCTCGCTCGTTTATTTTTCTCGTCACGTAAGAGATAATCGCATTAGTAGCTTATAAAGTCATGCACGTACGTATACGTCGAGGTGCAGTACGCATACTCGCGCGACTTGCGGTTCTTAGGATCAAGTTCGTGGCTGCGCAGACGTTTAAGTTCCAAGCGTGCACTTGTGTGTATGTCTATCCTATATATATGATTTTCAAGCTTTGTAAGAGAAGCACATCAAGCGTCGTCCGAAGCAAGCCCCGTCGATCCATACTTCAGGACGTTATTCAAGGACGTCAGATTCGACTCGACACATTCGCTTTTTTTCTTCTTCAACTAATACTTTCACCACGCTTAATGCCTACTGACTAAAATAGACGAGAATTTAAAAGTCGAGGAATGCCGATACCAGCGCATACATCGATTGTTATTAATTATGATTCAGTTAGCACGACAGCGAAAGTTTTAAAAAGTAACTACGCAAATGCTTCGGATGTATCGAGGTCAAACTTGAGCATGTGACTTGATGTACGAAGAAGAGCTAGCGAGAGAGAAAGGAAATTAGAGGGCCAGCTATACATACACGCTAGGCAATTACTTTACATTTATACTCGTCGGGCTAAAACTGATCATTCTTATTATTATATATTAAACACGAGCCTCGTGCGCATATCAGCGCTAATCGGCCGTATATTCCACAAAGAGCGCTGAAAAACAAATTAGAAACTCGAGCTTCGTTTGGACGACCGCTAATGCGGCTTCCAAGAAACGATGATGTAATGTGTGTAACTACTTAAAATATACATGCAAAGCTTCGCTGATTACTTTTAGTCCTCGCGATGTAACCATACGATGAGAAGCGTCGAGCGATTTTCCAAGTCCAGCAGTTTGAGGACGGGGGGGGGGGGGGGGNNNNGGGGGGGGGGGGGGGTCGAAAATCCCAAATTACTTTTAGCAGAATGGTGGTTTTTATAGAAAATGAAGCTTTTAAGGACAATTCTTTTTTGTTGCTCCATCGATCGATACTTGCATCCTCTCACGTACGAGATTCGAGAAACAAGGATTAGAAAAGTTCACTGATTTATTCCGATAATATTTATTTGAAACTCAAATTCTCAGGCTATATAAAAATACTGACCAAATGAATAAAGTCTGGCCTTTACGAGCAGGAAAAACAATTCCAAGACATTAAGAGGAAATTAACGGGAATCATTGTTCGCAACATTTACAAACACATAATACGTTCTTTTCGTTCGGCGTTCAATTAGCGAGCAAATTTTAAGCGAGCATCTTTTCAAATTTCATGCAATAATTCGCACGTAGAGTATGGAGTATGGATGTAGATAATTGTACACGCAACAACTACCCTCTCGGTCGTAGATAGGAAAACTGTAAAGCTCTTAGGCGTAGCGGGCAACGTTTGCTCGAGCCGCGTTGAAAGAGACAGAAAACACGTGAGTTAAATTTAGAGCAACAACTGTATATATATATATGTTGTATGCGTAAGTAAACTTGTCCAAAAGAAGGGATGCCGCCGTTCGGGCGCGTTATTATTACGATGGCAAAGTAAGGAAATGTTGGCGTTTATAAATAATACCAGATTCGGTGAGTAGGTGTGTGTGCGTGAGCTTCGATAGAAGCTGGAAGTCGACCGCAATTTTCCTCGGCGTCGCCAAGCATGCGCCAAGTCGGCGAGGAAATAACAAAAAAAAAGTGTCTGTAGGCCGACTCTGCGCGCGGGAAAAATAAACAAAGAAGAAAAGTCGCTCGCGCAAAAATAGCGGATCAATGAGCAGCGACGGCACGAATCTTCGTGCGGAACGATGTGTCTGTTTTTCTTCTCTTCTGCGCCCACTTCGGATCGGCTCACCTGAACAAGCCCTGCGCTTAATAGGGAAGTAATACGTGCTCGAGGTAAACGCACTCGTCGTCGTCTATTATAACGAATACAATTTTTGGCGCGCGCGACAGAACTGATTTATTATTGGATCGAAGCTTGCACTTGCGACATTGCAAATGTAGCCCGCTACGTCGCCAGAGGTGAAATCATTTTTACGTGCCCTTTCGATTTTGCAGCGGGCCAAACTCGATTCATAAATCAATTGGACGTCGTCGCGTCGCTCTCTCGGCTCGTCATTTCTCAAAGATGATCAATCGTGCTCGGGGCAATCGATGCTCGATCGACGATCGTCGATGAATGAAAATTTATCGCCGACTTTGTATTCGACTCGCTTTAATTAGATCGCGTGGCATCTAATGGCAACAGCGGCCACGTATTCTTGTGCGCAGTTTATTTTGAGCCATGCAACTTTGCAACTTTGCGAGTGCAGCAGCAGCTCATTTACCAGTACTTAGCTGCCAGGTGCGGAGGTTGTCGCTGCCTGTATACCTCGTGACCCAAAATCACGAGCCTTTGACATATCACAACTATTTGACGCGCTATATGTCCGATACGCGCGTGCGGCAAAAACTATTAATACGTCTTTAGCGACGCTATTCTAATTTGCCGACTGTGATCGAGCGACACATTCTACCTTCGCATTTTACGATATCGAATATTGAATTTTTTATCGTGCACATAATGTAACGTGTGCCGACGATGCGTTTTAGTGTAATGAGCAGAAGGAAAATCTAATTTTTGTCCTGATATTCTCGCTGATACTCGTCACGCATCGAGTGCTCGATGTATGCGATCGGTCGTAAAAGTTTCGTCGCCTTATTGGATGCGCTGCACCAAAATACGACCGCCCACGCAGTCGACACTTCTTGCAGATATGCACGGAATAATCCGACGAAAAAACCTATATAGGCAGAAAAGACGCGACAAAACCCGATCCTCGTCGTTATTTGTTTTTGCATAAATAAACATCTGCGGCTTAATTCGTATTCCGATACCCGAGCCATTTGCATATTCATGAATGAACGAACCAACACATTAATGCTCGCTATTTATCAAATTAATCAGCGTCGTAACTTGGTAGGATTGAAAAAAATTAATTGGCCCCTGCATGAAACGATGTTATTTCCGATAGCATTTCCGATACCGGGGTAAGCTCGCACTTGAAATTATTGAAAAAAAGATGAGGAGTGTTTTAGAATTCTGCTCGTCGTGCGATCGATCCTCATATACGAATTACCCAAAGATGCATATAGATCCAGGCGCAGCTGCAAGTTTTAGCCGATGTATAGGTCGATGATAACCTATAGAGATGTGAGATAAAACTATATTTGTCGAAAGTGAGATCAACAGAATGTGCTCACGGTGGGACACGCATCTACGCAATTCATCGCTCTGTTGGAGACGAACGATCAAGTTCACTCGTTAAGGTTTTCATTTAAATTGGCCGACATGAATTTACGTGTCACAGCATAAACGTTACTTTAATAAGCACATTTATTTTTTACCGACTAAACTTTTTTGACCTATTGCTCATTTGGAACGTAAAAAAGTGCCGTAACAAGATTTCGTGATTAGCCAATGCTCGATTCGCGTATAAGTATATGTGTGCAATGGCTGATGAAATATCGCCGTCATGCCGCTACTCGTAGTATGCGAAAAACGTGTTTCGCCTTATTCGATCATTGTATTCTTACGGGTTTCGAACTTAATTTCAGCTGCAACAGCCGTAGTCGAGCTGCCGATCGGCGATTCAATTATATCGTTTGTAATGCCGAAACTGGCATTATCTGTTGGGCCGCCCTGACGAACCATCGTCGATTTACCGAGTGTATAGTTAGTTATAAGAATCGTTATTAATAATTGTATTTTGAATATGATTTCATGTGAGCGCCAAGTGTGAAAGAATAGAACGTAAACACGCGTATACGTTGAGATACTAGAGCGTACATATGAACGGAAAAAGGAGTCGAAGATTTGCCTTGAGAGCGAACGGAGCTCGAGTATGAAAGTTGAGCGCGACATCCTGGGGATGTCTAGGTCGGATTGACGAGTACCGCGCGGCTAGTAAGATCCTACGTCGCCCGAGTGAAGAGTGCGAGGGCCGGTGCGTGTCGGTCCGAGTGCGCGAGAGAGAACCAGCGAATCCAACGGCCGAGCAGACCACAAGGACGACCAAGGGTGGATCTGGACCAGGAGAAGATCTCGACATCGTGTGGTGAGTCGGGCGGCCCAGATCTTGGTCGTTGTATTTGTGAGTCGTACGCGCCGACGCGCCCACCAGGGCTACGATCGTCGCGTCTGCCGTCGACCGGGTATTCGGGTACTCTCTGAGGCCGTGTATATTGTTTGTTTTATACGAATAAACCTGGTAGTTGTTATTGTTATATGGAGTGTTTGATTCTTGATGGATGTGTGAGTGTAAAGAGCTTTCCTTTCCCGTATTGCATGCATTACAGGTAGACCCCGGACGTGCAGAACGGATCCACAGAGCCAAGGGACACACGTAACCGACGAAGTACGTCGGGGTAAGAACCGAGGTTACACGTTTCATTTTATGAGTGCTGTTATATGTCCTTTACATGATATAGACCGATGTAGTACTCCGATGTAGTTTTATTGTCTCCGTAATTCATATATGGTGCAAATGTCTAAAGCTGACAATGTTCAGCAGAAATTTAATCTCTGTACGTGAAGAAGGAATTTTTGCACATTGGAGAAAAAAAGCAACATTTGTGCGAAAGAGTAAATATTTTCCCGACGCAGATAATGCGCGCCGCACTTAATTATTGTTATTCAATAAAGTACGTATGGTAGTTTTTCAAGTCTAATTCAAGTATGTATATGCTGTCGTGGTTGCCGTTAATATGGCATCTGCTGCAGGCCAATTAAATTCTCCACTTGTTTCTATTTAAGTTAATTCAAGTTGCGATCGTCGTAGGCGATAATTGAGAACAATTGGACACACATGTATCGTATCCCACGGCTCGACACGTTATCGCAGCTCTGCCCCAGTCGGAACGTCCGTAAGTTCGTTATCGCATGTATCGTTCAAAATTGATTGCTCAGTGAGAAATTGAGATTAATAGCAACGAAGCCAAAGTCACACGGATACACGATAGCCGGCGTTTGTTTACTCCGAAAGAAAAATCAAGGCGATGTCGTTTTTACTGTGCGACTAAATTTTGTCCGAATAAGTTTTGAACGTCATAAGACAAGTGCGCAACGGTAGCGACATTAATTGGTAAAAAATTAGTCAGATGCTCGCCCAAGTCAATCGCTCGGTTGGCGTTGCTCGCTCGTGTCCGTCGGCTGTGGTGCGCTATTACCACTCAGCGCGGCGCGATCCGCGCTCGATGCTAATAATAACGCAGCCATATTTGGCAATGCACTCGAGAGCTTACTTACTATACGCTAGCGAGCAGTCCGTCTGCTAGGCGCGCGTCGGAAATTTTCACTCCATAGAGCGCAGCCGAGCTCGAATACGCTCGATGGACGAGAGCTTGCAGTCGAGCTTCCTTCCGCGTTCCAAAGCTCGCGCTTAAAACTATGCACGAAACGGATCGATTCTCCGTGTGGCCTCGAGTCGCTTCAATCGTCGTCCTAGTTGGCCAACGTTCCAGCAACGATTCAACTTTGTCGCGTGCGCTCTGCGTTGACCGAATCAAACCCAAATAATTGCTTAGTCCTGCTGATTCGAGCGCGACGTCGTGCAATTGATTTGACTAAACTAATCAACGTTGCGTCGCTACACTCATAGAGCTTTCGACTTGTTCGACGATGAAAATATTCACGAGGCAGCCGAACTAAGGAAAAATAAAATTAAGACGTTGTGTGAGACATTACGACCTCGAACTTGGATACCTCTTTCGTATCTTTCCCCTCTAGTATACAAAGAGCTTTATGTATTTAAGCTCTTGTTTCTGGACATTTATCGCTTCAACTTTGCAAACTGACAATTCAAATCCTATTTACAGATACAGCATAAAAAGCTCTGCTATATATCGTACAATTGAGATAACTCGTTTCGATAATTTTCCATTCATGCATTTAGAAAAGAACTCTTGAAAGGGAACGAAATTTCTAACAAAGTTCCAATAAAACGAAATGATCAATCCAATGTATATACATCTTATTGGATAAAATAAAAGGTTTTCGGCCATTTGATTTCCTAAATAATTGACCCTTCACAAATAGCAAAACTTTCAATTCCATCTCTTTCCATTTTACGTACTGTACGACCTTTGCGTCCTCGAGAATGAACTGCGAGAATCAATTTCTTCCACGTAGTAAATAATTCTTAGGCGTGTATCGAGAGAGTAGAAAAAAAGAAGGTGCGGGCGCACCCACGGACACTTTGATTTCTAGGTCGCAATGGGGTGCGGTGCGATGATGTGTACTTATGTACAACGAGATATTTGTGCTTTTATTGAACGATAACTTGAATTGGGATCGATATTTTCAGCAAATTGAACCTATTGCAACCTTACATCAATCATCGACAACTTTGTTCTCAATATTCCTAAAAAAAACGAAAATTCGGGAGATCTAATAGAGTAAAAATTGCTTGATTAAAATTTTCAAATAATCGGGGTGATTAAACTTGGTGCTCATGCCTCGGTGAATAATAAAGAAACATGATAGCTTTTGCCAGGCAGAGGCGCAAGGCTGTTCTGCTGCATCAGCAACATTTTTGAAACGCTCGCGATGAGCAGAATTTACTAGTCCAATTAAAATGATAGATTACGACAAGCTTCATTTTATGTTGTCAGGGTCACGCAAAGTATGCTGCGCGTCATGCTTTCCGACCGAATATTAAATTCAACCTATATCCTGTTAAAGCTCGAGTTGCCCAAAATCAACAAGTATAAATAACAGCAGTCATTAAAAGTTTACTCATTGCTCTAAAAAAGAAAAAAATTGTTCAGCAGCATAAGAAAAAGCTTTCAAATCGATACAAAAAAGAAATTGTATGATTTTTGTGCCAAACACTCCGTAATTACGAAAGCTCATGTAGCTATGATTCACTGGTCGAGCAATTGTAAAGATGAAATTATGAGACAGTTGGCAATGCGTTTAGCAAAGTATGGGAAGGAGAAGAAAAAGTGAATAAGTGAATAAATGCAAGACCGTTGTCGGTCTTGTCAGTAATTCAAAAGCGAGTTGAACGTCCATTAGCTAGACTCAACTTGGCTATTGGAGCTATTGGCTGCGTCGTACTTGCGAGTTCTATACAGCGTCAACTTTGTAAGTATTGTCGAACGCAAACATGTATCATTTACGAGCAAGCTTGCGCGCGTACAGTAAACTGCACGCGGTAAACGGCCAACATCCATTGAGGAAGCGCGTGAAAAAGGCTATAAAAAAAGACGCGTAGCATCAGCTGGCGATCGTGTACTAGGTAGGTTTGTTTTTTTGTGCGCGTAACTGTCGCGCGAAAACAGTTACTTTTTTATTCACCGTATATATACACCGGTGAGCAAAGTAAAAGAGAGCTTGGACAATGGGCCAAGCATGAATAATTCGCCGCAACGTCGTTGGCTGCAGAATACTCGAATCGCCGAGCTTGCGGTACATTTTGTCGAAACGCGTATACGCAGAGGAAGAGAGGGAGGGGGGCTCGCCGTCGACTATCGAGTTAGCTGCCGGCTGGATTCCGTAAACTCGATATTATGCCATCGACTTGCTCGCTGCTTCACTGCGTTGCCTATGGTATACAGTAGACTGGAATTAGCAAACAAGTTCTCTCTAGGCTGGATAATAGACTTTGTCCCTTAGACTATTGACGCACTAGAAGCCCAAAACATCCCTGTACAGCTGGATTGGACCACATGAATCGGATTTTCTACGATCGGCCACGATCAAACGGCAACAGCTCGCGAAGCCAAGTCGCGATCGACGCATGTGTTGCAGCTGCACCTATATTACGCGCTACTTTTGCAATTTGCTCCATCTCGCGCTCGCAGAGAGCTATATACCTTTGCCTCTGCATCGCCCGCTTATTTATAGATTGACAAATTGATATATTGTGAGCTGCGTGAGTAGCGCGGAACACCGTCAGCCGCAGTTATTTCTTGCTTCAGCACGACAACATTTTGATCCTTCAAACTTTCTTTCTTTCTTCTTTTTTCATTTTTTTTTTTTTTTGTTGCAGATAGTAGTCTGCTTTTTTCTCTTTGATGCTCAACGCGACCTACTGCAGGGCCACGCGCTTATTTTATGATCGAAAGGAAAATATTTGTGTAGTTTCGTATCGATTGAGAGTTCATTCACATCCTGCACTGCAACTTAAACGGTTCATTGTTAAAATTCATCAACCTTAGCTCGAAATTAATTTATATCATCAAGAATAAATCAAATCGATTCAAATGTTACAATCTGCTGGAACGAGCTTCCTATTACAATTTCATCAATTTTTCGAGCATCGAAATTTATTTAAGCACAAATTGATGGCTATTCGTGTGATCCATGCTCCGATGACTTTCAAGCATTCCGATCAATACACAAAGAAAATCGCCAATAATCTAGCCATACGCTTTCATCAAAGTTGACGTAAGCACTAATTGTCAGTACTGTCGCGTATTCAAAGTGAAAAGTGTCAATACACTATGAGCTCTTCGTGTCGTCGAACAGATCGATGCTGGAACGCGACGGGGAAAGTCACGACGTACACAAGTTACACTGTAACTCGTTAATCAGCACGAGCTTCGCTCGAACATATTGAAATAAAGCTAGTCAAGCTTGCGCGTTATAAGCCCTTGGCGCATTTTTTCGTACTAAGGAAATCGAAAAAACGTACTTAAATCTTGGCGTGATGCGTGTACACGCGTTATAGGTATTATTCGCCGGCGTGCTGATGTAATTTTCAGCAACGAACACGAACGTTTTCAATCGATGGAAATCTTATCTCGCGATATCTTCTACTTGGGATAAGTACTATCAACAACTAATTTATGTTCGATTCATACACCTGTGAAAATAATATGTTCAAGTTGAAGCGAAGTCAGCACACATATGCCGGCATTTTATTGCTTTTAACTTTACACAAAATTCTTCTTTCTATTTCATAAAGTAAAACCAAAAATTAATGATGAAAGTTTATTAAAACTACTGAATTGGTAACTTGTATGTGCATGAGCCGAGAATTATTTTCATTTCCGTTGAACACTAACGAAGTTGACTGGAAAAGGTAAAAACAGAGAGAGGAGCTTACGAGTTGATACGGTGCTGCAACAACGCCAGAGACGAGTTCGTTCGTTAGAGGAGCTGCTGGGCGCAGTGGCGGCGACACAGCCGCATCAGTTGTGGTAAATTTAGCGAAATCTCGTTCTACTGTGTCGCGCTGCAGCGGCTCGCAACTCTACATAATGATCAAGCGAATGGACAAGCAGAGAGACAGATCGCTGCTATACATTCGCGAGTCCTATGCTTGTATGTATTTATATTGCATAGTATGTATGTATGTGTGTGTGTGTGAAAGAAGAGAGATGTCCCCGCACTCACACCGATACTCTCCATGACCCGTACTCTCTGCACTCACACACACTCAAATTCGACCATTGTCTCTCTCAACTCGCATATTTTTTTACAGCTCTGGCGTACTGGACATTCGAACGGACATGAAGTTTACCAAGCTTGTTAAAGCGTAATCGTATCTTACCCGCAGATAGCTCCGATTCACCCTCTTCGAAAGCTCCGAGCAGTCGCAAGCTCAGCTCCGAGCTTCCAACACAAGCTGCCACTGCTTCTGCTCTCGTATGCGTGAGTCGCTTCGCGCATGCATGTATAAAAGCGCGCACCCACACACACTCGCGACGGGGGGATGATACGTGTAGAGCCTCTGGCCTGACTCGTACCGCACACTCCACGTATTGTCGTGCACTCCGCGACTCGAGTGTTTATTTGTCCTGACCGCTGCCGACTCTTTCGCGGCTCCCGTGGGAAAAAAGCTCCATCGCGAGTGGCTTTACTCTCGGCACTGCAGCGCTCGCTTTTGCAGCTTATTAAGGCCACGGCTTCTCTTTGTATTGGCGATTACCGATGAAAACTCACGTAAGAAACTCAAGCGCACTCACACACGCGCACCACACATTTACACATTCACAGCCGTGCGAATGGCCGAGACTCTGCCTTTAAGCCAGCTGTTGACGCGAGCTTGCGCCGGACTGACTCTCGTTAGCCGAGTCGCGCTTCGTCTTTCCTCGCGAGCTTTTCCAGAGGGAGCTTGCGACTGGATAAAATGCACAGGCTGCGCTACGCAGCGAACGATCAATCCTAGATGCGCAAGCGCCTGCAGCATACCAAACAGCCATGTGCCAACTTCCTCCTTCAATTTATTCTCTTTTCTTCGTAGTGAGACTTTTACTCTATCATGCATCACTTAAAACTGAAACTACTGCAAAAATTAGTCAAAACTCAAAATGTCCACATTTTTTCCATTCATTTCAATTCCATTCCAAAAAAAGTACAACGAAATTGGTATATGTTATAAAAGTTTATACTACCTATAATTAAATTACATCTGAGTCGACTTCAGTTATTAAAAAATCTACAACTAGTACATAAGATATTTTTTAGATCAAGTTCATTTTGCAGCATATTTAAAAATTTGGTAGAAAAATCCATGTACAAATTTAAAATTTATCAATCAACTGGAGAATATGTTGTTGCTGTTGTTCTCTCCACTCGACATCACCATCATCTCCAAGATTTCCTGCGTACTCTAATAAAAACAAAAAAACAAAAAATTAGTATGTGTCACGAAATTTTGCGAATTTGTAAATAAATTAAGAACCATACCTCGAACAATATTTCTGATTGTTTTTAAAGATGCCCTTCTTTGAGTGAGAATCTTGGTCACGCGTTGTTTGACAGTTTGTGTGCAACCGATGCATGCTTCTAGCAATATATAATCTACTAATTGCAGAGTAAATAAACCACCATTTAGTCTTTTCATTAACGTTTCTGTTTCATCATCGTCTTCCTAAAATGTTTTAATATCATTTTAATAAATTTATGTATTACACTATTGAAATTATTGTATATGTCATCAAATAAATATAAATACTTTTGAATTCTGCTCAACTTCTTCTACTTTTTCGAGGTATTTAAAGTGCAGTTCCATTAATCTGTCAATTTTTTCGTAATCATTTTCGGTAAATTTACTCAACAGTCTCTGTCTTTGTGTACCTTTGCAATTTCTTAACATACTAGCGATTATAGATACCACATGTTCTGAAATATAGAAAAATTAAAATTAATATGAAATTCAATTTCAATAATTTTGCTGAAATCAGTCTTATAAACCTTCGTGTTCTTCAGCAGTAACAACTTTTTTTCGATTTTTTGTTGGAGTTTTCATAAACAATGGAAATATTGTTCTTAACCCAAGAATATCAACGAATTTATTGCAATTATCTTTGCCATCTGGTCCATTCATTGCATAATCAAGCACTTTTAATGAACCATTGCGAGATAGTTTTTTTTCACGCAACATCAAATTCATGAGTTGCAATCCTTCCCCTTTGAGAAATCGTTCTCTATTAAGAGTTTCCATTAAACTAGAGCACAAAATGTCAAATAAATTTTCCATCAACTCCTGTTCTTCTGCACTTTGCGGGTCATGTCTTTTGTAGTACTGAAAAAAATATCAATTCTTTTAGAAAAAAATTAATTCAATAAAAATGTTTTATTAGTCAAACTCACAGCTAACTGTTGTAGAAGTACATCAATTCCATCCAAATCTCCCAAGAGAAGTCTATTTTCTTTGGTATTTTGTAAAAGAATTGACAATATTTCACTAGAGTATAATTTATTTGTATCAAATGGACCTTTCACTTTTATTCTCTTCAGAAGCCATTGAATAGCACCTTGTTTCCCAGCTTCTATACATAACTCTGGTCTAATTTCTAGCAAGCTTTCAAATATGGCTGCAATATATAAATGTTTCATTAAAAAAAAAAAAATAATCAAATAAAAGGAATATTTAAAAAATAAGTTTTACCTAATGTATTAAAAACTCCATCACTCTCTTCGCTTACAGACTCATCAAGTCTTTCTAAATTTTGTACAAGCAAAGCAAATAATTGTTGATACAGCAATGCATCAATTAGAGCATCAGCTTCCTCTGGTGCTTCATTATAAATATCTGAATCAACCAGCTCTTGTAATAAGTCAACAACACCAACAGCTATATCAGTATTTTCATGAGACAGTAATTCTATTAAAGATGGAACTACTCCTAAATCAACCATCTGTGGATACAACTCTGGATTTGTAGCAATAGCGTGCATTTCTTGTAATACATCATGAAGTTCAACCTCAGACTCCATAAATTTGTCTGGCTGATCAGGAAACTTCACCCTCATTTCTTGATTTCGTAAAGCTCTTTTTTCAAATAAAAGAATCATTCGCTTCAAAGATGTTTCATCTAATGGTTCAACTTCAGCAGCTTCAGTTTCAACGTATTTTACAATATCTTCTTTTTCTTCTTCAGTTAATTGTGGCTCTATAAAATCATTTTCTGGAGCTGGCAGTGCTGCTCTGCGTGGAGTTGGTGGTTCATTGGTATTTCTTAAAGGAGTACGAATAGGAGTTCTGTTTGGAGTTAAATCTGGTCTCCTCATACGTGGGTGATATGGAGTTCTATTAACTTTCTTTGCTCTTTTAGCATCCCACACATCTTCATCCTCTTCCTCATCATCAGCTGAACGTTTTGGAGTGCTTGGAGGCTAAACAAAATTACAAAGTATTTTGAAAATTTGAAATAAGATAAAATTTAACCTCTTAAAACACTTTTAAAATATATTAAAAAACTTACTTTATAAGACAGCAGTTCACCAATATCCATGTTTAACTTTTGATTTAGTATAAATGTATTTTAATACCACTAAAATACTGTTTAAAAGTATTTTTGTTTTTTAAGAATTTAAATGTCCAGTTTCGCAGGAAAATAATATTATTGGTGAAAGTTTGAGGTAAACTTTACAATTGAGACTTTTGAATGAACACACTTCGCCGCACGAAACTACGTACGTCACTGACAGTCGGAGCGACGATGTAGGATTTTACTGGCGTAGCTCAACATCACTGACGCGACACGGCTATCATTATATATATACAATATAGTATACTGCCTGTCAGAGAACACAGCTGGAGTGGAATATGAACTCATTGTATATTGAGCTTTTCAATACCCAAACAACGAAAAAGTACACGTCAGAAGTTCTATTATAGTTCAAAGTATTGATAAGTTTTTATTAAAAATATAAAATTGAAATTTTGGATAAAAAGTAAAGAAAAAATGGAGGTGTGCTATTATAAAACGAATTCTTATCTACAAGAAACACAAGATTTACTGAGCCATCTGGAAAAATCAAGTAACCTAAGTGCCGAAGATCGCGAAGAAATAGAACAGAAAATAAAAGAAAAATTTGAAAAAATCAACAGGTAATATATTAGAGATAGCTGTTACACTTTTCTTTCAAAAAGATTATTAAAAATCAATAATCAGTTGAAATAATCATTATAAATGATTAAAATATTAATGCACAAAATATTTTTTTCAGTAATTTTGACCAGTTGGATATTTTGGCCTCTAAAGTGCCATTAACAATGAGACAATCTGCTAAATTGAAAGTAGATCAATTAAAATATGATGCACGGCATCTATCAGCAGCTTTTGACTCTTGGAAATATATGAACTTTCAAAGACAGAGGGAAGCTAGCGAACGCGAAGAACTTTTATCTAGACAATTTACAACAAATGATCATGTTGACATAATGATAGATCATGTTGTACAACACAATACTAGTGTTAGAAATGCAGTTAATGGAGTGGATAATATGCTTGAACATGGAAGTGATATTCTTGACAATTTAAGATCACAAAGAACTACTTTGAGAGGTGCTCACAAACGTTTAATTGATATAGGTAATACTCTTGGCTTATCTAATACAACAATGAGGCTAATTGAACAAAGAGTGAAGTCAGACAGCTTTGTTTTCTTTGGTGGAATATTTGTTACTATTCTTGTTTTATTTATAGTTGTTTATTATTTCTTATGAACATTCCAATTAAAAATTAAGTTATGCCAAAGTAAAAAAAATTTATATCATGTACTATATTCAAAATTGAAATCTTCATTAACTTTTTTAGAAAACTAACACATCTATGTTGTATATTGGTTAAATTGTTATAATTATAATCTTTTAAGAAGTCAATTTGTAAATCGATTTGTAAAGGTATTATCTAAGCTAATGAAACATGTGTACAGAAAATGTTTGAACGTATTTTTTTATGCATCAAATTTAGAGGAAACTTCTTAGTTATTCAATTATATTTCTATTCCAATTATAACTGCTTATTAGCTTCAAATGAATTTAATTTCAATTAATTGATTTTTACTCAATACAAGGACTCAATCAGAATCTTCATTCTGACTGTTTTTGCCAACAAATAATTTAATCCATTAATTTTGATTGCATTGCGGATTAATATTATGTATAGTAAACTAGATATGAAGTAATTCATATGGAAAAAAGATATCTCCATATATTTTAACTCCTGTTTTCTTAGTTGTACAAATTGTCATATAATATGTGTACAATTATTTTCTGTAAATAAATTAATTTATTAAAAATTACACCCATCACTCCTCATGTAGGCTTACTTACAACCATTTAGTTGAAATCATTTTTTATCAAAGTTTTGGATAGATTTTTTCTCACCTTTTTCTCATATTTTTCAGAATCATAAAATTTTAGCGTTTTTCTAGTAAACATTGTGCGTGAAATCAGTTACTTTTTTCAACTTCTAAAGTGGGATTTTCCGTTGAAACTGACGAATAATTCGTTGCTGCCTTTGTACAAACAGTTTTGTGAATGTATTTACGAAAAATAAATGATTAGTTTTAGTCAAGTACTCGTTCCGAAAAATGGAAATTATTTTGTTGCCCTCGTTATATTCGGTCGACAATTGACAACCCGATTTCACGATACCCATCGCCCTAATCACCCATGTCGCGCACCAGTAATGTAATAATTCTCGAGTTTGATAAATGCTATAATACATTCGAAACTCGAAAATTACTTTCACTTTGTATAGTACTTATATTGAAATGATTCTCACAGCAAAAAAAAAATAGGTATAAGTATAGTTCAACGTGCAAATCAAAATGCACGATATTTTTTCTCTTTTCGGCGTTATTTGGAACCTCAAAGAATTAAGTATTTAATGCTAGCTTTGTATTCTTCTTACAATTTTACACAGAACAATATCTATATGAGTTATTATTACCCATTGTCGAATAAAATAATTTAAAAGCTAAACTTTTAGGACCTTTGAAATGTTAAATTTATTTTTATATAAATATGATGTCACAGGCCGCTCGGGTGGCGTCGGGTGGTTTCAGCGCGTAATCGGCTGTTTGAAAAACTAATTGCTATTTTTAAAAATATTCCAGGGTGATGGTGCATCAAAAAGTTACGTAAAAAACTTAATACGTTGGTACTCATAGATTTCATAAATATACTATGAATTCATGCAAATATATGGCCTATTATGAATTCCAAGGTGAGCCTTGGTATCTCCATTATACGAGTAAGCTGTATAACATGTATAAAACATAAAATACATATTCTCATAATGCCATTCTTAGGATACGCCGAAAATTGATCCGAAAAATAAGTTACCCCTCCACTCTCATCTGTGGACTTTGCTGGCTAAAACCACAAAACGTGCAACCATAGCATAGGTCGAGTTTCTTTTTTCTTTCTCTTTTGTAAACGCCGAGCTTGTGCGCGGCTCTTTCTCTGTCTTTCTCTCTCTCTCTCTCTCTCTTTTTCTGTCTCCCATCATCATCCCGCTTTTTTTTGTAAGTTCGCCTTCTCGTCGTGGACCCTCTCCCCCTTTACTACGCGATTCCCCTCTTCTTAGTTCTTGGGCTGCAAAAAGGAACGGCGACGGCGGCTGCGGGCTGTGCGGCGGCAACAACGTATATGCCGAGGTGAGCTGTTGCCGTTACCGCTGAAACTTGGGATATTGCGACTTGCGACTTGCAGAGAGGAGGCCCCCGAGCCCCGAGCGCTCGCTCGGCTCAGTTCAGTTTACCTGTGCCACCGATCGACGCTGGACCACGACGCTCTCCGCTCCTCGTGACGATCGGCTCGACGCGAACCACACCGACACGACTGGTACCTGGTCGCTTGGAATAGCTACGCGTTTTCTCGGCCCTGCAAGAGGATCGTCGGCTAGGCGTCGATTTCTAAATCAGCTCAGTGTTTGCAAAAAAGTCCGGTAGCCCTGGATGGGTTTGAATTCAGTCCACGTATCTAATCAGCTAGTCGTGACTAGATCCACACTCATCCAAGGATGTTGGACCAGCAGCGGGACGACGCTCCATGGAAAATCGGGCTGATTCGCGCGCCAAATCGACACGATTGCGTGCACCAGCGCAGCATCTCTAGAATCCGCGATAACACAACATTGTAAAGTCGAAATTAAATTATTTGCAGCGTTGGCAGGTTGTCGGGCAGAGGAGGAGGAGGAGGAGGAGGAGGAGCACGTATTTGCGTAATTTTGCAATGAGTGAAATGAGTCCTCGGAGCCACGAGGCGAAGCAGTTGGATTCGCTCACGCGGAGCTAGCGCGAGCTGTATAAAATCGGTGAATCGAAGAATTAATGGCCCCTTCGGATTCCTATGGGTTTCTTTGTGTCAGAACACCTGCCGCGTTCCTTTCCCCTCGTTCTCCTGTTATTTTCTCTTTCTCGCGTTTTCTTTCTTCGAGCCATGGTCCCGCGCGCGCGCTGCGACGTTCTCTCTGCTGCTGCTGCCAGCTCCTCGATTCTCGGGCTCTACTACTATATAGCTGCATGCGATGCGAGAAGAGAGGCAGTCGTATAGTCGCCGGAGCCCAAAGGGTCCTGGGCTGGTTTTTATTTTTCTCAAAGCGGCTCCCGCGCGCGCTCGGTGGTGTGCAGTCGGCTTGCGATACCCTATATACAGTACATAGGTGTATAGCTTGGCGATAATGCGCACGGATCTATGCGATCGCCTTATAGAGCGCGGCTGTATACAGCGCGGGCCTATATAATGCACGAGTAGTAGCTGTTTCTCTCTCCTCCATCTTTTCTCTCAACGGCGTCCTTTCTTTTTTCTATATGCACACGAGCATAATCCTTTCTATCTCTTTTTCCTCTCCTTCGAGTCCCAACGTTCCCCGAATAACGGTAAAAATTGTGCGAGCACCTCCGTATATACTAGAGTCGGAGTTTAGAAAGAGAAAGAGACCGGTGTAAATCTTAGCTCACAGCCGACTCTCTCCCTCCATTATATCATCGTAGATTTATACCCGTATTTTGCTCGCAACGCCAGCCTTTCGGTGGCTTGGTTTTACTTTTTCCTAACCGTACTCCTAATCTTACCTATGCCTATCCTAAATTACATGCGTATCTAACATTTTCAATAATTTATTTATTTCCTTTACATTTTACTATTTACCTGCAAGGTGTGCAAACGAAAAACGAACGCGTTTCAAACCAATGAACTTACAACGAAAAAATTTAACTCAACTGATCTTTCACAATTTCATGAGCGCTTTAGAATTATTCTTATTCAAATTTAAGGCATCTGAGCGTTGAATGTACAAGTACTAGTTCCGTTATTTTGAATAACAGATTAGACGCGAAGCCTAATTACGCGCGTATTCAATCTAATTTCTACGTGCTTATAAGATTTTATTGTTATTAACCTACCTATCACGGCTATATTAAATTGAACAAAATTTGAGCATATTAATTTATAATAAAATTTCATGAAAAAATATTTAAACTAATAACGACAAGATAGCCCTCGAATTATTCAGGCGAATTAATATACCCCCTCTCAAAATAAATATTAATCACAATACTAAGTAATCATCATGTTCAAGAGAATTGCACATAAAAAGTATATTTTCAGGAAAATTTTACATCCATTAATATTTATATACTACAGGCAAATGAAGTTGCACATAAAAGCACATTCATTATATTATATGTTTATCTTAAAATACAACTTGATCAAAACTGATGACATTAATTTGACCCATTTTAAGTAGTTATAGTTTTAATTATAAACAGCAATTCCTTCACTCTCTATAAATATCTTTACACATAATTAATTTCATGCTTAAAATATCTATACACTATATATTTTTATTGTAATGAAAAGTTCACTTTATCATTAAAAATCTAAGCCAAGTTTATGTACAATTTGTTACAATCATAAAAATACAAAAATTAATTTAATTGTATGATAATCTTAGAAATCATTTCAGTACAATCAAGTCTTTAATGAACAATAAATCAATTTGTTAAACTTTTGCACAATTGTTTTGCACTGTTATAATATTGACAATTTAATGAAGAAAAAAAAATATCAACAGATTTCAAATATGAAATTTAAAAATTTTCCCTGTAGTCATATTCTTGGCAACAAAATTTCATACAATGTTACTAATTATTAATATTTATTAAATTTAATTATCTGCCAGCTTTGGATTGCACATAACAGTTCATAATGATTATGAATGAAAAATGTAGTAACAGTATTGGAATGCAGATTATTTGAAAGAAAAATAATATTCTTGCACCTGAACCATGCAATTTATTTCTGATGTACAGTCATTTTTAAAGGCACGAATTAAATACTACTAATTTTCATGGCCATAATATGCTGGATTTGGTTGCATGTAAATTTCATACCAGAGCAAACGCGAGCGTGCTCCTCGATTCACATCCAAAAAATGCTACTCAATGGGACTCATTTCTTTGCATAGAATCCTGTCTCAACTTCCAGATAGTATAGTTTTTGTATTTTACACATAGAAAACTTTGTCACTTAAGCTATGCGTAGAGGCCTTTGATCAGAAGACAATTTTCCTAGCAATAAGCCTAGCATCTTCATTATATCAGGTATTCTGAGTCTGTTCAAGACTCAATTGAGCCATTCCTAATTTTTTATCAAATCCTGAATCATTACTTGTTTCTCTTTTTTTTTCAAGTACAAGTAAATCAGATTCATCCAGAGTTACTTTGATTTGTTGATGTAATTCAGCTGCAGTACGCTTGATGGCCATTTGACGATCTTTAATATTCATAGTACACTGTAGTAAGCCATTCCAAGGTGCTGCAGCATTGTGACCTAAGTAGAGTTCACGCCATAGTTCAATACTTACAGGAGCAACACTAGGCCAAATTATTCCAGGATTGGCCTCATATAAAGGATTTATATATTTTTCCAAAATATCTGGTTGATTCATATAAGACCACAGACTAGTAGTTAATTGAGGGATTTTCAAGCGATAACGCTCAGACTCAGAGTCACCTTCAATGCATAAAAAATTTATTAGATGAAAGTTTCACTTAATACTTGATCAGTAAAAATTAATTACCTAAAAATGTTCCGAAACTGGAATAATAAGCATTTTTGTAAAAATCAATTAATAATTCAGTTGTGTATTCAAAACTCAATTGAAATTGATAATGCAATTGATATAGACAGTCTAAAAATAGTACAAATGTTGGAGCGTCCTGTGAATTTTGACCATAAGTGTAATAAGCTCCATGTCGAGTCCTAGTGAAAAATGGATGCCCAGCTTGTAACCATTCTCTTTCAATAAGAGCTTGTAAACCTCTCACTGTTCTACAATCAGGATTTAAAATTATTTGTACTAAACTTGTTACTAATAAAGTTGTATCGCGTCCATGACCACCTGAAAAGTATTGGAGTGAATGATTTTTGAGTAAATTATGTAGAAAATTTTATGAAAATATTTTATACCATGCACCAGTACAGCAGTTTGCTCTTGTTCCAGACACTGAGCAGTAACACATGCTGCATTCATAGCATCTTGAACCGAAGTTAACCATTTACTATTATCTAATTTTGATAACCAATTAGATGTAGAACAATTCAAATCATTGCAAGCTTCAATAAGTTTAGAAAAACTTTCTGATAGTTCATAAGGGCGAGGAATAGCTTTGTGTGATTTTATCCATTGAGGGTAGGCTGCATCTATTTCAGTACCACCCCCTTTGGTTTTAGAATTCTGAGCTTGAGTTGAACTGCGGGTATCAACTATGACCCTAAAATTTTTTTTTTATCATAACAATTTTTTAAATTAAAATGTAGCAAAACCAAAAATTTTACCCTCTTTTGCCTGGTCTTAAATAGGCATTCAAAAGAATTTCATCGCCCCGACATCTTTTGCCTACTTGGCCACATAGAGGTTGACTACTTCTGATTAAAATACCCTATCAAAATAAATATTTTAATAATATGAATTTTTATATGATAACATTAATAAATAGTTTTGACATTACTCCTCCATCGTGTCTGTAACATAAGACAGGAAATCTTCCACTGTCCCTAAAATTAGCTGATGAGACAATTATTTCATCTTCTATATGTTTTGGTACTACGATCTCAGCAGAATAAGAACTGCAAACTTTATAATCTTTATTGATTTGACTGATTCTCCATTCATCACAGTGAGCAGTTACTAGATGAGACCATTCTGAATTTGGTTGAAATAATGTCCACCCATCTTCGAGTTGTACTTTAGAAATATTTAAAGATGTAGGTGTATAAAAAAATGGGTACTGGTAAGTTTGTCCTTAAACAAAAATAATAAATGATTAAATGTATAATTTTAAGATAATTTTTTAACAAACAACAAAAACTTTTAAATGGTTTATGACTTACCTAAGCAAGATAAATTTTCTATTGTTTCAGCAACTTTATGCAAGTGACTTACAGATGTAAACTCTAACTGATAGATGTTGAAATCTTTACATTTTAAGATAATATTGCCTCCTGGACTTTGATTATACAATTTTTTTTCCATAACATCGATATTTCTGTATAAAAGCTTTTGATAATTAAAAAATGATTATTATAGTAGATTCTGCCCTGATATTCTTTAGAAAATGAAAATGATGTATGATAAAGTAGACTTACCCATAACTCTTGTTGATTATCCTTTTGCCTATCCGAAATGATAAGATGATGACCACTTATACAAAGTGTACCTTCGATTTTATATTGTTTTGTGCGTTCTTTTGTTCTATTTATTAGAACAACATTGTCGACTCGAGGAATGGTTATCAAATCGATAAATTCCATTGTTTATTGAGTAATTGTCACGATTCACAAATGATCAAGTTTATTATAATTTGACACTTGTACATAACCTACTTTGCAATAAAATAAACTTGCTGCTATCTCTATTTCTTGCAGCTGATGTTTGTAACAAAGTCGTGTCAGTTGCACCGAGAGGAAAGTCTAAACAGCACTGACTGTCAAAACATGCTTCTTCATTATATGGTATTATAAAATTATTTGTTTTTGTTTTCGAAAAAATTTAAAGTATACATATTTGAATTGATATAAATTGTTATTCTCTATTTAAAGTATTTTATGCGTTCACACAGTGTACTGTGTTTTTTCGTGACGCATGCTCTTAGTCCTTGAATGGCACTGACAGGTTGAATATTGAGTTGTTGAAAGTTCGCTTTTCGCTGTAGCTGCGCCTGAACTAAAATTGTTACATTCATTCATGAATTATTATGAATCATTTATGGATACTGAAAATAAAACTATGAATTCATTGTTTCTTAGGATCCGCGAAGCTTTTTAAAAAAATAATCAGTGATAAATGAGTTCGAATTTTTTATTGTCACTTTTGGCATCATCGACATTCGAAAACGTATTTGGCGATACATTATTGCTACGAAGAGCGTAAATTCATTATCTTTTAGTAATAAAATTCGACTCATTTCGATCGAAGACCATAGAAAATACCTCAATTTTTTAATGCACTTTATTTATTATTTCGCTGATAATAAGTTTGATTTTTATTTGCATTTTTTTACTTAAAATTTCTTTGAATTTGTAAAAAATAAAAAGTAGACTAAAAGAAATGTTAATTAATATGTTTTTTTTAACTATCTGATTTCCCAGAAAAAAAAAATCGTACATGATCATAACAATCCTATTTTGGTCTCCATTTGGGCATGAATCTATCTTTGTAATCGGCGCAAGGGTAAAACTGTAAAAGCGATGTATGATTAAGAGGGAGCCACTGACGAGACTTGCGGATCGTGGACTGTGTTCTGACTTCTGAGTTGTGTAAAAGGTAAGTAACAGCTCAATACTCTTACTTTGTACTTTGTCTATCTACCAATTAAAAAAAATCTTTTTCACAGATTTAGTCACAAAATTTAAGGAAATGTCAGATATTAGAAAATAATGATTTGACTTGAGGTATGAAACATCATGTGGACCAATGATCTTTAACAATTTTTGAGTACTTGATTGGATGAATTAGGGATGCCATCTATTCATAGTAATTATACTTTTTTCAACTTGAGTATCTATTATTTAATTAGAACTGTTATCAATTCAATGAGCCGTTTAAATATTCAATGAATGTTTTTTTAAGTTTCTGTTTTATTAAACTATTTTGATGATGGGTGTCATTTGTACATTCTGTTTACTAATGTGCAATTCTCACAATAAGCATCTATTTTTATGCAATACTTTAATTAAGTACTGGTTAAATTCTTAAATTATTAAAAAAATTAAATTTTTCAAGCTCTTGTAGGAATTGTTAGTTATTGCAAAAACAATTTTATAGTAGTCTTTAATCTATTCATGAATAATTGAATCTATAACAGTCATTTTATTTTAAACAGTAGAGTGATACAAATAAGAAATCAATAAGTGAATTTTATCTTCATTACAGTTTTTTTGGGTTTTTGAATGAATTATTGAACCATAACATATATTATTCAATTCACAATTTGTTGGCATAACATACTTATATTCTAAAAGAATTTGTGAACATGCTTCTGAAAAGTCATTTATTAATATTGTTATTAAAAATGTTGTTAGTTTTATAGGTATCAATATCTTTATCAAATATTAATTGTTTACATCATGAGAAGGGTATTAAAAATGATGATAATTCTAGAACTCTTTAATCTACACTGGTATGGGTTAACATCGTTCGAATGGTGGAACGCTGGAATATTGTATGCTTATACATGTTCCACCATTCGATTCAATCGGACCACCGACCAGAATCGATGTTAACCCAGTGTATACTAAAGTGCCCCCTACATTGAAATAGCTACACTATTCAACAAACAGAGTCAGTACAGAATTTATTGCTTCTCTAATAATTTACAAAAATAATATATCTATCCTTATTTGTTCTGCATTATTTATTTTGATGATATTAATTAGTAACTGAGGATCTGAATGAAGTCTCAAAAAATCAATTTTTTTCAACAATTTGTTGGGGTAGGTTTATGATTAGTTCCTTTAAATCTATTTCAGGCCATGTATAAACTCTTTAAATAATTGTAAACATATTTTATCAAGGAATATAATAAACTTATGTTTCTTTTCAGGTAATACTGAAAGAAACTAAAGCATGGAATTGAATCAAGTAAATGAAAACAAGAGTGAAAAGAGTAGTTTAAATAAAATGGAAGCCTCCATCCAAGATAAGCAAGAAAGTAATGATAAAGAAATGAATCAAAATTCTAATAATATTGAACCAATGGAAGTCGAAGAGAACTCTGAACAAAGTGGAATCAAGAATGAAAATGAAGAAAAAATTCCAGAAAACGCAAATGAACAATTACTTAAAATTGAGAAAATTAATTTGAAACAAGAAAATTCACAAGAAGTAGAAAAGAAAAACACTCTTGATTGTAAAATTGATGCTTTTGATGAGAAAGATGTCAATTATCTAAAAGAGAATAATGTTTCTGTTTCTACTGAAAAAATTGCAAATATAGATTCCAAAGATATTAATCACAAACCAAAAATATCAGAGGTTGTGAATAGTAAAAATGATCCTTCAAAAAATGAAGTTGAAGCCTACAATAACATAGGTGAACAAGACGATTTGAAAAATGAAAAGATTGAACAAGAAAAAGTATCAAATTCAAGTAAAGATGATAGTTCATCAGAAGTAATTGAAAAAACAAATGTATCACCTAAAATTGAAAGTAGTACCTCTGTTATTGAAACTATAAGAAAAAGGAGAACTGCTACGTAAGTTATCTATATTTTTTGCCATGTGCAAGTTTACTGAAAAATCTATATAGAAACTTCTGAACAGTATACTGATGTAATTGGCTCTGAAAATGATCATTTGGTAATCTACAATGGTTATAATAAATAATTTCTGTTTTAGCAGCTGCAAGATTAAAGTTAAGGCAACCAAGACTCTAACAAAAGAATCCCATGATAGCACTGACAAGGTTGGAATAAATCAAAAACGTTTTGAGAAAGGTGATGCATACTGTTGGAGATGCCATAAAGAAGGAGTTGAAGCTCGATGCTCTAAATGCCCTCGTTCTTGGCATCGGCGATGTATGGGTGGAGCACCACCCCTTACTTGTGCAGACTGGGTATGTCCAGAATGCTTAAGTATAGAACGTGCTGATAATTGTGACACCCGATCTCCTGCAATGACTCTTGTTACCACAGACCAACTTTGTATGATGTTGAGACATGTTGTGTCAAGAATGCGTGACCAGGCAGGAGTAAGAAATTTTAAATTTTCAGATTGTATTCTTGTGAATTGCGCTTATGATCATAGTTTTAATTTTTAGTCTGAGCCTTTTTGTAAAGCTGTCAAAGAAGAAGAGGTTCCTACTTATTTAGACTATGTTGTCAAACCTATGGATTTGAGTTTACTTGAGTCTAATGTTCGAGCAAAAAAGTACAAAAGCACAGAGGGATTTATGGCCGATGCTAAATGGATTCAACACAATTGCATTGTCTTCAATACATGTTCGTTTATTTAAAAATTATATTTTTTGGGCAAACTAAATTAGTTTTAAGAATTACCTCAATAATTTAATTCTCTAGAAGAAAGATTTATGGTATAATATTGTTGTAACTTTCATTATATTTTCCAGGTTCATCAAAGTTAACAAATACAGCAAAACAAATACTTAAAGTGGCTCGTCAAGAAATTTGGGAAATAGAAGCTTGTCCAGATTGTTTTGCTCATGGCCGAAACTTACAGCGTCCTTTAGTTTCATGGTTCATAGAACCTTGCCAAAGACCTCATGCACTTGTTTGGGCAAAATTAAAAGGTTTTCCATTTTGGCCAGCCAAAGCTATGCCTCGAGTTAATAATCAGGGCCTTATTGATGTACGGTTTTTTGGAGAACATGATAGAGCTTGGGTATCTCCTAAAGATATATTTCTGTATTCCAAAGAATCCCCTGCCATTTTGGGTAAAAAGAAAAAAGAAGAAATGGAATTGGTTCTCAAAGAAGTTGAAGAGCACATAGGAAAGCTCGAACATGCATTTGGCGAATTTAAGTAAGTAATATTTTTTATATTAATAAAATATTTTGTTATTCTATTCAAAAACACACATTTTTAGGTATGCTGTTGGAAAAGTACCATATGATCCGCACAATGAGAATCAAATAAAAGCAATGTTACCTTATTATGACCCTGTGCTAAATAAACGTATTGATTCTGTGAAATCAGACGATTCAAAAACTAGGAATAGCAAAAAAGCGATGCTTTTACTCAAACAAAATATGTCACCAGTAGTAGTGACACAAAAAGTTGACAAAATGTTACCTATGAAACCTCAAGTAGCGCTTAGGAAAGAAGATAAAAAAATTGAACAGCAACCAGAAAAAGAATCGATAGTGCATACACGGAAAGTAGCATCATCGCCTGCTAAAAGGACGGAAACAGGAGATAATAAAAATGACAAAGAAATAACACCAAAACCAGGGGTGGATATCAAATCACGAATAGCAGTGAAACCTTTACCTTCGTTAAAACCGAATGGCACCATTGATCCTCATGATAGAACTGTAAAAGTGCAGACGCGAAAAAGGAAAATTGCAGAATTGAAAAATTCTACAGAAACTCCCAATAAAAAGATATCTACAACTTCTGATGCTGATACTCTAGTGGTCTCTCCAGCAGTTTCTTTGGCTCCTTCTCCTAAAAAGCTCAAGAATTCGCTACCTGAAACGAACTCCTCTGAAAACACTACAGATAATAGTTTAACTAATCCAGTTTCGTCTGTTGCTGCTGCTACCACAATATCAGAATCAAAGTCTGTGGTAAAAGTTAACAATGGTGAATCACAGCAAAAACGTACAGTTGCTGCTGTGCGAAGAATCGGTAGTACAGGACAAGTTAAGAAAATAAGAGTAAATCATGCCCTAAATCCAGAAGATCTTACAATTCTCAAAGTAACTGGTGGAAATATTAAAAGACGTAATATTATCCGAGCTACGCCAGCTGTCAACGATGTTTCAGACAAAAACAATTTGTACAAAACTGTTACAGTGACCGGTAGTGGAAAACCCAAAACTATATTTGTAAAAAAAAATTCATCGCTGCTAAGTCCTGGTAACTCGCCGAAACTCTTACTTAAAACCGCGGCTCATATTAGCGGTAAAAGACCAAACGAAAAAGAAACCGTCAAGGGGATGATCGTCCGTAAACAGTCTGTAGTGGAAAAAGACCCACTGAGTATTAGTAGTAAACCTATGACATCGATACCAGTCACCGGGAAAAAGGAAGGTAATTCGATAGTCTATTACACTTTTAAACCTCACGTTAAAGATAATAGTCCCAAACAGACACATGATAAAGAATCAAACAGTACGATCTCGGGCGTCAACGCAGACAATAAAAGTGATCAAGTTAAGGTAAATTTTTTGAATGGCTCAAATGTATTCATCATTCAATAGCTTAATACAATTCCTTTTTCATTAAATAGACTATAGGGTCAAGAAAAATTGCTAAAGCTCGTAAATCACTCACGACCAAATCAGTACGTGATTCAACTAGCTCTTCGCCAACAGCGGCTGCAATGAATCAGTCCCTTCAAATGTCAAAGACGGTAGTTTATGTTGCGGGGTCTCCTCAACTCACCAAAGAAAAATCCGATAGCATGAGCAAAGTGCCACCACCGGAAGCTGGACCAATATCAACTCGTTTACATAAATATTCAAAAGAATTGACTTCTAGGATCTCAGAAATGATCGTCAATTTGATTGAAGAAACGAGTGAGGCTAAAACCGGATTAGCTGATGATAATGAGGGAGTCATACACATTTTAAAACTAAAAATGGAGCGTTTAAAATGGTCCCATCAACAAGAAATCAACGATCTAAAACTTCAACATGGTTAGTAAAAAAATTGCGAGCTAAAATTTATGTATTTTCTATATTATTACTCTACCAACAATTTATGATTGCAGAACAAGTTGTTCGGGAGTTAAAATCCAATTTCGAAATTGAACGTTTTCGAACACTGCAAGATGCTCGTCGAGAAGCCGAAATCGAAAAGCTGCGTTGCATCGAAGAAACAAAACGCAAACAATGGTGTGTTGTTTGTGGGCGCGAAGCCATGTTCTATTGTTGTTGGAATACGGCTTATTGCGATTATCCTTGCCAGCAAAAGCACTGGAACACGCACTTGCACACGTGTGCTCAAAAGACTAATTCGCAAACTTTGTCTCCTCAACATCAAAGACCACAATCCGTCTCACCTCCACCTGTTGTAACGCAACCAATGCCCAAGCTTGTTATAAGCAGACCCCCACAACAGCAGGAACAACCTCAACCCCATCAAACACTTCTTGTCAAAAGGAACTAATTTGCAGTTATTGTAAAGTTACTTATTAATTATTTCCTAAATTGTATTTATTCGTAATTCTTATCAAGAAATTTAAGTATTTTTTAAGTTTCATAATGACTATAGTCATGCATATTTAATCTGTATATTTTGAGGCAGCGTCAGAGTGTTAGGCATTGTTGAATGGACACAAGTAGGTGCAATTTATTTAAGTAATTATAGCATGTGATTGTCTAAGTATTTTCATGTACGGTTTTAATGTACACCTCATACATAACTTGAAACTTTTGGAGTATATTTATAAATGATCAAAGATGATTCTGAAAATAGTCGTTGATAGTATTTTTATTGTGACAAATGAAATGAATCGATTTTTGAAATTGATCACGTTGATCAGCATGATCGCACTTAGCAATGCCGCTAAAATTTTTCAGGTAGAGCATTACTAGTTGTTGAGGTCAAATTTTTTGTTCTTATAAATAGCTTCTGTTGTGTTGAAATGGTTAAATTAATATTTGAGTCATCCCGTTAATCTTTAATTTGAAAAATTTACCAATTAAGCTTGTTATAGTTGATTTTTATTAATTGTATATTCTTTTCAAAAAGATGTACAAATTTTTTGATTTTTTTATGATAAAAAATATATCGATACTACGCCGATTTAAACGCGTAAATAATTGTTAATATATAAATGATCAGTGTTTTTATTTGAATCCATGTACTTTAATTTAATAACTTGTGGGTAAAAAATATTTGTGAGTCTAATTATATTGAATCGTTCAACTGTGAACAGTTTGAAAATAGGTTGAGAATAGTATGAAAATGCAAGTTTAATGTAGACTAGAAATGTAACTATCTATGATAGTTAATGTACAGTGTAGTTTCTCAATCTAAATTTTATAAGACATTTTCATGATTTTTCTAATAAAATATGTACACCATACAAAATTTTCGTATAGAAATTAAGATACCCACTGTATATTTTGGAATATGGTTAAATATGTGAAAATAATAAACTTTTTCAATGAACCTTTTAAGTTATTTTATTGTAATTTTTTTAGATGTTTTACTTTGCTTTCTTATTCTTAATCTTTCTTAAGTAAAATTCAAGTTCTTTGCCTTCCAGAATATAGCCATCTGAACGGCCACACTGTCCAGGTCTGCTCGCGATGCAAGCTAAAAAACAAAATGTAGGATTACATTACGAATTTGAGCTTTTATCTTAATTACTTTAATTCATTCATATCAATCATAATACACACCTAGAACTCTACCAGTAGCAAACTGATCTTCAAGTGCTGGTTCAACCTTAGCAACTCGTTGTCTAGCCTTGTATTTGGCCAAGCATTTCTTGGACCTTTTTTTGTTGAGGATTTCTTCCTCAGCTTCAGTCTGTTTAAAAGAGAGAAATTTTTTATAGTAAAATGTGTATGATGAAGTTTAAAGTTTATGTAGCATTTTTAACTTTGTCAGTACGCTGTGGGAATGTGTCAACATAGCACTCAGAGTAGGTAAGTTTGTCATCATTGAATAATAATATAAGTTAGAAGACATTTCAATTTTTTTAAAAATTCTTACCAATTTTGCTCCACGTTTACGTCCTAAAGGTAGGGCATAATGAGCCTCATACCATTGTCTGAATGGAGTTGCATCTATGGATACAATACAATTCTTGACAAGAGTTTTTGTTCTAACAAGTTCATTGTTAGATGCATTATAGACCACATCGATGATACGGGTCTTGCGAGCACGACCTTCTGAACCCCAGGCGAAGTTACCAGTGTCAAGGCGCAGAGCCCTGTATTTTTTGTTTCCACCGCGGGTGCGGACCTGTTACAAAGAAAACAAATGAATCAATTTCTTTGAAATATTAGTTTTAAAAATGTTCATTTTTTGTAATTCATCAGTACGCTGTGGGAAAATGTCTTCATGACACTCTGAGATTTATATGTATCATCATAATAAAATAAATAAATAAATAAATAATCAAATTTTCAAGTGCCAACTTACAGTGTGAATTCTTTGTGGCCCCAATTTTGTATTGGCAGCTGGACGTCCCAATTCGAACTTCCTCTTCTTGCGTACAAGAGGCCTTTTGCCTCCTGTCGCTCGCCTTTTGTGAAAATGATCTTGGGAAATTCCTAAAATATGAAAAATACCGCATTATAGATTCATCAGCTTATAGGCAGCCATTTTAACATAACCATAAACAACGATATTCTTATAACATGTGCAAGGATGCGTTGTAAACAAATCTATCCGGAAAAATGATTTTACATTTTCAACCAGACAAAATTTTGATTTGATCTATTTGATTAACACTAAAGAATGTAATATTAAACGCATAAATTTATATCCACGTTGTCGGCATGTGGCACGTTCACAATTTAACTATAACTTTCACGATCAGCAGTAAAATAAAAAATATTGAGATTAAATATAACACTAATTGACCAGTGAATAATTGACCAACCCTTAATGCATAAATAATTTGTTTCAACAACGATTTTGATGGATTTTTTTAATTCATATACAGCAGTCGCAACTTACCCATCGTGATCACCGAATAGGAAAGAGTGGATTCAGTGCAGGGTTAAGAACGACGGTAAAAGTAGTCCACAAGAGCGCGCTGCTGCAGGCTGCCTTCGCCTTTTCGAGGCTCGAGATTGGCAGTTTGACTGTTGGCACTATAAAATTAGGCAATGGCATGGTATGAGTGGGTCCTTTACTTCTTGCTTGTATATTTCAAACATTAAATGAATGGTTCACGTTATAAATGTGAAATCTTTATTAAAACAACCAACTTCCTTATGGAGTACCAATTCAGAGATTCTGAGATCAATTAGTTTTAATACCTACAGAATGTTTTTTAAGTAATTTGATTTTTCAGAAATTCCAATCAATCGAAAACAAGCCATAGATCAATCACGATTGAAATTCGATTTGTTACCGGCGCCAAAAAATGATTTCGAAAAGATGAAGCCTGCTCAATTAGTTTTAATATTTACACAATGCTTTATGAATAATTAATAAAAAAAAGATTATTTGAATATTACGAATCTAAATTGTAAGCGTTTTGAATTTTGCTTTATTTTCATACTAACAATATATTACATTTTAATATAAAGTTACATTCAAACATAAACATGATTAATGACAATTACTGCTGTATAATTACTTATATAATTTTGTATGCAATAAATACTTTTCGTGGTAAATTTACCGCAAATTTTAGGTAAATTAAAAAATTATTTATAAATTTATTAAAAGGAATGTTCTACATAGAAACTTCTAAAAGTTTTTCGTTACAAGTTAAAGTACAGATTCATTTTGATAGCTGACATTCACCATGCCTAGATATATTAATATCATCACAAATACGAACGATAGAGCTTCGTAATTTTTATATGAAACGGTTTGATGAAAAAATCTTGAATGTGATTGTCCTATATTTGATCCGTGCCACAAGTCTTTAAATCTCGCATAATTGAGTATAATTTTTTGTAATTATATTTTAAAATTATCTATAATTAAATTGTTGACGTTGATTGATTTACGAATTTTCTGTAAGAACAATTTTTTATCATTATTTGATGTTATTCAAGATTTATTTTTGAAGAACTAATATTGGGTACTTTATTATTTTTGGTAAGTCTTGATATCGACAAATGTATTTGTGACCTAGTCCATATGATGCATTTATCCTTGTCATTAGAATTTGTCCAGCATTTGCTGTATGCAATACTTTTGCAGCAGTAAATAACTTTTTCATAAAAAAAATAATACTTTAAATGAACTTTATCAGAAAAGATTATGAAAAGCTAAGTTTTACCTTTTCTCCTAGAGCAAATGGAACCACTTTATCATCTTCTGCATGTAAAATCATAATTGGACAATTAATTTTTCCTATGTGCTTGTCAGATTCAAAGCGCAATCCATTATAATAAAGAGGTTTCACAATAGCCCAATCAAACCATGGTAAATGCTTAAATATCTGGTAATCAAATTAGTTTTGTATATTTTATATCAGACAATTTTTATGTTATTTAATGTCCAAGAGCAAAAGAGCAAAAAATTATTGTTGACTTGTCAAATTTTCAAGAAGCACTAAATTTTACAAAATTCAAGTTTTGAAATTATATTTCAATCAAATTAAATAGCTGTTACTAATTGTTTATTGAAAATTTTGGTTGTTCAATTGTTAATAAAATCTTTAAATGGAAAATGATTCTTCAAATATAAAAGTACCTGAGCCAATGGATGCTCGCTTATTTCATCAGCAAGATTGTTGAATGGCGATTCCAAAATTAATCCAGCGGGACTAATTTTTTCACTTGCTAATATTGCAAGCACATGTGCAGAAACCCTAGGAAAATCATAATTTATACTCAGCTTACTAAGTGCATTGATTTTACATTTGAAACAAAATAAAAAACATAATCAAATCAAATAGTTTGGATGTCATACCCAGTTCCAAGAGAATGCCCCCAAACAAATACTGGTGCAGAATTATTTACAGTTTTTAATACCCATTCAACAATATATTTACTATCATTGACAACTCCCATTTCATCAGGATCAACATTATCGCTATCACCATAGCCTGTATAAAGTGCATTATAGATTAATCATTTGAATACAAATCATTAAACAAGCTGAAAAGTTATAGAACATTTTACTTCTGTAGTCGAAGCATATAACATGAAAATCAAGACTTTGAAATAATCTATACAGCTCTAGCCTGTGACTACTGGCTCTGTTACCACTGTTTCCATGCATATACAAAAATATTGGTCTGGTGGCATTTTTTAATAACTCCTCATAATTTTCTTTATCCTGCTGAATACTTTGATTTATTAATGACTGAGGTAACATTTGCCTTCAAAATTTTGAAAAATTGTTAAATTCATGAGTTTTTATGAAATCAGCCTAATTCATCATATTGCAGTCACAGAAACAGCATCTCTCTGTCGCACTCTTTTTCTTTTCAAAGTAAAAAACTTACCATACACCAATCTTTACGTTTTCATCAGTTACAAGATAGAAGTTTCTTGCACCTTTTATCCCAACAATATTAGGTTTCGAAAGGTCAATGCCTGGAGGCCAGTGAACTTAAAATTTTCAATCAACATTTATCATCGTTGAAATTTAATTTATGTAAAGAAAATATTTAGTCAATTTACCAAAATTTAAAAATAAAATTTTTTTTTGTACTTGAATCGAATATCGAAAAATTAATGGTAAAATTCCAAATATGATAATATACATCCAAATTGAAATTTTCAGAAGCCACAATGAAAACCTGTAATAGAATTAGAATGCTAAAATAGTTTCTAAAGTAATTTTTTTACATGGATACATGATGTTGAGTACTCTATTATGAAAAATACAGCCATTATTGACTTAAATTTGTTTATATGTTTTTTAAATTATTAAAAAATCCAAAAAAAAAATAAGTTAATGCAATATGAAGCATGGACACGATTGAATATTTAGAAAGACATTATAAACTTACTGCATGTCAAACCACAAATCTGTAATGATGGCAGGTGTCATTGCAATTATAAATTTGTATCTCAATTGCATTTTTTATTAGTTTGAATTAGTTATTTGTGTGACCAGCACCTTAAATTAAATTTAAAGTTAATGATTATTAACAATATTTAATATTATTGAATTTGTGCTCAATAACTAAATAAATCAATAAAAATGTTGATGTAAAAATAAGAAAAAAAAAAGTTTAAAGTCACAACAGTGAAAGTGATGAATATTACGAATTATGATATAATTCTTCAAATTATTTTTTACTAATACATTTTTAAAAATTGATTAATCAAGCGTTTATAAGTTGATGTCAAAATTATTAATTTATGACATAATTTTACCTTGCAATTACCATGGTCTTGAGGTTCGAATTAGATTAAATACTGAATGAAAATAAATTTTTGATTAGTTAGTATAATGATACAATATATTTATAATTAATAAATATAATTGTTCTCTTGATTGATTTTAATGCTAATCACAATTACTGTAAGTATCTCGAAAACTCGCAAATATTGCGTAAAAGAATAAGTTGAATGCCGTCAACTGGTTCAATAATAAAATAGCATGTTGACTGGCCTAAAAGCTTTGCTAGTAATGTTTTTTACTAACTTCATTCGAATATACCAATGCACGAGGATATTCTAAAGTTGCAATTGACGATTGACAAGTTGTCCTATCTTCTGTGTATGATATCGAAAACACGCACTTTTTCGCGTCAAACTCAAACTGCTCTGACAGTATGACACATCCTATGAAGCTACTACTTAGTTTATACTTAGCAAATTTTGTCGTCTGCTCTAGCAAATCGCCAAGCAGACGCATTTATGGAAGTTGAATTTTGACCATTGTGACTGCATCGAGAGACAAAACTTGAAAAGCACAAAAAACTTAATAGGAACAAGGACTCAATATTTTACGTTTCTTTACATGAAGTGGTCACTATGTCAAATTACAATGTTATTTTCCAAAATACTTGAAAATGATGTTTCAAAATATGTTTTTGTTTAATTGAGATATGAGGAGGTACAGTACGAGTTATTGGACTCTTGTGACATTATACTCTCGAAATTGTACGGAACGAGGTAGTACTGGTATTTCGGAATTCGGAAGTCACTACTAAATTACGATACACAGCCAGTTCTAACCTAGGATACTTGTAATATGAATAGACTACAATAATATTTGAATAGTTCGAATGCCTTTGGCCACTTGGGAAGTTTCCTGCTTTGTTCCTAAAACATTAAATTAATTTTAGAAAAAAAATTTTCACAATTGTCATTTTAAAAATTTTACAAGATGTCAAAAACTCGAAGAAGTTTATGTCCATTTGTTCCATGTGAAAAGTGTCAAGCTTTTTTCATGCAACGAGACCAAAAAATTCATAAACTCAATTGCCCACCTCAAGAGACATGGAGTCATAATTTTGTAAAAAATAACGTTTTCTACTGCAACATAGAGAATTTTACAGCTGAGGGTATTACATTTATTTAAAAATTTATTTATTCGAAGAAAAACATGTTCATTGCACTCATGATGATCTCTTGATTCCAGAACATCCTGACATAACTTATGAAAAATCACATGAAACTATTTTCTTATCTGTAAAAGTAATGGAGCTAGTCAAAATTTCTAAAGGAGAACCAGTAATAATTACTACTGCAGATAATAATGCTTTAGTTAAAAAAGCTTGGCCTGTAAATGATGACAATTTGATGTCTGCATTTTTAACAATAAGAGGTATGAGATAATTCTGAATTATTAATTTTTTAAATAGATCTAACTTTTAATTACATTTTAATAATATTTTAGCAATTGAGTTGAATCAAATAAAAGGATGTGTAACCATAGAAAAATTAAAATCTACTACATGCATAGCTAAAGAAATTATAGTGGAACCAATAGAAAAAAATCAAAGAGAAAAAATGTCACTAAAGTTAGAACATTCATTTCAAAGAAAAATGCACGAGCAAATTGTAGCCATTGGAAATCTAATACGAATTCCATATTATAGTAGTAATCTAATCTATAAAATTATTGATATCAAAGCTAATGACGTATTAGGAAGGAGGCTTGAAAAAGTGACATTATCAGATGAGAGTGAAAATAAATTTTACACTGTAAAATACTCAACCAAATGGATAATAACACAGATTTCCTCTGAACAAGAAATAACAAAACAAATTTCACCATCTCTCAAGTCTGTAGGTGGCTATTCTCATTTAATAAAAGAATTACAACAAGTGATTAGTATTGGTTTAAAGTGTGATATGAAAGCATTTAAATTTCATGTTAGTAGAGGAATTATTCTTCATGGACCACCAGGAGTTGGAAAATCTATGCTTTCGGAGGCTTTATTATCAGAATTTAATGCTCATATAACTAGAATAATCCCATCACATTTATACAATAACAATTTGAATGAAACAGAACTAGTTTTAAAGGATTTATTCAAAGAGGCCTTAAAAAATTCTCCATCTATTATTTATATAGAAGATATTGAAAATTTATGCCCGAAAAAAAGTACATCTTCATCGAATCATGAAAAAAAAATTTTGGCTAGTCTGGTGACTTTTTTTAATGATATTCAAATAAGTGAAAAAAACATAGTGATATTAGCGGTAACTTCTAAACTTGATGCAGTTGACAGTTTTTTGAGGAAACCTAGACTATTTGGAAAAGAATTCAAAATGTCAGTACCAACAAAAGAAATGAGGAAAGAAATTTTATTAAAATTAATTGAAACAATTCCAAATAGCTTGAATGAAGATGATATTGAACAAATTGCATCCGAAACACATGGATTTGTAGGAGCAGATCTAAGTTCCTTATGTTCAGAAGCTTGTTACAGGGTTTTGGGAACAGAAGTATGTTTCACAAGTGATAATTCTAATGATATTCTAGTGTCTAGAGATGATTTTATTCACGCTTTAACAGTTGTAAGCCCAATGGAAATGAAAGACTTTTCAATTGAAACACCTGAAGTAAGTTGGTCCGACATAGGTGGTCAAAGTGATTTAAAATTAAAACTTAGTCAGTCAGTCGATTGGCCGTTGAAGTATCCAAATGTTTTTACCAAATATGGAGTAAACCCACCACGAGGAGTATTAATGTTTGGGCCTCCAGGTTGTTCTAAAACAATGATTGCAAAAGCTCTTGCAACGGAGAGTAAATTGAACTTTCTTAATGTCAAGGTAATGTTTTATTATTAATTATTTTTTATATTTTCAAATAAAATAAACATTTTTTCCAGGGGCCAGAGTTATTTAATAAATATGTAGGAGAATCAGAGAAAAAAGTGAGAGAATTGTTTCAAAAAGCAAGGCAAGTAGCACCTTCTATTATCTTTATTGATGAAATTGATGCTCTTGGCGGTGAAAGAAGTTCATCATCAGAATCTGCTGGAGGTAGTGTGCAAGAGAGAGTATTGACGCAGTTGTTAACTGAGTTAGATGGCGTTACAGCCCTTGTAAATGTTACACTTGTTGCAGCTACAAATCGACCTGATAGAATAGATAAAGTATTAAAATTATATTTTTAAAAATAAAAAATGGTTATTGATAAGAATAATAATTTTTAATTGCTTTTAGGCTTTACTAAGACCTGGGCGATTTGATAGACTTATATACGTCCCTCTACCAAATAAAGAAGCCAGAATGGAAATATTCGAAATAATACTTCGCAAAATGGGCAAAATGGTATGCCCAAATGTTAAATTGGATGATTTAGTTGCACTTACAGAGGGGTATTCTGGAGCAGAAATACAAGCAATCTGTAACGAAGCTGGTTTAAAAGCTATGGTCGACAGTGGTAATCCTGCAGATGAGAATTATATTTCCAAACAAATTACAATGGAACACTTTAGACAAGCTTCATTAATTGTGATTCCAAGAACCCATGTAGACACATTGAAAATTTATGACGAATTTTTAAACAAACCTCGATATTAAGATAAATTATTTTTGATAAGTTAATTTTAAGACTGAAATGTTTTTTAAAAAAAATAAATAAAAAAAGAAAAAAGTTAAAAATTAATATTAAAAATTATTCTTAAGAATAATCCAGAAAGGCCGTTAGTTTTTTTTACCAGAAAATCCATATTGCAATCCAGTAATTGCAAATCGAATTGCATATTGTCGAAAACTATCATTCATTTGATTTCTGAAATTGAGTAATTTTGCATAATTTTCATACATTTTGTATACGACTGGATAAAATAGGTATTGAAATTGAGAAAAACTCTACGTTTACATTTGATATTGATGTATGTTTATAGTAAAACTTTATAATTAACTCGGTGATCCGTATCGATATGTTATGTAATAAATTCAAAATTCGTAAGGTCCGTGGCGGGAGTTTCAACGTAACGAGTTGTCACTTGTGAAAAATAGCGCAAGAGCACATTGAATAGAATCGAAGTCGATCGTTCGCTGTAAGCAGACGACAAATGAAAAATACCTACGAAAAATATCAACACGTGTTTTACTTACAGAGACAACTTGAAATGTCATTACTCTGATAAGTTACTCAATATCATAAATGGAGACTTTGTGGAATCAAAAAAACTTGAGAAGACCTCCCCATGCATCATGGAATGTGTCTCTAAATACTTTCAGTATGATAAACTTATTTAATATACCAAAATATTGTTTTTATTGCTTAATAAATCTATAAATCTAGTCATTTAGTTTCAGTATTAGATTATAAAAGTAATCAAATTATACATCATTCAACTGTGTTTTAATTAATTATTATTAATCATTTATTATGTTCATTATTTTTATTCTGAGTACTGCTATATAGTTATACATATTTTTTCTTCAGATTTTACTCAATATGTACAAACAATTGAAATTATTCAAAAAGAAATAAAAACTTTGAATCTTCTCAATACGGAAGGAGCAATATTAAGTCGATTGATTTATCGGATGAAAAGTAAATTTAGAAGTGACAAAGGATTAAAGAACATGGAAAAAGTGAACAAGGCACTATTAAATTATTTGAACATGTCTATAGAAAAAGATTATGAAATCTTGAAACAGTATGAAAAGATAAATGATAATGATGTCAGTTTACCTTCTCGTCAAAATTTAGAATATATTCTGATTAGATTGCAAGGTTTAGCCAAGCTCATGGGTCGTGTAGAATCAACTGCAACAACAGCTGCAATCTTTCTTAAATCTAGATTAGAATTGGGTCAATCATGGAATGTAGCTGTTATTTCATATGCTGTAATTAGTAGAATATGGTAAGTTAATTTTTTTATAAATTGAATTTGGAATTAAAGTACATTTATTCAAAATAACAATGTCAAATTACATTTTCAAAGATCAAAATATTTTTACTTGTTTAAAATGTTTATATTTTTAATTCCGTAGATCTAGTAAACTATAAATTATTGAAAATTTATTTGTTTTTTGTTTATATGGTTCCAGGATTCTATCACGATACTTTGTGAAAAAAATATGTATATGGTATGGTTACATTTATAGTTATTCAAAACAATTTGAACTAGTTGGCGATGCATGGCTACCAAATGAATATAATTTTCCAAAGAGTCTCTCTAAGTGGCTTGATTTTTCTTGGATTAATGAACCTATACAAAGGTAAGATTGTTGGTATAAATTTATTATCAAAAAGAAATTACTAAATTTAATAAAATTACAGTATTCCTTTACAAAATGATTTGTCAAAATCTCTTTATCACTTGATTAATGATGAAGCCGAAATCAAAGACGATGTTGAAGATATTGAAAAACTAATATCAGAAGAACCATCAGAAAAAGAAAGTACTGCGAATCAGAAATATTTACAAATGTTAGATTGTTCAAATTTTGGAGGTAAAGATTTGAAGAATTGATTTTTTACTGAGGAAATGTTATTTTAATATGACTTATTTAATATACTTTTAATTTTCAGAACAAACAACTAGAGATTTTTATACCTCAACTAATAGTAAAGATAATAATAAAAAGTTTATCTCAACACAGTTGAAAACTAACACAAAAGCAAAGAAAAAAATTAAAAAGTTCAATAAAGCAAAATAGAAAAATTAATGTAGATACATTATCAAAATCATTCAATTAGGTACTCATTGTAAAAATTTAAATTGCATTATTTATTATACATAAAATATTTTGTAATATTTTTTACAAAAAAAATAAAACTCTTGTAAAAAAATTAAACATAAAATTATTATGTTCATATAAATTTGAGTTCAAATCAGAATTCGCAATTCAAAATCATTTTCAATCTTGAACCCTTTGCAATTTTTTCGCAAATGACTGTCCATGTACTTGTGAATTTTGACGGGGTTCTGTACCCGGTCCCGATATCATAATATGTGTACAGGCAAGTTCGTTATTCGACTGGTATATTGCAGACAGTGTGTGGACCTGCAATTGTGTATATGTATACATCAGTCAAGTCGACGATTATACAGCAAAATAAGCGAAAATGTCGGCCATTCCTGAAGTACCGAAAGATAAAGCCCTCCAGGATTATAGGAAAAAACTCCTGGAGCATAAAGAAGTAGAGTCTCGTTTGAAGGAAAGTGAGTGAATTGATTTTCATGTAAAATATCTTTCAAAATGACATGAATCCGCTAAAAGTTTATTCCATAACCTAGTATGCCATTAGCAAGCTATTTGTATTTACAATCATTTTTATAATATAATCGTATTATTTTTTTTTTAAATATGTAAGACATTTATATAATACCTTTTAATTTGAGTTCTTCATGAATTTCTATTTCAGTGAGAGATCATTTAAAGGATCTAACTAAACAATATGACAAATCTGAGAATGACTTGAAAGCTCTACAAAGTGTTGGACAGGTACTCTTTTTACATTAAAGTTTTGAACTTTTTTTTATTGTAAATTTATCCAAAAGTATTAAGGTTTTAATTTGACTTCTAGATTGTTGGTGAAGTTCTGAAACAATTAACGGAAGAAAAATGTAAGAGTTTATACAATTTAAAAAGTTAAGTAAATAACTATCTTGTAATAATATATGTAAAAAATTTATTGTTTCATTAGTTATTGTCAAGGCAACTAATGGTCCTCGATATGTCGTTGGATGTAGGCGTCAATTAGATAAAAATAAGCTCAAGTCAGGAACCAGGGTCGCCCTTGACATGACAACCCTTACAATCATGCGCTACCTACCAAGAGAAGTAAGTTTGAGCTTTTTCAATTTACTGTTATGAATTTTTGATTTATTTACAAAAAAATAACATTTATAAATTATTTTAATTTTTTAGGTTGATCCATTAGTTTATAATATGTCTCATGAAGATCCTGGTGATGTTTCGTATTCTGAAATTGGTGGTCTAAGTGAACAGATTCGAGAACTGAGGGAAGTTATTGAATTGCCTTTGCTAAATCCAGAACTTTTCCAGAGAGTAGGAATCACTCCACCTAAAGGTTGTTTGTTGTATGGGCCTCCTGGTACAGGAAAAACATTACTTGCCAGAGCAGTTGCAAGTCAATTAGATGCAAACTTTTTAAAAGTTGTCTCAAGTGCTATCGTTGATAAGTACATTGGTGAATCTGCCAGATTAATCAGAGAAATGTTTAATTATGCAAGAGATCATCAACCTTGCATAATTTTCATGGATGAAATTGATGCTATTGGTTAGAATTTTATCTAATTAAATTTTGTACTTCATAAAAGTGTTGAGCTTCAAGCATTATTTCTTTTTTAATAGGTGGCCGAAGATTTTCTGAAGGAACCAGTGCTGATCGTGAAATTCAAAGAACATTAATGGAATTATTAAATCAAATGGATGGATTTGATTCTTTGGGACAAGTAAAAATGATTATGGCTACAAATAGACCTGACACTTTGGATCCTGCTTTATTGCGTCCTGGTCGTTTAGACAGAAAAATTGAAATTCCATTGCCTAATGAACAAGCTAGATTAGAAATTTTAAAAATTCATGCAAACCCGATTGCCAAGCATGGAGAGATTGGTATGATTGCATTCTATTTTACTTTAATAATCAAGCTTGAAAAATTATTATAAAAATTGAAAATTTTTTTGAAAATTAACTATGGATTTTTTTTAGACTACGAAGCTGTTGTCAAACTATCAGATGGATTCAATGGAGCAGATTTGAGAAATGTTTGTACAGAAGCTGGACTTTTTGCTATACGTTTAGAAAGAGAATATGTTATACAGGAAGATTTTATGAAAGCTGTTAGAAAGGTATCTGACAACAAAAAACTTGAATCAAAGTTGGATTACAAGCCTGTGTAAAATTATACCATTTAATCTTTAACTATCAAATATCTCTGTGCAAGCTGGAACTATATTTATGAATAATATTTGTAATAAGAAATCATTAAATAATTAATTAATTTTGATTTATTTTATTAGTCTTGCTTTTTTTTTCTCTTGATACTCTTGAACATTATCAAATTTTCTTTTGTACAGAACAGGTAACAATGTTGGTACATTTACATTATTTACATTATTCCACAATTTATTCAAGTTATTCATATCTTCACTTGACTGATCATCATAAATAAAGTGAGATTCTTGTAATTTAAAAATTTGAACTGTAGAATCTAACAAGATCCATAACTTATTTTCATAGACATGACATTCCATTGGTTCTGTATCTACTACAAGAGTATCTACAAAATCAACTTTAAGATCATTCATACCATTTGAAACTTTATAAATCAAAACATTATTACTACAGTAAAAGGTCAATATGATCAAAGATGCTTGATTAGAAATTTTTAATAATTGCATTATTTTAACTGGTGAAACAGTGACGTCAATATCTAGATCATTTTCTTTCAGAGTTTCGCTTAATTTAAGCAGATCATTTTTCAGAAGTTTCTCATGGAAACATGTAGTGAAAATTTTGTTTCCTTTTTTATAATCCCAAAACATTAACATTCCATCTCCACCACTAGAGATCATAATATCTTCATGGTGAGATATAATACCAACATTAGTTACAAAGTTTTTATGTCCCAAGCAATAGGATACTATGTTATAACAATTTGGATACATGGATATTCTAATCTTTTCATCTCGATCCGCTGATATAATATATTTTTGATCATTAGTTACAGCAATATCAAGTAACATGGATAAATGTCCAAACAATAGATGTCCATTTTGGCTGGGCGATGAAGTAGAAAATAAATAAACATCTCCAGATTTATCAGCAACCACTATGTCATTATTTGGAAGAAACTTTACACTGCTTGCCGCTCTGCTCATTGTTCGATTTGAGATCAACTCAAAATTATTTTTTCTATACAAGCAGAGTTGTTTTCGATTGGTGCATATAAAAAAATACTGCCCATCACTTGAGAATGACACACGAGTTAATGCGTGAAATGATTCGATATCTTCTCTATTATGAGCTTTTATTTCCTTTTCTCCTTCCAATTTTGGTAAAATAATAGCTTCGTCTTCTTTCGTCTCCAAATTGTAAACACTAACATTGTTACCCGAGCACATAACAATGACGGAATCATGTATGGCAAAACTCATCTTGGATATTTTTTAAAATTTATCTAAGTTATAATTATAAACTAGCAAGTAACGAAATCCAAGAGATAAGTAGATCACAGTGTTGTTGCAAACTATCTATATATGTAACAATTTTACGATTCAATTAGCAGACAGATTTTGACTGCTGCAGCTACTAACACGAACTAAAACATACTAGTATACTGCCATCCCAATTCCCATGTAACATGTCACATGTGGAATGTGGATGCGTAACCTAAAATAATCTACCGGTATTGTATCGTGTACAACTTCACTCGTTTCGGCCTGTGACTGACAGAGTTGTGTAAAAAGGTAGGCCAACTTTGTAAATGACAGTCACAATATGCTCTTTAATAACTGACTATCTTAAACGCTCGCGGCCTATCTGTTCACACAGCTTTGCGTGTATGTGTTCTCGGCATCGGCTTTTTTTCTCGACGTAAAGATCGAAAATATCTTAAATGTGAGTTAAATTTATCAAAAATCCATAGAAATTTGTATGATCCGCATGTTTTTAAGGAAATTATCGTTAGCCCAGTGGAACATAGAATTTAATCGAAGGGCGTTGAGTTGTAGTTTTTTTTGGATTGAGCTGAAGAATCAAGTGTTTAAGTGCTAATTGTTTTGAGAGAATCTGAATTAATATTTAAAAAGTTGTTTATTATTGATGTGAAAACCATATAGACTCTGAAGACTTGAATTTTTTTTCAATTTATTCTTGAATAATATGCATTGTTAATTATCATATGATATTCACTAACAATAACCTTTCTTCAATGTAAACATATTATGTCAAGTATCAATTTATGCTAAAAAGAGTTCAACTTTATAGCAAAATGTTGATGCCAAAGCAGAACAGGACTGCCATTTATGAAATGCTTTTCAAAGAGGGAGTCATGGTGGCCAAGAAAGATGTCCACCTGCCAAGCCACCCAGAATTGGAAGGCATTCCCAATTTGCATGTTATCAAAGCTATGCAGGTAATGTTTGATTCTTATAAATTGAAATGATATATTATTAACAAAAAAGAAAACTTATGATCTTAGTATATTTTTTGGATATTACAATAGTACATCATTTTTATACTTTAATTCTTTTTGTTTTTTTAGTCTATGAAGTCCCGTGGATATGTAAAAGAACAGTTTGCGTGGAGACATTACTACTGGTGCCTCACTAATGATGGTATTGAGTACTTGCGAGGTTTTCTGCATTTACCACCAGAAATTGTGCCTGCCACATTAAAAAGAAAGACAGCCCCAGAAGGTGCTCGTATGGGCAAACCTCCCATGGGACCAAGAGGAGATTCCTCCAGAACAGCAGAAGATCGCAGTGTTTATAGGAGAGGACCTGGAGTTGGAGGTGATAAGAAAATTGATGTTGGTGCTGGTGCTGGCAATTTGGAATTTATGGGAGGTTTTGGCAGAGGCAAAGCTCCACAATAAATTTAACTATTGCAACGTAATGAAAATCTGCGTTAATCATAATTTTATTTGGAGAAGACCAACTCTTCAATGTAAAAAAAAAAAATTAATTTTAATACATAAGTAATAAAATCATTTTATTATCAAAAGATAAAAAATTATTTATTTTAATTGTTCATCACTGATTTAGTAATAGTCATTGGCAACTCATTTTCAATTTTTTGACTGCAGATCAGAATTTTTTGAGTCTGTATTACTATTTAAAAAAAAAAAACATTAATAATATTATTTTTAAATTATACTATGTATATGTAACTATGTATTTTTCAATTATTGACATGTATATTCGATAAAAATTGCAAGATCCACTCCATCAATGGCTTGTGAGGCAGCCCCAAAAATCCAATTTTTATCGAAATCCTTGGAAAAATAGTTTTATTTATGATGAAAAAAGGTTTGCTGCTGATAATTGCGTTGCCTCGAATTATAAATCAGTTATTTAAGCGAGTAAACAATTATTGCAGTTCTTCTCAATTGGTTCCACAGCTAAAAAACACATATCTCCGAACAGAAAGGATTAATTTTATTTCTATTTATGTGATATATTCAACACGAAAATTCGTTTGTGAAAAAGTCACGAAAGTCAGCAGACCTGCTCCAAGAATTCCGTGCTTTACTGCAGGCTCCTATAGGACATATTTACAAGGAAAATTATCGCAAATTTTCATAAAAAAATTATAACTATATTGTAATGGTTTGAGAACAATTGTTTTCTATCTGAGGTAAATTAGTTGCAAATCATTTTATTTTATAATATAATTTTTCATAATTTATTCATTGTGTATTAGGAGTATGAACATTACTTCATTTCCAATACACTGTCATTTTTTCAATAAAAATACGCGAAACGTCCAACCAAATCTGCTGCAGTTGTAATTGTCTTTTTTGCTAATTTCCGAGTTCAAGTTTTGCTGTCCAGTTTTTCATCGGAAATAATTGTTCCTTTTCGATTCTAATTTTAGCGCTCAATGAAGGTCTTATGCTTCTTGTAATCACGCGATTTTTTTCAAATAAAATATTTTTATTTATAGTATTTTTCAAACAATTCCGTAAAAGTAATTTAGAGCTTCGTTTTGATACTTGTTGTTTTAATATTCTTAAGCAATTATTTTTATCTCTATTATTTTTGTCTGTAAAAATGTATAATGTTTCTCGAAAAGTTGAATTTCTTATCGCGATTAAGTAATTGATGAATTAAATTAATTTTTTTTATCATTGCCATTGATAATAGATTTTTTAATTATAAGTATTTAATTCAAGTGAAATCGATACAATTTTCACACAATGATTCAGATTCATTTCTTTATTATCGGCATCATTGTAATTGTTCATCGGTATCTTTAGTAACAGCTTTTGCTTATGTATCGCTCATTCATTGTCATCGTATGATTTGGACTGATTCTAAAAAAATGTTGCTCGATACAAGCACTAGATACAGATTATTTTTGTCGCGAAACTGAAATACTGCGCACTCCTGTACTTTTTCTCAATATTTGAATTTTGAAATATTGAATTTGGAAAAAAAAGTAAAATGAAAGATAAATCTAGTTTTGCAGTAAAGAATTTGTAATCGATGCCTTATGACAATCGGTGAATGGGTGTTATCGTCATAAGGACGAAGAATTGAAAAAGCTGCGAGGTTGTAGGCTCGCGCATAGATGATATATTTGACAGACTGCGGGTGGATTTGAAAAGTGGCTGTAGCTCGACTAGTAGCTCTTTTTCTCGTCGCTCTGTCTCTCTTTCTCTCTTTTACGCAATTCTGCGGGTTTATTAAAGTTTGCTGGAAGCAAATGAAACGAAGCCCATATAACCTACCTAATTTAGCTCGCGCGCGCGCGCCCACTCGAGCTCTCTCTCTCTCTATCGACAGCGGTTATTGCCTAACTGCCTACCTTATATATATAACGTACACACAGAAATGTGCAGAGTGGGTGGAGGGGCACACACATAGCGCTGAGCTCCGCCTAATATGCAAGCACAAGCCCGGCCCGCTCGTTTTCTCTTTGCTCTCTCTATCTCGCTCATTCACTCTTTCACTTGGAAATCTTTAATCCGTGCCCTTGCTCTCGCGTTTACGCTTCATTTCGACTGCTGCAACATCACGGATTCGAGCTGTATACACTACTCTTTTGGCTCTCTCTCATACTGTTCCACGCGCACGCCTGGATCATATATGGACTCAGTCAGCTACGCCGAGCTTTTTTATGATTTTTCATACCGATACAGGTCTGCAGCTTTGTCGAATACATTTGCATTAAAAGGCCTGATATTCGCATGTTACATGCACGAGCTAGACTATTTTCTCCTCTCTCTCTCTCTCTTGACTCAGCAATTAGATACACGTGAGTCTCTTTCGTTGTATTTGTTTTCAAAGGGTATTACAGTGCACTGCCTGCCTTTTTTTTAGTCTATTGTACTCGACTCTTGGTCTTTTCATTTCACGGTATTACACGATTGCCACTTTTAAAATTTCATTACTGCGCTATTTTCTTTGTTTTTTCATTCCAACGAGGCTCGAAGCGGCCTTTCGAATTAATACGACATTTCTGTAGACGTATATTAGAAAATGACTGAACCGAAGCGAAGGAAATTACTTGGAAAGTGTCGTATAGTTTTGGGCGTATAGGGCTCGTATGCATCAGTAGCCAAGAGCAGCGCAGTGCATGTGTCTCACACACGATCGCTGCGCGGGAAAGCCATTCACCTTCGAGCGGTAAAACTGAATGGCCACGAGATTAAGTTCATTGTATATGTAGCCCACTTAGCTGCGCGCGGCTACGTTCGCAAGCTCGCTCGCGACTCGTTAGTCATTAAACTATGGCAATAGCTTAACCGGAAATTGATTAAACTATCAAATTAGCTTTGGACCAATATCAAGTAAGGACTCGAGCAGAACATGCATAGTCAACATCAGAAATTCAACGATTAGAGAACGAGGAGAGAGACATGCTAGACAAGTCTGTTTACGGCCCTGTACCTACGCTTCAAATATCTCAACTTGCGATCGTCGAGCTTATAATATGCTACCCGTCCCATAAATTGGGCAAATTTTTGATTTTAATAAAGTCAGCTCGCTTATCGGAAAAATTATAATTGCGATTAGTATTTTTGAACGCGAAAGAATCTTTGAAAAAGGGCGCATGGGTTGGGTGCGGCGGCATAAATAAGTAAAAATTTGTTGGCATTGTTCAGAGCAAGATCCGATGCTTATTACACTAGCTGTAGCTTTTGAAATACACGCACTTATTATTCATATTATTACAGATAATAGACAGTAGAGTGAATTGCGTGGTATAATTATTATCGAAAGACCGTTTGAATCTGTTTCCTTCATTAGCGAGCTCTCGTTTCCCGCAGCAGCGCAGCGATCTATCTCATCGTTCAGTCGTTCTTTCTCCCATCGCGCTATACACCGTGCTCTGTACTCTTTCATATCACCTCTTGACTTCTCTCAACGCGCCCGACTATATAGCACACACACATAATATATATAAATACGCATTCACGATGCAGTGTGAAATTTTGCGCCGCTCTCAATTGTCCACCATTATCATAATTATACGCTATTACTGATAATATCAGACGCAGCGCGAGCGAGAACGAGAGAGAGAGAGATGAAATAAGCTTCGCTTAATCCATTTTCTATTTATAGAGCTTGCAGTCGGCTGCGATATATAGACTGTAAATGAATTGCCAAATGGACGTGCAGATGCTGCTGCTTCGCTAGCCATTAGAGAGGATGCGATTTATTTTTCTTTTGTATAAACCTCGTCACGATTCTGTACAGGCTTTATATATATTCCCTCCCTCGCAGCAAGTATATGGCAGCAGCTAACCAGCGCCACTTTGAAAGCTTCGTCGTTTTTCGAAAATACTCACACTTCCAGCGGCGGAGTTCGCGATTTATAGGCATTATATACATTCGCATTGTTTTATCTTTCGCAACTTTTCGACTTTTCTCGCGAAATTCGCGCCAAAAATATGTAAACTTTGTCGAAATAATTTCGTAAATCGATTACTTGATTCTACTTGTTTGAAAAGTCACGAGTTCGGTCGTTATTAAATTGCGTTTTTTTAAAGCACTGTTAACTTTTGAAATAACGACCCATCCAATCTCTGACGTAGATATTGTTCGAGAAGCAAAAAATCACATCGTCGATCGGGTATAATACTGGCAATCCCGTGTACAAGTACTCAGGCAGCAAATTGTATTTTACCTTACAAGCTCATGGTAGCCGTAACGCGACAAAGTTATATACGCTTAAGCTTATGTATGAAGTACTTTAACTGCTATGCGACTGGCATCAATATTATGCTGCGCGACTTCTGAGAACTATAATTAGAATACACCACAGGGTGGATCGCGTCTCTGGATTTGACAGTCAGCCCGAGCTTCACAGGCCAGACGTCGTCTCGTGCTTTCCCTAATAAATCCAAGGTTATGCTTTATTATTATATACTCATCTCGCTGTTAGCTACGAGAGAAAGGAAAATCTGCTACTGCTGCTGCTGCTGCTGGAGATGCCCATTATGATACTGCGCGTAATATCCATGGCTATAATGAATTTTCTTCCTTCTTACAAAGTAAATCATAGCTATGTATATTATATACGCTGGACAAAAAGCCGAGCCTGATGTTGGTAATGATTGCGGTGTCTGGGCTTGTTATTTCCTCCTCATTATTGTATTTAAGCTCGAGAACGTTTGTGATCGTTCAGATGGCAAAAATATTTTTAATAATGCAAATAGCATCTTTTTCTCAAAAGTTTCAGTATATATTCGCAAGTGAGCAATTTAGCCGTCGTTTGTTTTGGTTTTTGTTTTTATTTTGCACTTTTGATTCGATTGATACGCGTCTCGCGTGATTTTATGAATATTTGATTAACTAATTAACTATTCACTTGAGATTCGCAAGAATTAAAAAATATTTTGCTTCTTTCGTGGTGGTTGACGAATTTTTTTCAGTATAGCTGTGTTACATACACAGGTGCTCATAAAACATCCGCATCTATGAATTGGGCTATATACTAAGGGGCAGGTTAGTAACGCGCAATCAAGCCAATACATGAGAAGCTTCCAGTACGGCAACACGACGCACTGATGATTATTGCAATAAGATTATAATATTGCTGTAATTTTTATTAACAGTAAGGTATCCTGAGTTGGTAAAACAGTTACAATTGTTAAATATTATGAAACGGGAGCGCGTCAATTCGCCCCCGCGTCAGGTCGACCTCTGATAGCTCGGCGCGACATCTCGACCCTGACAGTTCGACCTGGCGATATCCCGACCTCGAAAAAATAATTTTTTTTCCGATCGGTGTACTATATTTATAATTTGGAATTATTCCATCTCCTATTGTACTTTCACTTCCTACTGTAGCCTACTGCGTATTGTTATATTTACCTTCTAATAAGTCAGTATAATACCGCAGCCATGGGTTCAACTTTTGTACTGAGTCAACGCAACCGTAATATTTTACTTCATCAGAACTACTTGTATTATTTCCACGATTCTCCTTCTCACAGTACATGTACAGGCAAACCCCGTTATTCGCGGGGGTTCGGTTCCGAAAAAGTACCGCGAATACCGAATTCGCGAATACCGAAGCATTGTTCTTATGGGAAAAGGGGGGTTCGGTTCCTCGTCCGACTGAAATGTCAATATACATATTAGTAAAAAAATTTTTTATGAGAAAAAATTAAAGTTTTGATCAATATTTTTTTATTTTGTAGTAAAATATTGAGTCAAACTTTTTTGTTTTGCTCTGCGCAATAGATCTTTGTACAAGTTTTTATAACACTCTAATGATTTTTCGATATCTTGTCTAAATTGAAGGCTTCGAGTCATGATTGGGTCGTAATTTAATGCTCGTTCAATTAGACGCTGTACATCAGCCAAAATATTTCTAACTACTTTCGCAGTAAGAACAGGCTCAGGTTCTTCATCTGCAATCATTTCTTCTTCAGCTGCTGTATTTTGCACGATTGCATCAATTTCGTCGACGCTTAAAACTTCAGTTGACGCTACCAAATCAAGAAGCTCGGATTCTTGCAAGTCACTGAAACCTTCTCCACCAACACTTCTTGCAATGTTAACAGCTTCACGTATCACTTGCTCTTGCTCATGACCTTGAATTTCAGACACTTGATTTTTCTCAACTAGTTCTGCACTTTTTTATTCCGTTTCGAAGGGCGATTCATAATTTAAAAAAAGAAACAAAATTCCGCAAATACTGAAGTGAGGTCACAAACAGGGTTACTGCGAATACGGAATATCGCGAATACCGAATCGGCGAATAACGGGGTTTGCCTGTATCTGGAGGTGTCGCGAGTACAAATCCACTCTTCATTGCATGTGCAGAGTGCATACATCCTCTAAAGATAAAAATGGTGTCGTGTTGTGGGAGAGTGATTTTGAACACAATCATGATGTAGTTGACGAGTTTGAGTTGAATGAAATAGCTAACAGAAAAAAGGATGCCGTGAAATCATCTGACGATCCATCTAATATCATTGAAAAGAGAGTGCACAACGTCAATATGCCGGTATTGCCTCAAAAAGCCATGGATGCGATCGTGCCCGATACGTTCGTAAACACCATATCAAGTGAGTCTTTCCCGATCTTATAAAACGATTGGCATAATCATTAAAAGAACCAATAATTGTCCGCATCTATTGGCTTCTTTAGAGTCCATCATAAAATGAGTTAAACAATGAAAAATTATGAATTTTCAGCCAATAAGAGAAAAAAGATATACATTCAGAGCAATTTAATAACAGTATGAATATCGCCCATCAAGTTATATCGGAGCTGGGCATGGCTCCGTTCTATTTCTCTTTCAGATATAATTTCCACTCTATCGAAAAATAATTACACTTTATTGCCGAGCTCTGGAGCTTGCGACTCCCTTCTCCGCATCTTATAGCCTCTTTTGCTCTCTCGCTCTCGCTTCGATTCGCTCAATTATATCTTCCCTCGAAGAGCTGCCTTGGCTGCTGCTGATGACTGCCGTGCTCGTTTTCACCCATTGCAATGGCCGCCCCCACCTCCTCCGCGTTTTTCTTTATCGCGCCCTCGATTTTTTCTTCATTCGCTTCCTTTTTTGCTACTGTCGCGAGTTTCCTATTATTCCCATTTCGCTTTCCCGCCGCCGTACAATCGGATCTATACGGCTGCGTACTTGTATATATGTATGTGTGTGCGTGGGCGGTGCAACTTTTTTTACAAAAAGACACGAAGACGATGAATGACGAGTGCCACTCAAAGAAACGTATCGCATATTTCAACTCGTCTCATCTCCGTGCCTTGTATCGATTATCTACCGACTCGATGCCGATTTTCTTCCGCTCTTTCTTCGCAATATTAACTACGTACGAATAATATTGCTTCTCGGTCGAGCCAACTTAAATGTATAACACTGTTATTTCTTGCTTTCATTCTCTTTAATAGCTCTTGAATTCGTGCAACTGAATTTTTGTATATCTTGAGATAAAATCTCGTTCTTATATATTCACTTGATCTTTTGACGAGTCATTTTGATTAGTGTGGGTAAATAAAATTATAATTTAAAAAGTCTAAATTTTTAAGAAAAAATCAAAATATTATTTCTCGCGAGAGATAATAATTCAAACTGCAACTACGCGAATAAGTCAAATGTTACTTTCTTATCCGAGTTTACGTTAATCCTTTAATTCTTTTGCAACTTTTTGACTATGTACTGCGCATTATTATTCGGAACTGTCATTCAAAAAAAATAAGCTCGTCGAGCTGATTACTGGAACGAATCGCGTCCATTTGGAATAAGAACGTATGAATGGACTTTGCTGTAAATCAGTGGAAATTGATGTAAGTGAGAGGCGTTTAATACATCAAGTGCAGCTAGCAGCCGATACACGCGCTCGAAAGCACTCGACATTTGCTTCGATTCGGCGTTTTCGACGTATTTTAGGAGCCCGATCCGAACTTGCCTGCGATCAAAGTCGCAATGCGATGAGTGGCCCTTTGAATTCTCCCCCTTATACTCGCGAGGCAAGTCTCTTCGACCACGTAGAATTACAAATTGCTTTGAATCGAAGCGCCAGGATCGTTTTTCATTAAATCTCAAAACTTGGAAAAGACCATATTTTTTCCAGTTGGCACAGTAGGATTCAACTGTCAACACCTTTGACAAGTGTCGGGCACGTGATTCATTTTTTTTGTTGTTTTCATCTGTAATTGCCGAGGGTCCGTAAAAATCGAGTAATTAAAATTGTCGCTAACGCAAGAAACTCGAATGGAGCACGCGAGAGGATTAACAGCGCACCTGGATTATTCATTTTCGACGCAGTTTCGTTCGTAAGCCTCGAGAATGACTGGATGAATGAACGTCGAGCGAGCAAGTTGATTCTCGGGAAAAGATCGAATCGAAGCGCCAATAAGTCCGAATGACCAAGTTGCACGAAGGAGAGTTAATTAGAGTTAGGAGTTTTAAATTAATTTGAAGATTTTCTCATCGTCAGCGGATATCTTTACCTCGAAGTACAGTCTAGCGAGCAGCGAGAGGAAAATTTCCTAGCGTGCAGACTCGCAGCAGGCGAAAGAAATGAAGCGCGGACAGAGAGACAATAATTACGTGCGCGTCTTTATTTGGTGGTTGCTCGGCAGCAGCAGTATACTAGTGGTGGTGGTGGTGGTGGCGGTGGTCGTGCCTTGTGATGCTACAGAAGTTAATAAAATCCCGGCGCGCAGTGTAGCGGAGTCACACCCAGCCCCGTTCGCCCCCAGGCCGGTTTGTTTAGCGCCGCGCGCCAGACGAGCAAAGGCGTAGGTAGTGTCTGTCTATGTGTGTGTGTGTGTGCAATTCCATCCTCGAGCTGATGCTTCTCGTGCTATACTATACTTCTCTCCTCTTGGAATCGAGCGAATCCAAAAGCAGCTCGTCTGTTACTTGTTAGTCGGATGTGTTGCTGTTGCAGACAGATCGCGAGCCCACCTAGAGCCCCTTTTACTCGTCATATAGAAGTTCGGGTCTTGGCTCTCCTTTCCTCTTGATGTTCGATAAACAGATTCGCTTAATAATGCAGCTACTTATAATAATCGAGATCGAGCAACTGCCTGTTCTATTGAATACCGTATACAAAGCTTGGGAGCATTTATATGCCAGCGGGAGAGTGCGAGAGCTGCAAAGGACTCGAGTGATGAAGTCGCCGATGGACCTAGAGTCAACGATCCCCGAAATTCGAAAAAGTCTCGCAAAGTGTGCTGCTGCCTGGATGTATTCTCTCTCTCTCTCTCTCTCATGCAGCTGTTTTTGCCCTCGGGGGCCAATAACAATGTCCTAATATTGATGCTGGACATGCTTTCCCCTCCCTGCAGCCTCTCTCTCACCCTCTGTGTATGTTTACGTTTTTTTTTATCGACGATAAATCTGCAAGCCGACGAGCGATTCTTTTTTCGCCCACGCGCCCGTACAGATATATACTTGGCTTAGTTCATTCAATCCGTCGTCTGTTTGGTTATTTTTTTTTTTTTTTAGTCGTTGCTGCTACTGGACTCTGGGAAGAGTCGAGCTTTTTTTCAGCTAATATGCTCCTTTTGGCCTTACACACTTTTTCGATACACCTCCAGCTGGAGTGCTTAAAACTGCTGATACACGATGCTGCTACGCGTCGAAACTACATATACGCAGTCCTAGCATGTAGAGAGTCGTTTTGCACTCGTTATATAAAGGCAGCGATATAGTCAATATAGCGCAGTAGCGAGCAGAAGAACGGTTTGAGCTCGTGCCAAAGTTGTGCTTTCAAGAGCGAGAAACGACAAATGAGCTTCTTTCGGAGCTATTTTTTCCTCTTAACAAACTCGTAGCGAGCTCTAATTTTTCCGTTTGAAAGAGGTACGAAAATAATCGAACCGAGCTGTTGACTCTTTGGAGCGAATGGAATCCCATACATTATACAGTTCTTTTGCAATTTTGCGCGAGCTGCGAAAAACGATAAACATTTGTCGCTGTTATCGGAGCAATAAAAGCGATTACATTCGTGGGCGAGGTGTGGGCGCGTTTCTAAGGAGAGAAAAAAGGGCAAGTGGCACAAGTACGTAAGGGATGGAAATGTTCGTCGGGAAGAATTGGCAAAGATGAGGCTCTGGAACATCAGAGGGCGGCGAAGAGAATGCGAAGGAAGTCGCGCGAGCGGCCCGACGAGCTATAGCAACGACGAGTCGAGCAGTCGTCGATCGCAGTGCGTGCCTAGCAGCTACGTGTGCAGTCGCAACTATTACCTCTGCGCGACTCTGCGTTTGATCTCGAAAATCGCTCCAACGAATCCATTGTCAGTCCTCTCGCCTTATACTACGGGTACTTACGGCTTCGACGCGCGCAAGCCATTCTTCTTCTTATTCTCATTCTTGACATTGAATTTCGCGACTATATCTCGCACAGCTACATAATAGACAGAGCGACATTATATAATGTAGTCGCAGCAGTTCTTCTATCATGCAATTCCAGGCTTGCTTTCTCCACTGCGCTGCAGTAAGAGAGAGTTTAATATGAAATCTATAGCGCATGTAACTATGTATACGCGCGATCCTGCCAAAAGCTATATTATATAAATCTTTTCAACTATACCTACGACAATTAGGACGCATGAGCGACGTGTAGTAGAGCCCCCCGCACGCAATTATTAGCGCGATTTTGTGTCTGCAGCTGCTCTTACTTGTGCTGCGATCCTCGCATATCTATTCGCACCCGATACACCTACGATGTTAGCCACGAGCTACGATTCATTACTTATCTTTTCATCGTTTTCTCAAAGATCACATATTTACAAACATAAAAATGTATGAATGAATATATAGAATAGAATATTAAATCCTGACGTAATTGTAATAATGCAGCAACTATGACGTATATTCGTTAGCCATCATCGATCACTCGATACACCATTGAATCAATCAGTCCAACAACAACAGCTGAGCAATTGTAACGATTGTATCGCGCGACCACAGAGTGTAAATGAAAGCTAACAAGATTTATCCTATACATGCTCTCGAGAACTTAATTAGCTCATGCGCCACACGAAATCACAGCTCTGCCAGCATAACCAGGAAAATTCCGAACATTTTTTCAGATTCATAATATATTACAAGCGCCGCACCGAGATTGAAGCAAGCACGTGAAAACATGAGCCATCGTGTCTGTTCATTTTTCAACTAACTGAGATTGAAGCGGATTAGCTGTCTACAGATTATGAGATGAATTGAATGACCATTTCTCAATGAGCTTCTGTAATGGAGATTAATGAAAGTTTACTCGCTTGCCTACCTATGTTTCTATGACTTTTCTTGCGCTAGCTTAGTGTACAACGCACTTTTTCCCAAAAGTTTTCCATTCTTTTACAGGTGAATGAACAAGTTGTCGAGTATTTTATTTTTACAAATCACGCAGTTGCGGCAATAAAAATGCCTGAGAAAATGTTGAAAAATTTGTTTTTTATTTCCTACTTTGAGAATAATTGAATTTGAGAGGTATAGTAGCAGCATTATTCACTTGATTGAGTCGAATAAAACCGAATTGTTAAAGTGCGCTATTTTCGAATTAGTTTCTACGATCGAGAGCCATCATTCTGCGCCATTAACTCGAAATTCAATTGTATACCTTTAACCTTGGCTTCAAGGCAATATTGCAAGCATGTAGGAGTCATTGCGAGGTTTAATGAAGGAAAAAAATTGCAAGCACGCGTTAATTGAAGAGCACACGAGCGAGCGAGTAAAATTGTTTTCCTCTTTTGTTAGTAATAAAGTTTCTTATTTTTATCAACTATTATATCAAGGAGAATCGGCAAAGTCATACTCGAAGCGCCGGGATAATTCGTAGAGAAAAGAAATACATCGTTGTAATTGGATTAATTGCAGCGTTCGGTGCACCTGTCGATCGCGATCGGATCGGATAAATCCGTCGTAGAAATTAAAAATAAGGAAGCAGAGGAAAAGAAAAGTGAAAGCGAAATGAGAAAAGCGTTTGTTTAAACCACTGAGATTTGGAGAGAAAAAATCAAAACCCGTCGAGCTTATATAATAAGCGTATTGGGGGCACAGCTATTATATCGAGAGAATCGTCGTATTCAAAATCGAATGACTCGTCGTAATAATCGAGATTTTCCAAGTTTAGGTGAATAAAGGCCATTTAATGGTCGATGATTTAATAATAGATTATAATAGTCGCGGGCGCTGCAGAGGATGACCAGTGATTTCGTAAGCGCTGGATTTGGTTATCGAGGAAAGTGCCGAATAAAAGGCCGAGAATAATCGTTGGTGCGTCAGTTGGTGCGGGTAAGCGCCGTCACTGGGGAATTGCCTCGTGGCCGCAGTGGACACACAAATAGTGCAGCCGAGGAATCGGCGTCACGAGTAGTACACGGCTATACACACGCGCTAGAGTCAGCAGTCGGGGAGGGGTGCCGTATTCACGTAGCGGCGCAGACGTCAGCCTCGCCAAGGCCTCGGGATTGGTCGCGGCCCGAGCATGGCGCTCCCGTAGCAGCGACTGGCTGCCTCGTCGCTCGGGCCAATTTTGCCGCGATGGAGGGGACGAGTGTCGCGGGCCGAGGGCCGGCCGACTCGCAGTCTCGTATGTACATACGTAGCATAGCGCGCCACAGAGTCTCGTGGAGTCGACTCGCGCGAATCTCGAAGGGCGACACTTGTCACGGCTGCGCTTCAGTAGTTTGCCTCGTGCCACCCCGAAGAGACGTCCTTCTCTCGTGCTCTCTCTCTCTCTCTCTCTCTCCGCTCGACTTTTTCGTTACGATATTGTAATAAATTCGCTTCTGCTTGTGAGTAATGATCGTTAAGGGGGTTCGTGCAGTTGGACGATTTCATCAGCAGGGACTTATTTCCAGTGCGTTCACCTAGACCTAGTATTAGGAAGGAGTATAAAGTTTTTTGTTGTTGTTGCTACTTGACATTTTCTTGTGGCCAAGTGTGATTGACAATTGACAATTGCATCGACATGGCGCAGACCTTCAATCAGAAGAGGAACGTTTACAGCATCGATCAAATACTCGGACACGCCAAAAGCGACGGTAAGTACTTTATTTCTTTCCATCTCTCTCCCGCAAAGAATATCCTTCCAAGCCGAGTAAGAAATCCGCGTGTACCTCTCGATTCACCGGGAGGAGGCTACGTTGCTTTCGAAATCGACGATCGGCCTTGGCGACGACGTCCGCGAAGATCGAGTGGAAAAATCGTTAAGCGCAGCGCACGTGTAATCATCGTAATAAAAATGCAATAGGCGAAATAAAATTGCCCCCAGCGCGATGTGTCGAGGGCTCGCGAATTAAATCGCGAGTCGGTAGAATCGCGTGTCATTGAGCGATCGTTAGGACTATACACAGCTATATAAAAAGCACGAGCGAGCCTAATCACCTCTCCGGTGGGGCTAACCCTCTTTTTCATGGCAAATATAATATATAGTTTACGTGCATGTACGTATACGTATGTCTGTGCTGTGCGCGAGCTGCAATCACTCGTCGCAGGAAAAACGACAAAGAAGTGTGAGCAATGTAACTCGTCGTGGCTGATCGATACTAGACGCCTGTCAGGCCTGCTGCTACCGACTGCCATCGCGAGCTGTGTTTGTGTGCTGGTCTGCGTCGAAAGTTCAATTGCTCGATATCCACCTGCTCGCGAGCCTATATTGGCCAAACTTTTGCATTTCTTGCCGCGCACACAAAATAATGTATTCTTTTATCGACTATCGATTGGAGCGTTTGCGCGATTCGAGTGTTCGGCAAGGGGCACGACGATCGCTCGACATTCCGAGCGATTATAACCGTACCTGGATTTTCGATCTCAAATTTCATATTAATTTTTACGATTCTCAATTTTTATAAAAAAAAATGTATCGTCTGCTCATGTATTCCGGGACGAAATAGGTCGCTTTTAATAAGGCGCGCGCGCGCGCAACCAATAAAATACGCACCATAATGAATTATTAAAATAACTAGTTTTCACGATGGTGAAAAAGAGAATTTTGATCGACACTTTACGTCAATTTGAATAATCGATAAAATGGATCTTCTTTATTTGGCGATCCAGCCGTAAGTCGTAATATTTTTTTCTTTTGATTTAAGAAACTGCTCAATTAATACGTACCCTAATCCGATGAAAGTGGCGATGAAAATAAGCAGCAAGCCACAGCTCGTTAGAATTAATTAACGCGTTGCTTTACGATATATCCATTAAAAAAATTTTTTTCTTCTCAAAAGCCTCATCGAATCACGAATTAGGATATCGCGTATAAAAAAGCCCGTGCCGCACATATAATTCAACGCGCAAAAGAAACGACGGCATAATAAAAAATAAGAGAGTAGCAGCGAGAGCTCGAGTAATTTCAATTAGATAATTAATCAGCTGCGAGTAGTTTCGTCGAGGCTTTCGTCGCGTTACACGCACAGGCTTTAATTTGCCAATTGAAGTGAGCAGTACAGTAGGTATACACGTTTGATGAGCAAATTTAAAGGATTTATTATTGCGAATGGGAGCTGCGAGTCTCGTCGGCCAAAGGATTAAGAAACGCGAAGGATATATATTCGGGTGCACGCGTGTAGGTAGCAGCGTAGTATGGTAATAAGCTTGGTTAGCTACAGCAGCGCACATAATATATATAATGAATTGGAGCAATCGCGTTTGCTGCAGCTAGTGCCTAATAGTCAACGATGATAATCCTCGTCGCAAAGGAAGTAAAAAAGGGGGTCGCAAATGGATGAAAGCTCTGTACGTGTAACGTGCATATGTATAAAGCGCGCCGAGTGCATGCCACACTCGGTTGCGTGCACACGAGCTCGGCGAAATCAGCGAGTATAACAGAGCTCGAGTTGAATTGCGAGCATGTGTGTGTATGTGTGCGTGTGAATCGGTAGCGTTGGCGCACGCGTCTCTCTCTCTCTCTCTCTCTCTCTCTCTGCTCGACTGTATACCTACCAAAGCGGACCTCCAACAGGTGTAAAGAGCCCCGAGTAGCGCGTCGAGTGCATGTGGCCTGCAGTACAAACTCAACTACTACTGCTACATACGTCGGTGCTGCCAGCTCGCGTAATATGCTCGATCCTATTTCATTGCCATTAAAAGAGTGCAAGTTCACCTTCACCAAATATACCAATGAAAAAGATCGAACGAGATCGACTTTTCTGCAACGATATCTCGACCAATTCTCGAGTAAACTGCATTTTTAATTATCGATACGTGCAGGTCCCCCCCTTTGTTCAGGAGCGTTCGAGCAGGCACTCGAAGCGGCAGCGACCCAAGTACTACAAACTACCACTCGACTTTTCAATGCCAGACACATTTTATTAGTTCGGCTACATAACACGCGTATACGCCATTGTAGCCATTGCATCTCGAGTCGACTCGTACTCTGCACATCTGCGACGCTTGCGCTAATCGAATGGAAAAGGCCCTGTAGCATGCGGTATTTACCACTTTTCTCGATTCCAATCTAGCCCGTTTCTGCACGCGTCCGTCCATCCGTCCGAGCATTGTATACAAAGTACCTAATGCACTGCGATCGATTGAGGCTCTCAACCTTCACTTCGAGATCGGCCCCGTGAGCGACCCCCTCCCCAAAGACTCTATGCCGACTTTTTTTCCTCGCCTTATCTCGACTCGTCTTTACTTGGCCGAAAATCATACGTGCAGAGCTGCACAGGTGCAGTCCATCGTGCATATGCATCGGCTTATTTTTTGACGCCTTTTCGCGTGCACTTTTTGTTGCCGATGACATTTATTTTGCCCGCCTCTTCGAGCCCTCGATTACGAGCTCGTTTAGCCGATGCTAGTCCGAGCTTTTTTCCAACCCGTTAACTGCGTTAAAAGTCCATTTTAATAACGCCGAGAATAATTTAAATATCGCTCGCGCGACTCAAATAAGCGTCAAATTTAATTAACGTCGCTCTTTTAATTTCCATTCGTAAGTATTCGGAGTAAACTGGGCGCAGCTAAGAGCGCGTCGGGACGATCCGATCGAGTAAAAGAAATAATTAACAAAATTCCTTGACCATCTCGAACTAATATCGTTTTGATTTTATGTTAAAAAATCAAAGTACTAGTTGAAGAAATCGGATGTCGAAATTGCGCGTGCACGTGCTGCAAAATGGATAACGCGAGAGTAGATTCGTTTCTGCTGGCGCATCGATTTTCAAACGCGACGTTGAGAATTGTCTTTTTTTTTCATAGCGCTGCGAAATCTCTTGTCCTTTGACGGCTACGTACGCGGCAGGCACTGCACATCCTACGTGATCGCACTCGACGCTCACCCAAGTGCTTGGAGGAGTTGAGGGGGAAGGGGTGGGGGATGCGTACAGATATAAAGCAAGTGGGGGGATGCTATAAATATATGGTAGAAATCGCAACGATGAAATTAAGCGCGCAAATGTGTACCTTTGAAAGTTTTAAGCGGATTTGTTAGCATGTGCCTGGCTAGGTACTGCTCTACGTGTATGCTGCGCGTATTATATACCAATCATGCGGAAGGCAATTAGCAAAAAGTCTATATAACTTATAAAGCCGTACACAAGTACCACACGCACACACACACACACACACACACACACACACACACACACACACACACACGTCGACGAACAAAAGCTCGAATATTACATGTCCATATGCAGCGGATCGCGTATCAACGTAGCAAAGAGTATCGAGCCTTACAAAAATAACATCAAATGCAATTATTATTCGAATATTTGCGCAAAATTTTAATGCTCTTCAAGTATAATATGAAACGATTAATCGCTTATATACGCTCGCTTCCTTTCGAATTCTTCAAAGTAATGCAATGTGCCAAGCGAATTCACCTCTTTCACTGACAGAGTAGCAGAGAGGAAGATTCGTCATCTATGCTCGGAATATCAAGTCGGAATCATAACCGCGTCATTTTTTGTTGACATTATTATTTGATATTTTTCGTACATCTATAGAAAATCATAGACGAAACATGATAAATTCCGTGCTCTAAAGTTGCAGATCGATATTTGAAAAAGCTTGACCATAGTGACAAAACTAAAAATAAAATTTATTAATTTTCGATCAAAAATAAGGTTCGTCTTGAAAAAAAAAATTGATCTCGCTTCGAGCACGAGGATCGACAAAGTGAATTATGCAACTGTTTCGGTGCTCGCGAACTCGTACTCGAGAGATCAGTACATAAACATTAAATAATACGAGAGATGTAAAAATGAATGGTGTATAACGGCAGTGTAATTATAACGCACTCGAATCTTCAAAAGATATAACGTTTTTGAAATTCGACAAAAAGTCCGAGTCGGGAGTAAATTAAAATATTTGTATAAAACGAAAATATCGAGCGGACTATCGAGTCCAAGTGCATGGAAAATAATATTCTCTATCGGTCGGTGGCAGTTTACGTATACTACGAGCGAGACGTATAGAGCATAGGTAAAATGTAAAATCGCCCAAAAGAATATAATAAAAATATAAGCGGCGAGGGAAAATGCAGCAGCTGCAGCGGTCCCCGTGTATCCATATATTGGAAAGTGCATAAACGCTGCTGCATAGAGATACTGCTGCACACACCGACACACACGAGGACAGGCACGTACGCGCCCGTTTAATCGCCAATCGGGGATGCAGCCGCGCACAGAGCGAGAAAAAAAGCTCTCTCGTGTTGGGCGAGACTCTAGCCGAGGCTTAAAAATTGGCAAATCCGTCGATCAGACATCATCGAGCGCAGAGAGAGAGATTCCAGTGAGAGGCCGGTGCAGAGCTTTAAAAAACATATTCGCGAAATTCGATAGGTGCACGCAGCTACATTCGACGGTTAGCGTATACTATAAATTCGCTGCATAGTGCGATCCCAACAAAACTCGACGTTTCCACCAGTTTTTTATTTGTTATTATTATATTTGTTATCGACGGCGGCGTTGAGCTTTTTTCGGTAGCAGCAACTGCGATGTAATAATAAAGCTCTTTGGCTTGTTTTTTTGTTTTCCGTGTCGCAGTGCTGAATCACAACGTGGGAGTGGCGGACGGCGGCAACCTAGACTCGAGCGAGCACCTGGAGGGCGAGCTGGCGGCCGGCGACAGTTCCCTCTACGGCGCCGGCGACATCGACATCGAGTCGGATCGGCCGCGCAAGGTGCGCCGCTCCAGGACGACCTTCACGACCTACCAGCTGCACCAGCTCGAGCGTGCCTTCGAAAAGACCCAGTACCCGGACGTGTTCACGAGGGAGGAGCTGGCCATGAGGTTGGATCTGTCGGAAGCTCGAGTCCAAGTGAGTATAGCCAAGAGATTATCGAGGCAGCCTTTTTTCTCCTTGCATATCCTGCGCACTTCATTTCGCCCTTCGTCGACTTTATTATAATACGTGCAAGTATATAGCGGAGTCCTTGATGATAACTCGAGTCGTTGATGTCTTTAGCTTCTCTCGCAATTTCTCTCGCTTTTTCTCCTTGGCTCTCGAGCTAAAAAGCTTAACGCGCTCAGCCACTACAGCCTCTCCCGCAGCGACGTCTTTTCCTCCTCGTCCCGCCACTTGACTAATTACGTTCCTATTGTCGAGTTATCCGCCCCACCTTTTCTCAGTCGTCGTCGCCCACACGGCTCGTATTATAATTTTCTCTACTTTATTATATATAATAAAATGCGCAGCATGTACACATGCACAGGATTAATCGCAGCGAGTTAGCCCTAAGTCAAACACTCCGTTATTATCGCGGAAAAACTGAGTTAGAAATTACCTGAGTATACATGTAGCCGTTTATATTTTAATCTCCCTCTCCCTGCCCCTCGCTCTCCTTCTAGCACGCCACTTGAGAAGGAGGCTCAATTATATAACAAAAAAATGAGCGAAAAAAACAAAAGCGCTTACCTACTACTATACGATGAAGCATGGAAAATTAAGTTTGCGAGAGCTGCGAGTAATCGGCCCACTTGCCATTGTCTTGTTCATTTTTCTCATTAATAACTGCTTGCTCTGCAGCGGCTCCCAGGCGCCTTGTAATTCCAGCCTTATATACTTCCCGATCATATCTAAAAAGATAAATAAAAAGAAAGGGTTTCTGCGATTGATTTTATAAACGATGTTTCGGGATTTATAAACGATGCCATTCGTAATTCCGTTAATTGAAGCGAGTAAAAAGGGTTCACAGAAAAGCGCAGAATGAAATTTCGCTCGTTTTTTGCACGTATTCACGGCGATGCGTCGCCGGCAGGCAGTCAGTCATTCAGCCGGGGAAAAAAATCAGCTGCAGCTGGTTCGCGCAATTAAAGCCTGTTTTACCGTAATTTTTAGCGACTCTCTGTATAGGATTCAGCAATTATATGGGCATAATAACGCGTCGCGAGTACGCAGACAGGCGGACGCGTATACATAGTACTGCAGAGGGCAAACGTCGCGCGCTTTTACGGTAATCTTTACGTATTACCGTTAAAAATATTCCAAAACAAATAATACACGAAAAAAAGTGCAGCACGAGTTTCTCGCTTCATGATATTTGTGAAAATGAAATTCTCTCTCGTCGTCGTCGTCATCGTCGTCCGTGTCGTTGGCTGCTGCGCCGAGGGCGGCACACGATGTTGTTTGCAATTTAATCCCTTGATTCGTCGTCGTTACTGGCTAGGCCGGCCGCCATTATACAAATAAACTTTGGCGCTTGGAAATATATGCAAGCCCCGGAGCAGCCGAGATTTTTTGCTGCGCCTCGCGAACACGTATGTACGCTGCATTAATAGCGCGAGAAATAAAAACAAAATATCACCTTTTTTTTTTGTAAACTGCGCGAGTTTGGCATTAACATTGCAGTAAATTCGGCTGAGTGACTCTGATGCGAAAAAGCTCGAGCGCTCGATAATGACGACGACGACCGTAACTCACTTAATAGTTGAAAAGTTTAATGACGCACAAATTTTACTTTCACCGCATAGCAAAACATAGACGTAATAGATTGATAAACTGGCTTAATAAGTATGCGTCCTAGTGAAAATAAACTACTCAATTAGATTCGTAACTTTCAAGTTGGATAATTGGGAAGTATAAATAATGGTAGATTCAGCGAGTTGGAGCTTGGAGAAAAGATCAGCTGTGCAACTTCGACTAATTCGTCGCAATTTAAACGAACGAAAGAATGAGTGATTCAGCCGGGATCAGTTGGCAATTTGGCGGGTGAATCAGGCAAGATCGAAGAATGAGTTATCGCTGCTCGCGGATACAGAGCACAGAGTAGAGTACAACAGCAGCGAGAGGTGGAAAAAGTTTAGCATACAAGTGTAGGTCGGATAGCAGTGCTATATTACGTGAAAGCAGATACGCGCATACGTGTGTGTGTGCAGGGATGGGACGAATAAGGGAGCAGTGAAAGGCAAAAGAGAGCGAGAGATATATAGGTAGACGGCGTCGATTGGCGTCCATTGTGGCTGACAATGCCACGGCAATTGGCCAAAGCGTAGCGCAGAGCAGGGACAAAACCGCTAAACGCTCCGTACGGCCAGTGCTGCTGCCACTTTATTTCAATCTAGCAAATCCCCAGGTTCGAATTGCTAGCTACATTTTTCGACAGTACCAGTCGTTTTGCCCATCATACGTATAATACAATCGTCGAGTGTCGAAATGGACGGCTTCCCGTTGCAAAGCATTGGGCTACTTGCACATATCTGGAACTCGAATTCATATATATATATATATATAGCTAATGGTCACGGTACGCAGAGTCAAAAAGCTTCTGCGCCAGTGAGCTAGTCCATCGATATAGTAAGAGTCACTTTTTCATTGGCAGCTCTTTGTTCGCCGCCTATCTAGATTTTAACTTTTAAACAGTTATGTATACAAGGCAGTTCGCGTCTAAATTTGGGCAGGCAGCTATACGATAGCGTGCCGAAGCCAATTTGCTAAATTGACCTAGTGGTGAGCCACTGATCGAAGTATGTACTTGTGCATTACGTATAACGATCGAATAAACGAGTCTAGTCAATTTTATAATCATTCGTGTAAACGTGATTCGTGCTAAAGAACACGATCGATATGCCCTAATCCTGTGAATTTCCTAGTACAAGAGCAGTGGACAAAAATTCGCACGAATACAGGGGACGGACTAGGCGACGCACAGTTTGACGTCGACATTTGCGACGATCGAGTTACTTGCGGGGCAAGTTTAGTCGGCCGCCGCCTCTATTAATCGGGCGTGAAATCGATCGACACCGCCACGTATCGCAGCCGTGTACTTACTTATACGTTACGCGATCGGAGCATTAGAGACGTAGTTTGTATGCTTACAGGTATTAAGCTGCATAAAGAGAGAGACGGGGGTTGCGGGGCCAAGGGCTCCCAGGTATTATGCTTCGATAAGCATAGTATCTTTTAATTGCCACGAGTAAACATAACGTACGCGATTGCGCTATCATAATAGACGGATTACGATTGCTCGGGCGCAAAATTTCCCAGCGAATAATGTGTACTACAATTTTTTGTTGCTGTCGTTGCGTTTGGGAGCGCATCCCGGACAAGTTGATTAAGCCACTTTTGGTGCTCACCAGTTGAGAAAACTAATACTTGTAAGCCAGCATGGGGTTTATTTGCTATGCCACACTAAAATGCACTTGGGAGCTGCCACGCGCACCTAAACAAAATACCAAATATTATTAAACTTTTGCAAATTGTACAAGTATCGAGTAGTCGAGTTTGTAGTAGGCAAAAAGGTGCTCGATCGTGAGGCGACGGAGAAATTTCTGATCGAAATTCTCTAATAATAAATCCGCTCGAGATTGCGTCGGTATATAGAACGAGTCCAAGTCAGTGTACAGGCCTCGACAAAGAAACACTCGAACTCGAACGTATTCAGCTGACTCGAGTGAAACTATCAACGGTCTCGGGACAATGAGCTTGTACTATATGAGGGAGCGTATGTATAACGCGGCTTGGAAATCGAGCGCACACACGTACACCCACATTTACTACGTTACTACTATGCTCCCTCTTGCACACCCCGGAAATCAGGATAATTGTTAACAATTAGCTTAATCAGACACGAGAGAGGGGGTGAGTACATGTGGTACAAGTGTAGCCAACAGCTGTGTGTATGCGAGTTGGAAGGCCTTTGTTAATACGCGCTACGCGTCTAGCTCCGGCAGTGCTCAAATCGTCCGGTCGTTCGTCGGAGGATACTGCACGTACGCGGCCCAGGAATATGAAGAGCATCCGTAGCCTCGAGAATTAAACGTACGCTCGGAGCTCCGCAGCGAGAGCACGTATAATTGTCTCTGTTACGTCATACACGAACCGACACGAGCGAAAGCATTTAAATCTTGTCAATTTTACTCTTTTTTTTTTGTTGGTCGTCGTTGAGGGAAAAGTCGAAATGTGAAATCAGAGCTCGAGGCAACTGATGTGCCAATTTTTTCATACAGGATACCTGTAAATTATGATCAAAGGCTCGACTTGTTTTCATCCAATCGATTCGCGTTTTATGATAAATAAAATTCAGCTGCTAGTCAGAGCTCGTGTGAGCAAGCCCATGCCTGTGTGTTCCGAATAATAGGTACACATATACGCGGGTTGCATTCGCTGCGAGGGGGACACGAGCCGCGTGACGACTTAATCGGCCTGTGCGCCGGGCTCCTCTCGCCCGTCGCTTCTATTATAATGCCGAGCTGAGCCGAGCTCGAGCGAGCAATAGAATAGCATTGCTTGAGACAATTAGCAGCAATTAAGCAATTGAATCAGCTTCTGCTGCCGAGCGCAGCATAATCGACTCTCCCTTTTCTTATGTGTATTACGCACACACACACACACGTACCTACATAGGATTCATACCCACTCCGCAGCACTATAATATATATTGCGCGCAATTTTCCCTTTTCACCATCGTTTATACTCAACGATATTCCTTGTGCTCTTCCTGCCATTCAGTCATTTCGAGTTGCCAACAACCCTTCGTCCTGTCCAATCGATATACGAAGCTGCATATCGTTAATATCTCATTGAAATCATTGTAAACAACGAGTTGTAACACCACTGTAATGCTTTACGCTTGATTTTTCGATTGTTTTCTAGGTGTGGTTTCAAAATCGACGAGCCAAGTGGCGCAAGCGAGAAAAAGCTCTGGGCAGAGACACGACTTTCATGCACGTTGATCAGAATGGTGAGCTATAATTTTCAATTCGACTTTAATGCCTTTTTACTCGAGCCCTTGAAGGAGAAAAAAATCTCAAACAATGACTTTAAATTTGCTAATTAACTGGATTAATTACACAGCTCTACAAAAAAAAAAAAATTTTCAAATCCACCGACCGGACCTAGTGGACTTTATGTTTTTGGGGTCGCTGAATCCGAATCCGGGGTCGGTTTTTCAAGGTTGGCTCATTTTAGAGGTCATTTGAAGGTCAAATAATTGGAAAAGGGTAAAAAATCTGAAAAAATTCATACATGGGTTTTTGAGGATGCCGAATCCAAATCCGAGGTCGGATGACCTTTAGGAGGTCAATTTCAAGGTCATTTGAAGGTCAAACTACAAGAATTCAATGAAAATATCCGAAAAAATCACCCTTTTGTTTTGAGGGTCGCTCATTCTAAATCAGAGGTCATTTTGACTGAATCCGGCCTTGTAAAGGTCATTTGAAGGTTATTTTAGGGTCAGATCACGAAAAAAGCTTTAAAAAATCTGAAAATACTCATTCTCAGGTTTTTAAGGATGCTGAACTCAAATCTGAAGTCAGATGACCTCTATGAAGTCACCTTCAAGGTCATTTCAATGTTAAATTTATTTAATGCGATAAAATATTGGAAGAAGTTTGTGCTTAGTTTTTTAAAACTGAATTAATTTTTTAGTCTGAGACATTTAGCGAGCTCACATTCTGGGATAGAGCTGCTTTTTTCCCTACTCAATAAATATAATACATTTTTTCTAAGCTATTTCCCCGCAGTAAAGCAACCAAAAAAATCTCTTTATTTTTTAACAATCAATTTTTACTTCCGTTATTATAAAATTTACCTTAATTTTGTTGACATAGCTTCAGGTAAATTTTTTATAGGACTTCTTTATATGTGAATATAATATAGGCTATTTTATTTTTTACTATAGAATTGGGTCACAAAATTTGAAAAATTCTTCATCAATGGATTTTTCTTCGATTAAAACGAATGCATTTTAAAATTTTGTGAAACAATGTCTGAGAGTGTAAAAATAAATTCACTATAAGTATATCCTTATGACAAAGTAGAGATGAGCCAGGTGGATCGGCATGGGGAGTGAATTGACAAATCGGCATATTTTTTCATATTAATGCACCGTTTTCGTTCGTGATATTGATATGGAGAAATATGCGGTTCTGTTAACTTACTCTCATTCTGACACACTTTTTTCTCTTCTAGTCTTTACCTGCTACCTCGATAAGTTTGAAGTCGGGGAAATGAAATGTAATATGTCTTATAAACTGCATTTCTTACATAACCATTCAGATGAGTTTCCGGATAACTGTGGTGATTTTAGTGACGAGCATGGAAAACGATTCTATCAAGACATGAAAAGTATGGAGCAGTGGTATCAATTAGGTAGATAGGATGTTTTGATGATGGCTGATTACTGCTCAAAATGAGAAAGGCAAAAAACGCAAACGAAAACCATTACGCCGTTCGTTTGAAGAAAAAAAGATGCATTGCGAAAAAAAGTAAAAACGCATGCAAAATTAAAAATATTTTCTTAATTTTTTACTTCCTTGTATTAATTTAAAGTTTAAATGACCTTGAAGGTGACTTCATAGAGGTCATCTGACTTCAGATTTGAGTTCAGCATCCTTAAAAACCTCTGAATGAGTATTTTCAGATTTTTTAAAGCTTTTTTCGTGATCTGACCCTAAAATGACCTTCAAATGACCTTTACAAGGCCGGATACAGTCAAAATGACCTCTGATTTAGAATGAGCGACCCTCAAAACATAAGGGTGATTTTTTCGGATATTTTCATTGAATTCTTGTAGTTTGACCTTCAAATGACCTTGAAATTGACCTCCTGAAGGTCATCCGACCTCGGATTTGGATTCGGCATCCTCAAAAACCCATGTATGAATTTTTTCAGATTTTTTACCCTTTTCCTATTATTTGACCTTCAAATGACCTCTAAAATGAGCCAACCTTGAAAAACCGACCCCAGATTCGGATTCAGCGACCCCAAAAACATAAAGTCCACTAGGTCCGGTCGGTGGATTTGAAAATTTTTTTTTTTTTGTAGAGCTGTGTTATTTGCATTTCTCACCAAGCACACGCGCCTACGAGTTAATTCCAACAATAATCCGAATCATTGTTCCACCTCGTTCTCGTAATTCGGCTGATCTCATTACAATGAGCGATTTGCTCGTTGCTCGCGTTGCACTTCAAGCTCCTCCTCCACAAATTCATCAAGGTATATAAATTGAAAAATGCATCGCACGCAATATCAGCTTGCCAGAGCCTAATATCGCCCGCATTCGCAGAGGCGCAAATACACGAGCCAGACAATCGAATATATACGACAATTGCTGGAAGATGAAAGAGGCCGATAACGAGCGCACGCACTTGTCTCTATATTATGCGCGCTTGTTTCGTTTTTTTTTTCATGCACGCCGGGAATTAGTGCGCGGCGATAAGATCGAAAATGTATATATGCATCACGAGGCAATTACGCGACTAATTTCGCGACTGCACACGCGTCCACTGTGCAGTGCAGTTTTTGTTGTATACCAGTTCATCGCGCATAGGCTTACTTTTGTTTTATTTCGCTGAATTTCATATCGCAGCCATTTGCCGTGGTCGAGCCGCGCGCCGAGTAACTTATTTTATTGCCACAATTAGTATATTGTGTACTTTATGTCTCGTTTTTATTGCGCGCCACATTAATCATTGGACACTGGCCATGCGACGTATGATATTATACATTACGCTGTGCTAGAGGCCGCCGGCCAAACTAAATGAATAATTGAATTTGCACGAGACGACGAGGCGCATGTGTATATAGTCGTATAGTGTAGCCGCGCGCGTCATGATTTTGCGCATTAACGTCGAGCTGCCGCCGCGTAACTACCTTCGCACGCAGACCAGCAGCTCCCGAAGCTGTACTATATAGCTGTAGCGAGTCGGAGCTCGGATAATTGTAAAGAAAATCGAAAATGATTATTAGTTTGTCACGCAGAGCAGCCGCGCAATTGCCGGCCTATCTTCCCATGTCATCGGATTATTACGTGCCGAGGGGGCGACCTGTGCCCATACCTTTGCCAATGAATGTCGCGTAATTAGCCCAAGGAAAACATATGGACTCGTGTGCACTTACAGCGCGTTATATTCCGCTATACACAAGCACCTTTGATATACTAAGCAGCTTTACCTGAAAAAGTCGCCGCGTTCGACGATTTTAATTTTTTCACCCCTTTTAATCTCGCCATTAATATCGCTACATTATATCGCAATTAATCAAACAAATTCCCTTATCTTATCGAGCAACCTATTGATTTTGACCACCCTTGACCAATAATGAAATTATAACAACGTTATCGTACTCGTGTAAATTATCGGATCTCTATTCACGGCAAACATTGTCCAATCTGTCACACTCGCACACCCTTATACGCGATAAAAAAAAAACAGAACAAACCGATAAATTTTTTTTGTTTTTCCATCATCTGTTGCAGCTGTGAACGATCTGACGCTACAGGCGCACTTGCTGCAGACGAGCGCCGGCCACGAGGCAGCCGGACCCGGAGGGCCTCACTTACCCTGGCTCATGCCGCCGATGTTCCCTCCGCATTGGGGCCCCGCCACGACTCCGAAGCTGCCACCGCTGCACGCCCTACTCTCCCAGTACATGAGTCTGCCGCTGAGTTTTCCCTGCACGGCGCTCGGCCCGCTCAATCACGCCGCCGCGGTCAACGCCTTGGGTCTCGGGATGACACAGATCTCGCCCCAGAATTTGACCAGCAGAAAGCGCGAGAGGGAGGAAGACTCCAATTCGGACGAGGAGCAACAGCAGCCGCAACAGCGGGAACCGACGCCCAAGAGAAGTAACACTGGCTCCGACGTGCTGAGGATCAAAAACGACGAAAACAGTCATTGAGCAGGTTGAATTGCGATCGACTGCTCGGGTATCTAAGCTGGACAATAACTCAAACTCGTTGGACAAATCCTCACCCGTCGATGGTTTCTCCTCGTCGCTGTACATAATATGTCATTGATGTGTCGTTTATTCGCTTATTCGTTGCGAGCTCGAAAGCTGCGAAAACTGTGATTTTATTATTAACGCCTAGATACCTTAATTGTAATTTTTTTTATTTTTAATTACGTTTTCTTAACTGACAATAATAAAACGTAGCTAGATTCTCTAGACCAAGTATACCGATTTAACCAAATAATCTCATTTATCTATTTATTTTTACAATGAATGATGATTTTATAAGAGAGTAAACGAATTTATACAAATGTAAACCTAAGGAAATAAGACATTTTCCCCACGAAATATAGCACACATGCATAAACCAATCATCAAAGTATTATAATGATGGTTTTACAAATTACTTAACTATGACAATGAATAGTTTTCAATATAACAGGTGTTTACTTGAGTTTCGAATATAATTCGCGATACGAGTCGACAGTTGTTTCTTCGAGTCATTAAGATTAAACCTTCTTTTAATCATGCAAAATTCAATATACCTTTATCGCTATTTCGAAAAAATCGTTCCAACATCTGGATAATTTTTCGTGTCTAAAAATTATCTGCTACCTTAAAATCTTTTAAGTATTCATACGGTGTCACTCGTTTAATCAATCATTTTTATAGCATAGAAAGTAAGAGTAATTATAAGTTTTTTGTTAATTTTGTTGTTGTTTGTTTTGAAGAACGATATCGTAATAGAGTATGATAATTTTATGCTTTTTCGAGAGCAGCGTATGCAAATGAGGTAATTTTAAATGATTATACGATAAATGTATTCATAAACTTGTATAAAGCATCATTAAGAGTAAGTAGAGAAAAACTAATTGGTAAAATTTGAGTCGTAAAATTGTGTACGTTTGATGTATCGATTTGAGTTTGTAAAAATTTTAATAATAAATAAGTGGCTGTACTATAACTAGAATAAAAATCTATCATCAGATGTATGAGTGTAAATATGTAGCAAAATTCTTCCGATAAAGACTTGAAAAGTATTAAAAAAAAAAAAAAAATACTAGTTGAATTTCATTTTCCTCATTCCAAAGCAAATTCCTCTTTTACATTCGCGTATTATAGACGTTAAATAATATTTTTCTACGATACTAAAAACTTTGAAATACTGTTTTATTCAGTTTTTATTTGAAAAATCAAAAAAAGGACGCAATAGTTGCAATTTTTAACCTTGACTTCGCTTACAGAAGGCGAACTCGTACAATTTTTAATTTTAAAGTTTGCCCTACAAAAAGTTATTTCAATTTGTTATTTATTTAACGATACTTTTATTTAAATTCTCTCTACATTATGTGTTTGCAATGCATCAACAATTAGAGTTAAAAATCGCTTTAAACCGCTTTTACAATTTTAATTAGCGCAATGATTATTTCATAAATAGAGTTAATTATTCTATATGTAAAAGAAAAACTTTGAATTCGATTCAATAGCTCGTGGCATTCAAGTCTGTATCGATGAAATCACGCTGGATAGAAAAAAAGATGAATCGAAGCGGGGGATTATTTAATTGAGCAGAAATTGTATATGAAAAGCATCGGTGAAGGTTTTTCTACTGTTCTTGTTTGTTCGCCCATCATCGGATAATAATAATGACTTTGGGAATTGCGCATCAAACGATCATATATAGAGAAGAAAAGAGCATATTATATTGGGGCAGAGTGAAAAATGGAGCGTTTCTGCCTATTGTCGAATAACAGCCTTTATTGACTTTCATGATTTTCAATTGTCACATAAGCTCGGGCTCGCAATTGCTGGTATATAGCCTCCCCCTCGTATTTGGCGGCCACTCGACGCGATGTCGGCCAGGATCACCCCACCGACTCTTCTGCAACTCGAAATGACTTGGGAAATTTTGGACAGTTCGAGTGGCTGCTGCACTATTCGCAGTTTCGACGACGAGTGCAGTCGGACGAGTATAGGAAAAAGTCATTTTGGACGGATTAAGCGGCTGATTGCATTATTATCGATATCATAAGAGACTTTCAATACGGTATATAAAATTGTCACGTACAGAGAAGATACAGCGAATGATTCACAGCAGCGGCAGTGGCAGTGGCAGCGGCGGTGGGGTGGCAGAAGCAGCAGCAGCAGCAGCAACGGAAAGACGAGCAGAAGTGCAAAACGAGCTGCGCCGAGAGGTAGGGGGGCTTGTGCAAGTGGCGAGTTCCGGAAGGAAGGCTGAGTGAGAGGGAGCGAGAGAGAGAGAATATAGAAGCTGTATATAGCAGCCGAGAAGGACTATTAGATTAAAAGCAGCGCCTCCCACGACTGCTTGAGATCCATTAGTGCCCATTGTGACGGGCCATTTGCGCCCGCCAGTCAGCCAACCACGAGCTGATCTCGATTTGCAGCGGAGCAACCGCAGCGGCAGCCGCATATATATGCCGTTTTATTATATTCGCGCATATTCTCGAGCGATACGGCCCTGTGGATAAGCAGACGATCTATTTTTTACTGGTTTCTTTGCTACTCGATGCCGACCGGTCAACGTTCAGAAAGTTCGGCTCGCGGAAGCTCGCAAGAGGAAAATCGCGTCTTGGCCAAATTTACGTCTTTCTCAGATTTCACACTCGATGGCTTTATTCGAGGTTTTTGTCAAGGGTCTTTACATATCTTCGACCGTCGCTCGAATCACAGGATAGTCTGTAAAATATTTCCTCCTCCTCTCCTGCCGTATAAAGACGCACCTATAATGTACACAGTGAGTCGCTGCAGACGCGCGTAATTTTGCGCGTAAAGCGCGTGAATGCCACCAATTAGCATGTGCGCAGTAGTATAGTAATAGTGACTCGAGTCTCTCGACGACGCGTATAAGTAACACTAGGCACATCGCATGCCCTCCCCCTCATATACCATATACCGCAGCCATGCTAATTATCGTTTTTTTTTTGTCACGCGCATGCGACTATTAGTATCGCGAGTCGCGCGGCTCGAATAAGTAGTGGCCTCCCTTCCCCCTTCGACTCGTGTATAATCGCAGCAATCATCGTCGTGCAGATGATGACAGTGACAATTTGGGGGCGACTCTACTTATATTTTCTTGGAGCGTCTCTGTCAGCTCTCGTTGCGACTGAAACGTCTCCTGCTACACTGCGCACGTATGCGACTTACTTACTTGCGGCTTAATGCGGCTTTTTAGCAGCCCCACTCGACGCCGCGGTATACGACAAATTTATACGTTTCACAATGCACTTTTTAGTTCTTTTTCTTCTTGGCAGCAGCTCGTACGAATATACAAACTTGCTTGCATTCAAATGAATCTCGTGTACTTTTTTTTGCTCATACCATTTCTTTTTTCTTGATATACACATAAAGAGGTTGGAAATTGCTCGAAATCGAATCCAAGTCGAATTCGGGCGCAATTAGCCGGTGAAACTTATTGGTGTGTAGCAATGTTCCGTTGTCGCTCGATCCTCCCAAGACCTCTCATCAATCGAAGCGAGAGTAATGCTGCAATTCCGCTTATCAAAAATTGATTATTTCTCAGGCTCTCCATTGCTCGGCCTGCTGACGAACAACAATGTCCGATCCCGTAATGTTTATCGCTAATACGCATAGCGGCGGACAAAGGCGGACAAAGGCATACGTATGTTTACTGATTACTCGCGGTCTTTGGGGGCAGGCATAGTTTTTAATATGAAGAAACGAAACATTCCCATGCACACGAATACTTATGGTCGTCGCGCAAGGTGTAGCCTCAAGTAAGATTCACACGTTGTTAATCCTACTGTACTCTTACGAACGTCGAGCAAAAATTAGCGATATTAGCTCGAAAAGCCTAAGTGTACGTGTATGTGCACTCGTACATTCGTATTATATGCTGCTACACTTGATTAAGGCCATTAGGAAGCAAGTTCCGAATCAAATCGCAGCATCAAAGCGGCGCACTCGGCCGTGACGATATAGGCGCGCAGCAGCACACACACACACACACACACACACACACACATACACACGTATAGCAGAGTAACAAGTAACAACCCCCTGTATCCTCGGCTTTTCTCTCGCTCGTCGTCGTCGACGTCGATGGAGCGTGGGGCACAATAGATTCGACGCGCGAACCGATATACCCCCACCCATGAGCTCCTCGAGCAATTGCTACCTACATGCTATATTATACCTGTACGCACATAATAGCCACCGTTGCACTTCTCTCGCAATTTATCGAGCGAGAAAATTTCTTCTCGCTTTTCGGATTTCAGCGACTTTGGGATTCGGGGCCTCGTGTAATTCCGCGATTGTCGCTACGCAGTCGAGCTTTTTATTTTATACGTATACATTTCACAGTTGCAAGAGCTAGACTTTTTGAGCCTGCTACAACGTAATACGTAGGATGGGAATCGACGAGCTATTACTGCCACATCATTGCGACGCTATTCAATTGCCAGACTTTAATTCGTAGGCGCACTTTTTCGGACACTTTTATACCAAAATATTATTCTTCCGATCCTTTGTTCAAGCTACAAATGTTTCTTTCATCGCAAAACATGCACCCAATAGACTTGACGACTCGAGCCCACAACAACAGCAACAACGAACTTTTTTAACTCACCGATTTCGAGGCAGCACTAATAAACGGGTGAACTGATTTCAAGTCGTTATACTATTATGAGCAGTCTTGGGGTCAATTTGAGGTTATCACAAGTCTCAACTCCTTCAACTAATACATTACACACATAAACACCCACACTCAAGTACGCGCGCGAGCAGACTGCATGCGATGAGCAGTTTTATCCTTGAAGGTACACCAATACTTACGTTTTAGGTTCGTGAGAAATTACTGCAGATATATCATTTTCAACCAATACGCGACAGAATCGTTGTTTGGGTTCGCGTGCAGCCGAATAGTCAATGAGTAAGCAGACATCGAATCTCTCAACACGTAACGTCTTTCGCGTAGCGTCTTTCGCATAACGTCTTCCGAACCTACAAAGTTTCTGTTCAAATGCGAGTGCGTTTGTGCATTAGTATATATCTAAAAAAGCATAGTTTATTTTATAGTTGCTCGTTTAATGCAGCTCGCGCACGTTTATGTATATAAGTATCAATAATGTGTTCGTCTACACACAACTGGACTTGTTTTATGCAGCTTGAGTGTGTTTATGTGAGTGACAACAGCCACAGCTTTCTCGCTCGCTTATCTGTGTGCGTGTGTGTGTTTTTATGTGTTTAGTGTTACAGTTTACTTGTAAGAAGTTTAAATTGTTCCCGAGACTGTTCCTGGAGCCAACCCGTTCTTGGCAACGGAATGGTATTTTTATCAGTGAGTAGTACCAAGTCAAAAACTGCATTTAGCCTCTATTCTTTCTTCTTTGATTGATCAATTATTCAACCGATAACTCGATGAAATTCGCTCGTCGCTACGCGTATGATTTCTGTGGCGGCGAGAGGCGATAAGCGACAAATGGGCTTTCGTTGCACATTTATCGACACAATTATAATCGATCGAAAGAGATGAATATGAAGCGGAGGCGGCGGAGCACAAAGTTTTATATACGTCGCGCGCGCGCGCAGATAACGGCCATAATAAACGGGCGGTGGCAGTGCAAAAAAAAGAACGAAATAAAAAGCGTATACGGAACGGTATAACTGCGCGAGCAATTACGCCCGTCAAAAGTGAAACAAAATCAAGCTTCCGGTTTCGTGCAAAAAAAAAAGAAAAAAGAAAAAACATGCATCGCAGGGCTCCGGGTAAATGGGTGCCGCACGCAGACAGCTCGCATAAGTTTCGCTAAAAACTACGACGCTATTTCCGAGCCTCTCTAATAATCCACTCGATCAAGGCGATAGGTCGTATTATTATAATAAATACTGCACGTCGAAGAAAGGTGTAAGGGCTCGCGCGCCGCCGAGTTTGCCTCGATGCTGTTATATAGCTGCGCTGCACGGCTCGCAGAGCACCGTGGGAGTCCGCCAGCAAGCAGCATATAGCCACGCGGCCCTATATATGCTACACATGGACTAATGCACACGCTCGACTGCATGTGCAGAATGTTTGTTCGGCTGTAGTTTGCGCCATATAAGACATTAGGTCTATTTATGAGCAAAACAAACTCTCGACCGAATAACACATTTGAGGAATTTTCTTGCGTCGTCGGGGCGTCAACACAATAATAGCTCGAAAGTATATTTCTCAAATCAATCAATTTCGATTATTTTGCAATTATAATTGCTGTTACGTTCTAATATAATTTCCGGGCATCACACCATTTTTATTACACATTGTTTCGAGCTGGCCTACGTGACAATTTAATAAAATGATGAACCAATGATCAAGGATTAAAAATTATTTTCATCAAAGCAATTATGCCTGAGTAATGGACAACGAAACTCGCAGAGGATTAGCTCGCAAAGCCTCTTAAAGCGACTCTCTTCTCTCTCTATAGTCCGTTGCTCGCCAAGCCATGTCTCTCATTACACAAATCCTTCTCTCTCGCAGGATCTACCTATACTTTTTAACGTAAGACCTGTATACAAACCCGGAGAGAGCTTATCGCTACGGAAGAAAAAATCGAGCGAAGCGGCTACTTGCGATCGCGTCCGCAATTACGAGATATAATAAATATCCGTTGGACAGGAAGCAGCTTGTCGATATCATGTGCCCATATCTCTCTGAATTGCCGAGGCGACGCGTGTCCGATTGATTCCCCTTTTCTTCCACCCACGCGTCACATATAATAATACATAGACACGAGTTGCGTATTTCAATTTTTGATGATTAAGAAATTTACTCGACGCATTATACTTTGGAGAGCAGCTAATCTGCTCGACATAATGCGAACACTCATTGGAAAATGTAATAAAAATTTCATTACAATAGCTTGCTGAGCATCCTCCTCTCCTCATTTTCTACTGTCAATATTTGATTTATTGATATTGTGCCTTAGATAAGTAGGTTTTATCATTATATCGGTCATGTGCTGCGTTCCGTACACGTATACAGCCAAAGTATTGATCGCCGCAGATAACTACATCTAATCGAAACGGTCCTTTTGGCATGATGCGATATTTTTTAACAAATATAATGTACAACGCTGCATAATTGAAAGGATTTTTGGGTAGTCTCAAGTTAGCAGCATCGAATGTCAAAGCCCTTTACATGTACTTACTGCTGATGGTGGTGGCAGTGGACGGAGCCTGAAGAAAGCCCTCGACCATTTGTTTCGAGGTGCGATGCATTTGTTGCGAGCGAGAATCGAAATCTGGTTTGCAACCGAGAACGAGTATAAGTGCGAAACAAAGACTCGGGCGTCTATATACAATGAGCGTCTATACTTCCTCGAGGACTTGAAAGAGCCAAAAGAACTCGACGCGAGCCAAAACTTACTGCGCTCTCGTTCCTCGATGCAAAACGACCTGCCTTGTAATAGAAATGCGCCCGACTCAAAAATGCCGACACAATGCAATTTCTCATAAATTACTTACTGCAATATTACATATAATAAGAGCAACTCATAATAATCTGCAGTCGTTTTTACCATCGTGTCGATCTCTTGATCAAATAATCAGACTACGCCATGACTAATAATAAGAGGTATATTCGAGATTTGATTATGAGCCGGAACAAAATCGATCGATACTCTTGGGGTACATTATCATTGGTTATTAAAGCGATCAGCCACGACGGTCTTATCTCGTGTTGACATACATGACGCGAGTTTTCCGCATCGATTCTGCGGGCCTGCGCTCGAGATTGCTTACGATGCCGATTTTTTATTGCAAGCATCGTATGTACAGGCCTCTTCATAATAGCATAGCTTATGTACCGAGACGCAGGCCGGATCATATTGCTTTTTTTACCTCCTCGCGTACATCGTAGTACATAATGTCATATTCCTTCGTTTCCATTTCCTGTATGAATGACTTTTCAGCTTACATTTTCCAGCCCCGAGTCCGTTTACAAACGTCGACTTGAAAAAAAAAGTTTCATTATGTAACGGCGACATTCAACGAGCTTCGATCGTAGAGTTTATATACACAACTCTATTACGAAATTTCTTACGTCAATTGATAATTACAAATATTTTGTTTCATGCAACATATTCGGCTATTCTATAGTTGGCAAGCTACAGCGGTGTACGTGACGATTGTACTCAACATCTGTCAGAAATAAATCATCTTTCGTCTATGACAATGATTTAACTTTCTCTAATGTATAAGCATAAGCAATTAAAGAAAACAAGTTGTAACTTACCACCAATAACATAGATTGGCCCAGTGAAAAGTAACCTTTCGCACTCAATTCTATCTTGTTATGCTCCAGATAGTATGAAAATTTGTTTAACTAAAAATGATAACAATGCTTCGAGATTATTTATCATAATTTTGATAAGATATTTACCTGTTTCCAAATGATTTGCTCCCTGTCACCAAGCTCGTTTAATAATTTGATAACGATTCGTTTCGTTTTGACGTTCTAAAATTTCAAAAATTCACATAAATACCTGAGATAGGACAATAGAATAGCGTCGGTACCTCTTGCGTGATCTTACTCGCGCAACTACTCAGGGCCAAAATTGTAAAAAGCTCCCACATGAAGATACAGCAAATAAAAGTTATGTTTAAGGTATCTCCTCTGTCTCGGTATTTAACAAGATCTCTCACAAGAAGGGAAGAATTGAGTGTGGTCCAAATGAAAATATTCATGTACAACAGAAGCAACATGGGAGCGAAATAATCGACGGCTTCTCGCGAGCATCGAATTATCGTGCAGTAAATGTTTAGCAAGTGGTGTAATGCATAAATTTTGATGTTGGCTTCGCATGATTTGCCGTATTTTTGATACTTGTTTATACTTTTCAGATTTAACAACGACAGTTCGTTATTTATTATCTGAATGGAATTATTTATGATGTGTAAAAATATGCTAAATTGAAGCAAAGTAAAATTGTTTATCCCATTGCTGCCGAACAAAGTAACGATATTAACAAAATTGCTGAATGGATTTGGGAAATGAAAAATTATTAGTCCGCAGAGTATGATAATTAATAAATATACGAAAAAACTCGTCACAATCAACTTGGACATGGATGAGTTATTATTTACACTTGAAGACAGATTTTTCGAGCTCGTATCTATCACGATCGTTTGATTGAGCACCTTGACAAACTTTTCTTGTCTGAACGAATGCATGATTACAACCGAGGACGCCGTTAAAACTGCAAATGATATGTATAAGTAAATCAGAAAAAATTCAGATTTACGCCTCGCTAATCTATCCGTAGGACTGAAGCTTATAACAATGAACGACGCTAATATAAACGACAAAGGAAATAAATTGAAATAAATTCCTACTTGCGAAGAAGTAAACTTTTGCCGACTAATGCTTCCATCCGATTGTATGCTAAAAACATACTTTATTGGTAATATTGCGAAAGACTTGAAAAAGTAATAGATAATTATTTCTGCCAAAGCTTTACAATTGGGGATGCCATTAAACATTTTATACAATTCAAATTTCAAACAGAAAAGAATCGAGACTGCCTTGAAATGTGGATTTCACTTTCACTAGCAACAATTCCAATGCGTCGTTGGTCGAGAGATTTAAAATGCAATTCATTGCAGTGGTAAAATCGATGGGTAATTGAACTAAGGACATAATTTAGTTGTCGTTGAAAATAAATATTTGAACAAGAGCTTGCGAGTAAACAAGCACGGTCGAAGTTCGTAGTTACGCATTGATTGAATCGTCGAGGAAAAATATGACTTGTTCAGAACTAAGTGTAAATAGAGAATATAGCAGGTATAGAAGTGTAAAACTCATTTACAGGATTAGGAAGCGGCTTTCTATTAGATTTGCATTGTAAAGATGGAAAGTTTCGTTAGCAATAATGGCTCGTTGTAAAAGACGCGTACGTATTTCCTCGAAGATGTGCGGAAATCTCGTATTACAGTAGCTGCATGGTCTTGTTAGCGAGGTTCAGCTCAGTAGACGGAACAATGAGTAGCCGCGTTGGCATAGATTCATTGTATAAAACGCTTAAAAGCCATATTTCGCGGTACAAGAGAGGCGTTGGGCAGCCGAGTAAAAAGGCGAAACGAGTAGTAGTAGTAGCAGCAAAAACCCTTTTAAACTGCCTATATTATAATCGTATGGCGCTCTCTAAGCCCCCCGCGTGTGCTCGTGTTTCCAGAGAGAGAGAGAGAACGCGTACGTACACATATAGGTAGGCGTCCACTCGAAAAATCTAATATCGCGGCTCGCAGAAGAGGCTTTCTCAGCATGACACTCTAAATATTATAACGAGTTGACAAAAATGGCCGGAGCTCCCGCGCACCGCATTAGCAGCAGCAGCAGCAGCAGCATATATAAACCTACTGTATAAAGCTTGGGCAAACATTAATAAACTCGTATCTCGCTTGGCTATGTAGCATATACACGAGTCGGCCGAATGAATAATTCGTGAAAGGAAACGTATACTCGGCGCGAGTAGGCGAGAGGGAGAATGGAAACGACTCGACGAATTCATCTTCGCGCTTGGTCTCGCCCTTAAGTAGCCGCAAAATCATCGTTACTAATAGCCACACCTCGACTATATATACTACCGATCTCATCGAACGCGAGAATCGCTCTCTTTTATATTCGAGCAACATTTCGGTAGCTGCTTGCTCTACCATTGAGCAAGGATTCCTACTCGAGTACTCGAGCCTTCGAGTAGTCCTTGACAATGATTTTTCCGGGCCAAGACGCCCGGCCATTTCTATCGGTCAACGCGCTATGAATGAGCACAACGTCGCGTGCGCGCATATAATATACAGTTTTGACAATAAGCTCGGGAGAGAGAGAGAGAGAGAAAGAAAAGCCTCTTGTCGATGCACCGTTGCGCTCCTCGTATTATGTATATACCTACGCGTCGAGTACATATTATGTGCGCACGCGAGTGCGGTCGCAAGGACACGCAGCGATTCGCATCTGCCTGCACCGCGGGAGGCTCCAAACTATTACAAACACATACTATACGTACTTCCTATACACGCGTACACAAACAGAAAATTATTTCCGAGGCATCGAAAAAAATGCCATTAGCGGCGAAACGTATAAATACAGTCAAGTGATCGGACCTGGATCTCATTTTATGTATTCCTGAAGCGCATGAAAAGTAATGAGTGCTCGCGTGCTTCCTTTGATGCGTCTCGGCTCGTTCCTGCAGCTACGGTTAGCTCTGAGCTCTGCAGCTGGGATTAAAATAAGCAGCGACAAATTCATTTTTACACGCCGTGTGCACTCGTTGGCGATCGACCAACTTTACTCTCGATGAGTACCTATTGAACGATGCCGTGTGTTTTATGATATCCAGTGTGCTCTCCAGTGTGGACAGCGTCTCAAACCTAATCTCTAATGTAGCTGGGTGCCTAATCCCGGAATTTCCTGTCGTATTGTTAATTTCTCAGGCTCTCCCGTAAAGTGATCGTTGAGGATCGGAAGTGTAAGCGTGTCCCGACGATAAAGTGACAAAATCAGACCGAATTGTGTACTTGATGGCCCAAAAACTTTGGCTGTTTTGCGGGCCGCTGAGGTATTGTTCGTATTTCGAGCATATAAAAAAACAAGTCGCAGTTTTTAAAATTGCTCTTTTACGAAAATAAGTATTTAATGATAAAAAAAAGGATTATAAGCCATGAAAGCAGGATAAATATGTCAGATCGTGAAGCAGATGCTCGAATAGCTTCATAATATGCTGCTTAAAATACATTATGTACATTAGCATATTATAATTCCGAGCTCGAGCGAAACGCGCCTATTTGAGCAAAAAGCTTGGCAACTCACGCGAGCCATCGAGCTACGTACACGAGAGAAATGAGAAAGTAGATCGCTGTTGTATCAAACGAACACAAATTTCATCAAAGAAGCAGATTTTTGCGCGAGTAAAGGTTATTAGATAAGTAAACAAAAAAAAGGAGTGAAAAAAAGAACGAGCCAAGCACGGGTTGGTTATATTCGGGGGAAGAGGCGGAGGCATGCACATGATAGGCTCGGTGCGCGCCACGCCGTTAAAAGTAAACGATTATCTTCATTACTTACCCTTCGGTTAACGCTGCTGCGCTCGTTTACGCACAATAAAAGTCTCATGAATAATTCAGTGTTGCGCGAGGCTCTCACATATCCATCAGCTCTCATTTACCTTTTTTAAAACGCTGCCTTCTCTCAGCTGGTCTGGATAAAGGCTTTTTTAGCGCGACTTTTTCCAAGTCTACGCGGCCATTACTACCAACTACTAGAGAAAACCTAACAGCATCTCGTTAAATCTGCGTGTATCCATTTTCGCATGCGACTCGATGCGAGCGAGCGACTTGATGTAGCCATAGGGCAATTACGCAAGCGTACAGTTATGAGAGGGACGAAAAATAATAGGGGGACTCGCTTAAACGTGATTACGCACGCGCCTCAAACTCGACACGACTATGCATAGAGCCAAGGCGAGAAGAAAAAAAAAGCAGAAACGAAAAAAGACAGCAAGTCGAGCGCGAAGTGTTTCTGCACGCTCGCACGACTTTGGATTTTCATACCTCGAGATCGTGTTATAGCTGTACGAGCAAACGAGATCGACAGGTCCCCTCTCTCTGTAAAATCAACCTCCACAAGACACGAATCCTTCTCTACTGTTCCGAGGCATCAAAATGGAAAATAATCCTTTCTTTAATTATTCCCGTCTTTTTGAGCGTAAGACGCATGCTTCTATAAACGAGCTCGCAAGTGAGTAACTTTGAAAATTGACAGTCGCAAATTTTAGTAACGAATCGACAGCCCGAAAAAAAAGCAAATCGAAGTTATAAAATCCATGGTATTTTCTTAACTAACATAAAAAACCGCCCAATACTCGTGAGTTGGAAGTATATTATCTTCGTTATAAATCCTTTAAAAAAAATTTTATACTTGCGAGTTTACAATGCGTCATCTGTTGACGTAATCAAAAAGCTCATATAATCAAGTATGCAACCTTCGATTGGGAAAAATCTTGATACAATAAAACATGAATTTTGGAATATTAATCCAATAAAAATTATAAATCCTTTTTAAAAGTAATGAGCAGTTGTGTTAGAATAGCTACAACAAGTAAAACTTCAACAAAATTCTTCGAAGGAGTAGTGAGAATTGGCTCCCAGAACGAAACCATGTCCGCCATCGAAGGGAACACCGACCTAATAGGGCCATCCAGGACTAATTTAGCGGCTACTGACATTTTACTGCCAAACAACTTCTGCATCGCTGCGTACTCTCTTCGCCTCTTTCTCCACCCGTCAGAAACCTTTCGCTTCGAGATCTTTGTCCTCTGTCGCCGACTATAACACCGACGACGAGGGTAAGGTGTAGTAGCGGGAGGGAAAGACCTGGTCGAGCCATACGCAGACATCGACAGATGAAATTTGGTCTTCCCTTAGGACGGCTTCGGCGATGCCCCTAATTACATCAGCCTTGTGCGTGGTAATATCAAGGCACCATCGCTTCGAAGATCGAGCGTTGCCTGAAAGATTCGCAGCCGGACGAACCGCCATCCAATTCATTGTTATTGGAATCGATGTTCCGTGGCGTAAGGATGACATCTACGCCATCTTCAGAAGATGAGAAGGACGCTAAGCTATTATTATTTGCGTCTCTTGAGGCCTGCAGCACGGCTATGTGGTCACGTACCATTTGCTTATAGATGTCTTTCTTTCGAAGGCCTTGGACCCTCACAAGTCCAACATCAAAGCGGCGGCAGAGGTGCTGATTGAGGAAGCGAACTCCTACAATCGCCGCCCGCGCCTCCTCCTTTGCAAATGGCCGATTCTCTGTGAAATCGATTGGTCAAAAAAATTTTTTTTCTGCAAATATGAAAAACTTGTTGTATTTGATGTCAGAAATGTCCCCAAATTTTATTAGAATTTTTGGGGCCTTCTATGACACTTTTTCAGAGGCCCAAAGTTGGCCATTTTAGGGTTTTTTTGAAATTCATGAAAAATCACAAATATTAAAATAATTCCTGGATTAAAGTAGAATGATTCAAAAGTAAAAGTGCCCAGCAACTTTTTTGTTGGAAATTGTCCAAATTTTCAGAAAAAAAATATGCCAAAGTGATTGGAACAATCTAGGTAAGTGTAAAGCAAAAAAACTGCCAAAGGGACATAAATGATGAAATCTAATCGAGTTCGAACCGGACTTTCTTTTCCTAAACTATGTAAAAAGCTTCCCAAAGATGTCAACTAATGCCTGATAAAGTTTTGTAATGGGTCTTAAAGTTTAACGCAATGTAGACAACAATGTGTGGTGAAAAACGTGCAAAAAAGGTCAAAAATAGGCCCAAAATGCCTAAAATCACCAAAAACAGCCATTTTCAGCCCTTTTTTGCATGTTTTTCACCACACATCGTTGTCTACATTGCGTTAAACTTTAAGACCCATTACAAAACTTTATCAAGCATTAGTTGACATCTTTGGGAAGCTTTTTACATAGTTTAGGAAATGAAAGTCCGGTTCGAACTCGATTAGATTTCATCATTTATGTCCCTTTGGCAGTTTTTTTGCTTTACACTTACCTAGATTGTTCCAATCACTTTGGCATATTTTTTTTCTGAAAATTTGGACAATTTCCAACAAAAAAGTTGCTGGGCACTTTTACTTTTGAA